>NW_027491263.1:1200000-1800000 GCF_021521415.1 Bidens hawaiensis
TGGGTGATATATGGGCATTGTTGGTGGATGATAGCTCGAGTGTCTTGGTGGTTCGATTTGTTTGGGTGGGCTATCGGGTAGTTTAATTGGGCATTGTTCAGTACCGGGGAAGTATATTGGTTTGGGACGTTCAATGTATTGTTCTCGGCTAAAGAAGGCTTCAAAGTAATATTCATCCATGATGTCTTTTGGGAATTTGTAGTATTTTCTTATTCTTCTTGCTTCACGATCATAATACTCCATTAATTTCTCATAAGACATCTTTGATGGGTGGTTTAGAATGTAGAGAGGGAAAGAAAGGGTTACCAGCCAATCTTATCCCTATTAAAATAAACAAGTAAACTATTTTCCTAAGCTTGGATCGAAGCTTGGGTATTGTTTTATGATACACAATTCGCTAAGATCGATGGCTCTGATACCAACCTGTCACACCCCCATCTTAGGCCTAGGAGTGCGACTCGACAGTTGGTACCACATTTGTATATAAATCAGAGTTACGGGTTATTAGCGGAAGACTTTATAAAACATGTGGATTTAGAGTTAAAATATTTACATTACAAAAGACGAGACGAAAGTCTCGTTTAGATTTACTTGTTTATAAGTTTAACAAAAATCATCACATTTTATCATTTAAACAAAATATCCGAGCCATCGGATTCTTGAGCCCTTCGTCCTTCAAGCTCTATTCTTGGTTACCTGTAAAATGTTATGAAAATACGTCAGCAATGATTGTTGGTGAATATGCTGACGCAAAATATTTTCTTTTACTTTGTTACCCCTCGAGGGTTACGCAAGCCTCGGCCCATCTTGGCTTAGGAATAACAAAGTTTAAAACATCATTATAAACTCGAGTCTCTACACTAGGTCACCCTAGCAAAACACCGCAGCGTTTCGACGTACTTAGGTGCCATAAATATACACAAGGTCATTCTCACTCGAACATACTTTGGTTCGGCCCATCGTGGCTGGAGGTCGTGACCAGGCGTGGTGCGATGTGCCCACCGCATTCCACATATGTAAGGATCCAGAAAACGTATACTACAGTCTGAGGGCTAGGCTCATACTCTTATTCATAATGATTTTAGAGACACTTAGTCTCATGTAAAGTTTTACACATAACACATTCGTTTGTTTGAAAACAAGTTTACAAAAGCGGGGCGTAGTCACCTTTGATTGGGATCGGTTTCCAACACCGTCCTTAAGTCTCTTTCTTGCTATCTCGCACCTATAGTACGAGTATAACCATTTGTTAGTCGGATATACTATCCGGTTTAAGACCTTTAGTCTTTTATCTTACCTCGATGAACCTCTAGTTCATTTCCCAATTACTTGAAAACCTTTAGTTTAAAAGTATTGTTTATAAACCTTTAGTTTATCATAAAAACCCTATGTTTCTTCTTCTTTAAGAAACGTATACTTTTCTTTATTATTTAAGAATACTCATTATACTTAAATAATATTAATAATTATAACAAAGAATTATATAACACACATGTATACATTTCTTTTCTTTCTTTCTTTCTTTTCTTTGTTATTTCTTTTATTCTCGAGGTATTGAATATGATTTCGACTTAGGGTTTAAGCCTTTAATATAATATTATATTATATTCATTTGACATTACGCCTAACCTTGTTGGCGTTTTGGAAACCCTAAGGATTTGAGCAGCACTCCCACGCCACTTGATCAACACTTCCTTACTTCAAACGAAATCACCAATCTTTATCACTCGTTGGCACGCTTCTCGAGGCACCAACACTTCACAGCACGCACTCCAAAATGAACGTCGGGACATCGGTATGGGATCACCTTCTTGATATACATGTCGTCGTAAAATGGCACGAAAATCGAGGAATGGCACAGAAAACGAGGAATCGGGCACGTTTATCGAGGTGGATCGAGGGCACGGTTTTCGAGGTGTGGTGAGATGTTAGTGAGAGAGATATATGCTGAAATTTTGGTGTGATTTGTGAAGACCCGGACCTTGCTATTTATAGGTATATTCTGGTGTCCCATCGCGGTACGCGACCGCCTTCAAGGCACCCGTCGCGTACCGCGACGTAGCCTTTGTGACGCACACAGTAGGCCTGCCACGTGTCGCCACGTGGCAGACGGTGTGCCACGTGTTGACACGTGGCGGACGATGTGCCACGTGTCGAGACACGTGGCGACCGGTGTGCCACGTGTGGACACGTGGTGAAAATGTGTCAGATGTGTCAGGCCACGTCATCGCGGTACGTGATGACGTAGGCTCAACAGCGATCGCGTATCGCTGTTGACTTCTTCCAGAAGTTTTGACCAAGCCCCATCGTGATACGCGATGGGCTTGTCTTTTGTCCCGTCGCGTAGCGCGATAGAACAAGAAAACATAATTTTCATTTTCAACCTTGGAGTTTGGATTTTGGCAGATTTGGTCCCTTAACTTTGAAAAGTTTGACCTTTTTGGCTCAAAATTTCCGTGATGTTACATCTTCTTTCTTTTCTTACTAAAATCCCATTATCTGTTCGAGTCTAAGCATGTAGGATGCTTAAATCTCTCGAAATTTGCTCTGATACCAACTTGTAAGGCCCCGAACCCAGTAGCCCTACTTTAACGTCGGATTTACTCATAAATGCAGTTCTACAAATCAGAGTTCATTAAAACTTTCGCGGAAACGTTAACTTCGATTAATCATTACAAAACATTTAATCTTTTCTTTAGAATCATAACATAAAACATCATATTTAAAACATCATTTCTTCCATCTTCAGATGCCAGCCGTTCAATCCATGCCATGTGCCATCCGCATGCTAGCTCTTTAATTTGCTCACCTACGTGCATACTAAAAGTCAGCTACGCTGAGTGAGTTCTAGCTAATCAAGAAACTTACCAAACAACCCTTATATGCATTATATACGTATCCAAGACACATAGTCCACTGTCTAACCTATTCACCTTACCGCTTAACCACTTATCTTCCTCTAACTACTTAGCCACTTGTTTACGAAAGCACATAGAGACTTGCTCTCCCACGTACTCACGTTATGCCACTTATTAACGAAGGCACGTATAGGCTTACCCTACCACGCACTCACGTTATTCCATTTAATAACGAAGACACGTATAAGCTTACCCTACCACGTACCATCGTCATGCCACTAACACCCTTACTAGACCCGTGCCACTTCTATCTCACCCTATCTCTACTTGTCTACAACACACTTTATATCATTACATCATGTACATAATAACTAAGTTACATCACAACATTTATATACACACTAATAACCTCTTGGGGATCATTCCCGAATGACGGTACGCGCAATATCCAAAGATAGTTCGCACACCGACTAACGTTACCTTCCCTGTCTACACGTGCAATATCCGAAGATCGTTCACGCATCGATATGCGTCCATACATAACATCTAATATATATCATATCAAACATTGTAGCATACACTTACCACTTAAGGTAAGTGTATTCACACTTCACATCGAGTTTTCACACAGCCCCGAAAACATAACAAGGAAGTGGGGCTAGAAACTCACTTGAACTCGGTTACTCCTTCTGCTAATGGTTATTCCTTCTCGAGCTGTGCGCGACTAACTGTTTAATAATTGCAATATTAAATACTACTCTAGCCATTCTCATTACTACTTAATTAGTCTTATGCGTCTAAGCCGGTTTTACTTCATTGAATCATTACCCGGTTAGTTAATCGTTACTCGTTAACCTTTTAAAGGTATCTCTCATCAATTATCAAAGTACAAGGACTATTATGTAATTATCTCATTCTTTTCTAAGTCCAGGGACGGTTCTATCATTTCGTTAAACTTCTAGTTCGTTAGTTGGTTCTTAACGAACTGGGTTCATAACGAATGACCCATTCGTTACTTTATAACGAATTGACCATTATAACGAACTGGTCTTGTAACGAACTGGACCTTATAACAAACTGGTCATTTGACGAATGACCCTTTAGTAGCGAATTGAACCTTCTAATTCGTTATATCTTTCTTAACGAACTTGGACACACACTAAGTCTAGTTCGTTAAGCTTCCTTTAACGAATCATCAGACGAATTACCCCTAGTTCGTTAACTTCCCCGTTAATGAACTATCTCTAATTCGTTAACTCCCCGTTAACGAATTAGGGTTAGGTCAGAGAATGTCAGAAACATTCTCTGACATTCCCTTACCTCGTACACACATTCTCCGGCGCCGCCATTGCCGGAATAACGAGATCTAGCTGGAAAAGTGAGATCCGCTTGTTTACCGTTTTCACCGTTTTTCGTCCCGTTCGATCCAGATCTGAGCTAGGGTGATCCCTAAGCTCATCTTAGGTTTGATTTATACCCGATTCCACCCGGATCTCGTGACTTTAACGGTTTAAAGGCGTCGACTCGTCATTTCGTGGCTAAATCTCACGGGTTTGTGTTCATACAACATCATACTATCATTACCTTGGATTGGGATCGGTTTATAATCTTGATTCGGCTAGAGAAATGAGAAGAATTAGAGAGAGAGCTTAATTGTGTGTTTTGGGTGGTGTATGGAATATGTGTAAATGAATGATTTAGGCCTAATGAAGGTATTTATATGATGGGTCATGGGCTTGAGCCCATGGTCTATCTTTCTTCCTTTCTAACCCAAGTCCATTACTCATATTACTTAACCCAACACAAGCTCGACTCATAATAACTCCTTCTTTACTTATTAATTCTCCACTAACCCGAGTAAACACTCCCACCAATATCAACATTGTGGTATATTTTGTTCGACATTGCGTTATATTTTACGATCTATTGTGTTTTTTGTTTATCATTGTGTTTGTTCATTTTCGGCATCGTGTCTTTTCGTCGTTTTTTAAACGAGAATGACATGAGAAACATTTTAATTTTTTAAAATTTTTAATTTTTTATTTATATATTGAATTATGATTTTTTTTTTTATATTTTTTGTTTTGAATTTTTTTACGAGTTTTTGTGTGACTACAAACCATTTTCACATTTCTTATTTTTATCTCCCTATACGTTTTAACTTTATCGTTGAAAAGTAATAAAACTCATATTTTATTTTGCATCTTGTTTTTTCAATATTATTCAAATATGTGTTTATTAAATTCATATTTATATTTAATTAACAAACCTGGTCAAGGAAAAGGTTTTATATTATTATAATTCGTTTTTGTTATCTTCATTGTTTTTTATTGTCATTTGTTCTTTTATGGCTTTCTTCAAGCTACTTTTATTACTTTTATGATTTGGATTTAATACTAATTATGGTATCTACGTTATTAAGTCAAATGCAGTTCGCTTCACTATCAATACCGATACGATATATAAAAAAAACTTTATATTAAGTATAACTTCCTGTATTGTTTTTTTAATTAACAAACTCAAGTCATTTTTGTCATATCAAAATATAAGGATGAAAATGAGATTAACAAAATAAAGAAAAGCAAAGAAAACTTTATAATTCGTGGTTCTAGTTTTTAATGTTTTTTCTTGACCTCGTCTTTTTAATATGGTGTGTTTATCTTCAGATCAAATTTTAAGCATCCCTAATATATATCAAAAAAATGCATGGAGTGAAATTGTAAAAAAAACAAGAGTGTAATTTTAATTTGGGATATTGGTTTTAAATACTCTCAACTTTGACCCATTGGTAGATAACACTCCCAACTTACGAAATGTTTCCCAACACTCCTAATTTTTAACATGTTTTCTTCTGACACTCCCGGAGCAACGAAACACTAACTTCGTTATTATTTGGGGTAAAAAATGTCATTTTTCAAAGTTTAAGGGATAAAATCAAAATTGTGTATTATATATTTCACATCCTTCTCCACCCACCCCCACCCCCTCTTCCCTGCCACCACGGGCATTGCAGCCACCAACCACCACCGCTACTGCAGCCACCAACCACCACCACCGGCAACCACCACCGATAGCCACCAACCACCGCCACTGCAGCCACAAACCACCACCATCGTACCTAATTTCCAAAAAAACCTCCAATTTCAAAATCCAAAAAACAGAGATGACGATGGCGATGGTGTTTGTGTGTGTGTGGCGTAGATGATGATGGCGGTGCACTAACCGTAAAGGCAAAGAGAACCCCAGGGTCGCCGGAGATGGTGATGATAGCAGGGCGGTGGTAGGGTAAGATGGTGACCTCATATCTGGTAGCGAGGGTAAGTACGACGGTGTTGGTGATAAATTTTTTTGTCGTGGTCTTCGATGGCGGTGGTGGTTGGTGGTTGTTGGTAGGGAGGTGGGGTGGAGGTTGTGGCAGGGAAGAGGGGGTGGTGGTTAGGTGGTGAAGGATGTGAAATATACAATAAATTAAAATTTTGATTCTATTACTTGAACTTTGAAAAAATGACATTTTTTCCCCAAACACTAACGACTCGTTACTCTGGAGTGCCAGAAGAAAGTATGTTGAAAGTTGAGAGTCTTGGGAAACATTTTGTAAATTAGGAGTGCTATTTACAAATAGGTCAAAATTAAGAGTATTTAAAACCAATATCCATTTTAATTTACATACGTTGGTGGAGAAATGCGAATGTTTAAGTTATTTGAGTGAAAATAACTGGTAAAGAAGGAGAGAGAAATGAGACTAGTGGTAGAACAGAATAAAAGGACAGCCGGCGTGTTATTAATAATAATTTCCGGGCACCGGAGACGAATTGACATAGATAAAGAAAATCCAACCACCTCTCGATTCTCATCTTAACTTACTGAACTCGTCCATCTATTCTATCTCTTTGCTGCCGCTGCAGATAGATCTATTTATTATTATTATTATTATTATCAAAAACCCTAATTCTCCCACAACCTTCTTTTCCTTTAACTTTATTCTTCTTCTAATTCTAATTCATTCATTTGATGCCAAACTACTACCTTCCTACATTGCTGGCTGCTGGTATGACTTCATTCCTAACTCTTTTTTTTATTAGATTATTATGGATTTTTAACCTGCATTTTCTTCTCAATTGTGGGTGGTCTTTTTTTACACTAAACAATAACAACGCCCTTACGTATGGGATCGTTGGGACAAAATATGTTAAACGGAAATATGCCACCATAGTATATTAAGTGTTCTTTTGAACCCTAAACCCTAAATATACAAAGAGTTGACTTTTGATTGAGGTTTTATTGGTTACTTTGTTTGTTTTCAATATTTTGATCATGCTATTTATGGTTACTTTGAGCTAAATATTACTATTTTGCATAACCAAAATAGCCATTTATGGTATTTTCGTAACTAAAATAGGTAACAATATCATTTTCATAATAAACCATGTTGACTTTTGATCATATTCTAGTTATAATAGTTATTATTTTTTTTAACAAAAAAGGTTTTATAAATAGGGATCAGAGGAAACCTACCTCTCTAAAGCAGGCTGGTTTTGTATTTTGTCCAGATTGTCATTATTTTCTATATAAAGAATCATCTGGTTTGGTTCTATCAATCTTTTTATCTTCTTTGTAATCACATTTTTCTGCAAGATGCTAACTGTATCCCGAATGTTTGTTTCAGTGAATGAAAGAGTTACTTAGTGGTAATGTTCATGCAAACATGGATGCTGATGGTGTTAAATTAGAACCAAACTTATTCAACATCTCTGAACAGTCAACCGCTGACTATACAAACCTTTGTTCCACGTCACCAGTTTGCGAAGCCCCTATAATTAGGCAATTCTGGAAAGCTGGAGTCTACAATAATGAGCTTGCTTCTAAGCCCACAACTCAATGTATTATCAGTCCTATGTTTTTATTGTATGTATATATGTATGTCTAATGGATCTTGTGACAAAATGATTTTGCAGCTGGTTCAACTTATCTGCATATACACCCAAGATTTCTTCACTCTAATGCCACTTCTCATAAATGGGTTTTTGGTGGTATGTTGAGATTCACAAAAATATATATAGTAGTGCAATATAAGCATATACTGTCATAAATTCAACATACGTTGAATACAATTAGTTTACAAACATGTTTAACTAATTTTTTGTTTTAACTTTTTGCAGCTATAGCAGAGCTTATTGACAATGCAGTGGATGAGGTAATAAAACTGCTACTGATTTCACATCTTTATATTACAATTTGTATTCACATGTTTTCAAATGGTAATCTTGGTGTGGGCCGAAATGAGTCAGGCCGTTCGTTTAACTTTAACACGATCGAACACGAACAATTAAATGGATGGACCTTCATGTTTGTGTTTGCTCGTTAAGAAAATAAGCGTGTGCATGTTTCTTTATGTTTGTTTGTTAATAGTGTAAACGAACGGTTCATGAATGTAAACGGACAAACTAACTGGACACAGATGAATGAACACAACCGAGCGAACACCAAGTAAAGGTAAACGTGAACACCACTATGTTGGGCCTAAAAATTTTGATATAAACCAGACTGAATTGTAATAGGTGAAATCTAGTTTCATAAAACTAGATTAGATTGTAACGGGTCTAAAAAATGTAAATGAATATATCAGTGAACGCAAATATGAACAAACTTAAACAAATGCAAGCTAACAAACGTAACGGACGTAAACAAAACATAAATGAATGAATGAGAAATGTGTTCATGTTCGTTCTTAACTTTGCTTATTAAATAAACAAACTTCCCGCTGAATAATTCATAAGCGGTTCACCGCGTGCTTGATTCGTTTACATGCCTAAAGAACGGGTAATCTTGGTGCTGGTCGAAAATGGGCCTGGTCGGGTGGATGCAATATACTTATGTCTGGGTAGTTTATATATTTTTAATAAATAGTTAATCTGCACTTGTTGCAAGTTTTGTTAATCAGAATGTCAATTTTACCCTTTTAAGTTACCAACTGAATTGGAAAACCTGCAATATTCGAGGATAAAGGTAATTAACTGTAAGTGGGACATTAATAAATTATACTATCCATTTTATTCTCACTGGAAGCAGCCTCTCTATTCCTACGGGGTAGAGGTAAGGCTGTCTACATCTTGCCCTCCTCAGACCCTACCATAGCTTTGCTATTGGTGGGATTTATTGAGTACGGGGATGATGATTTTATTGGACAATTATGCTGCTATTTTATTATATGCTTCTCATACCCAGTTCATATTATTGTGTAGATACAAAATGGGGCCACGTTTGTTGTTATAGATAAAACCTTAAACCCAAGAAACGGGAACCCTGCTTTGTTAATTCAAGGTAGCATATCTTCTGCTTTACAAATAACGTTTTTTTTATTAGAAGTATGACATAATAAAAAACAAAATTCAAACTATAGATGATGGAAACGGGATGGATCCGGAAGCTATGCGTCGGTGTCTGAGCTTTGGTTTTTCAGATAAATCATCAGTATCAGCGATTGGAAAGTGTATGTACTCATTGTTCTAGATTAATAGCTTTTTTAAGTTATATATACTCCTTTTATTATTAATAGACTATGCTCAGATGGAAACGGCTTTAAGACCAGTACTATGAGGCTTGGAGCTGATGTCATAGTTTTCAGTCGTAACATAACTAACAGGTTTAATTTGTATCTATTTCATGTCATCAATATCAATGAGTTAAAATGCGTTCGTGTCCAAACTCATAATTTCTGGACCTCAATCACGTTTATCGTCTTCTTGATTTCATAGTTAGTTAGCTCCCCTTATCTTTATGCATCTACCTTTTGAATTCTATCATTGTTCTTATTAGCAGGAGAATGACTCAAAGCATTGGACTTTTATCATATACATTTTTGACTCGAGAGGGTTATGACAGAATAGTAGTTCCCATGGTAAGACTTGCTGTTCCTGTTATTTTCTTTTTTTTTGATGATTTGGCAGTTTTGATTTAAATGGGTTGATTTGAGTTAAGTTTTCACAAATGGGTCAATAACAAAAAGGTATCTAACAGGGGAATGGGTCAATTGAGTCGAAGTGTCACACTAAGTCTATTGTTATTGCTTACAAGTTACGCTCTTATAAATTGATATATTCAAATATTTAAGTTATTATTATAGGTGACATCATTTCCGTAATTATTACTAACATATTCATTAATTATTAGACATACATTCTAATATATGATTAAAGTTGTTTTATTGGAAATGCAGGTTCACTATGAATACAACATTGTTACAAACTCTTTTGTTTGCCTACAATCAAAAGATAATGAGAATCGTAATTTAAATATGTCTATGCTGTTGCGATGGTCTCCATTTTCAACAGAAGAGGAACTACTTAAACAAGTAAGTTTGTTCGGTTGTTCCCACTCCATGAGAACTAATAGTTGATTCATGAATAAATGTCATTACAAAAAAAGTATTATAGCAATAATAAACCGAGTCTTTGAACAAAACTGATCAAGGAGGTTCTATGCATTGTATTACAGGTAAACGAACTCGTTTGATCTGTTAGCCCGTTTGACCCATTCCATTTTCAGCTATTTTAATTAGACTCGTTTTATTTTGAAAATAACACAAATCAACCCACTCAACAGTAATATGGTCGTAATTGTGGTCTTCTAGTTTGCGACTTGAAAAGCAAGTAAAATTTAGTAAGCATATCATATTTCATAACAATAAACTCAAATCAATTAATGCTTCATGTTATACTTGCGTTTATAAAATATTAGGTTTTAACTCACAATGTAAAGCATCACTTTTTTTTAAAAACCAAGGGGATATTATCTTGTTGAGTCGTAGTTGGTTCGATTTTTGGAATTATTTACATAACAAGTTTATTTCTTTCTTTTTTTTTTAATGATCTGTAGTTTGAAAATGTTGGTTCTCATGGCACAAAAATCATCATATACCATCTGTGGCTTGATCAAGACGGGAGTATGGAGCTTGATTTTGACTCGGATCCTGAGGTTTTGACTGCTCCTTATTTGATTTCCTAGAAACACTTTTTTCAAGATTTTTTTCTACAATATTAGTTTTATAAGTAGGCCGTATGTCAAAAATATTATAGTAGTTTTATGAATTAAACAACTTATGAGTTATGAGGGTTAATTCATTAAAACACACTTTAGGGGAATATTATGACATGTTTTTCTTTATGTTTATATTTTTATTTGACCCATTCGACTAACTATTAGGCCTGTAATTGAACCGAACGTTTAGTGAACTGTTTAGAGAAAAGTTCGTTTATGTTCGTTGAGTTAAACGGGCAAACATGAACACGTCTTATTTGTTTAATCATGTTCGTGGTCGTTCTTTACGTCCATACATCTAAATCCATTTATGTTTGTATGTTTACGTTCATTAATGTTCGTTACTCAAGTTAGTTCGTTTACATTCGTGAACCGTTTGGTTATACTATCAACGAAAGAACATGAACACATTCATTTTCTTAACGAACGAACACAAGCAAGAAAACCGTGTTCGTTTAATTGTCCGTGTTCAACCGTTTGTTCAATTAACATTAAATGAACGAACACGAACATACCCCGTTCTATGTGAAAGTAAAATAGACGAACTCTTAAACAATTTACAAATTGGGAGAGTACCTTATAAACCCATGAGAAACATATAAAGATGTAAATTGCAATTAATTTGGTTTTAGGATATTTGTATAACTCGGATTGTACCTAAGTTACCTAACAAGGGAAAAGACAATTTTCGTCAAGCCACAAACGAACATCTTGCAAACCGGCTTCGTTATTCTCTCCGCGTAAGTTTATCAATGTATATAATAATTTATATTTTACCAACAGTTTCATCTAACACTTTTTTTTGTTAATTTCAGGCATATTTATCAATCTTGTACTTAAAATTACCCGAAACTTTTACAATGGCATTGTGTGGGAAAGTTGTGTTGTATCATAACGTTGCTACTGACTTGAAGTACACAGAATTTGTCATGTATAAACCTATTGAGGTTGAATTGAATTTGTTAATAATTGTTTTCTAGATTTTAATAAAATAATAATTAAGGGAGGGTGTTTTTGGTCATTTTAGGGTTCGGTGGTTACAACGATTGGTTTTGCTAAGGAAGCGCCCCTTGTCAATGTTCATGGATTTAATGTCTACCACAAAAACCGCCTGATACTGGTGATCATTTCTTTCTATTTCTTTATTTGGATTTAAATTAAAACTGAAACTGCCAGTTTGCCCCCAAAACCGATCCATCACACCCCAACATTTTGAAATCGAATTCGTTTGAATTCAAAATATTCAGTTTTATCATATACGGTTTTTTGGTCTTTGGTTTGTATTCGGTTTCGGTTTTGCCATTTGGGCTTGAAGTTAATATAAGTCTCAAAATAATGACTTTGGACGTAAATATTTTTGTTAATTAATTATTAATTTATTATTATAATTTTGGTTATAATATTTGGGTTACGAGAATTATGAAAAACTATTCAAAATAAAAAATGAAAGTCTGCATATTCGGTGTGGTTAGTATTACATGCAAAAACAAAACCGAACTGAAAGTTTAGTTTTTGCGAAAATATGAAATCAAACCATCGTCGGTTTGGTTATTTGCTTTGGTGTTTTCGTTTTTTTGGTTATTTGCACACCCCTGTCAAAAACCCTTTCGAATAATCGACTTGGGTCAGTTTGAAAATTTTCTATTCGAATTTGATTCGAAAACTGAATTTGGAATTCAGGTTTGATAAGGATTCGATTTGATTATTCGAAATTTGAATCAGTTTCGGGTTTTTTCGATTCCGATTCAAACCATAGAGTAACACCATTTTAGAATTTTCAACCTGCTTACATATGAAGGGGTCTAACTTTTATCTCAAACATGTCAAACGGGCAGACATGTTATAGGGGTTAAAAGTCAAATAATGTTTAACGCATAAACAATTCTAAATAGCCTTTTTATTATTCTAAAATCTGTATGTTAATTGTAATAATATTGTGCATTTTTTCAGCCATTTTGGCCCGTGGTTAGCTATTCTTCAAACAGAGGGCGAGGAGTAGTTGGTAAGAAATTAAATTCTGCGGATCCCATGCAAAACTAGTTTGTTTCTTACAATAAAAATATTATTTACAGGTATTCTTGAAGCAAATTTTATTGAGCCCACTCATGATAAACAAGATTTTGAGAAAACTTCTGTTTATCAAAAACTTGTTCATCGGTTAAAAGAAATGGCATTAGAGTACTGGTAAGCAATTCGACTCACTTATATTTTACAGGTCAAACAATTAAATTTGGCTATAATGGGAACGGAGCAAACTGACCCAACCCAGTTCTGCCTCTTTTAAGTTATTCTGAAGATTGCTCGTTTAAACCTGAAGCTGTTGTGACCAGTTAACCAACCTGTTCATCTTGCCACGTGTAACTAGGCTTGTAAACGAACCAAACGAATATGAAATGAGCAGGTTCGTGTTCGTGTTCGTTTGCTTAACTTTGACCAAACAAACGATCGAACATGATTATTCAGCGAACGGGGTTTCTTGTGTTTGTTTGTTCATTTTACTCTAATCAAACAAGCGGTCGCACATGAATTAAACAATATAAACGATATAAACGAACGTAAAGTAGAAGAACGAACATAAAGAAATATAAACAAACGTTTGGTTCTTTTACTGCAGGGATTACCATTGTTCATTTTACTCTAATCAAACGGCATGTTTGTGTTTGTTTATGTTGTTCGTTAACAATATAAACGAACGTAAAGTAACTGATCATAGATAAACAAACATAACTGTGTTAAAACTAGTAAAAAGTAATGTGAAAATCAATGTAAATGAATATAAACAAACACAAATTAATGAACATAAATGAAAGTAGAAGAACGAACATAAACAAATATAAACAAACGTTCACGATAAACGAACGAGACATGTTTTCATGTTCATTCATTTATCAAATAAACGAACTTCACATCTAACGTTTCACAAGCTGTTCACTGACTGTTTGGTTCTTTTTCTGCAGGGATTACCATTGTGGACTGATCGGTTATCAATTTCATAAAAAAGCGAGGCCACCATCAACTGCCATGGGTGCCTCTAATTTTATTTACCAGCATGGGCCCGAACAACCCGCTCCCATGAAGAAATTCTTTACTAACGGTGACACGACTAGAAACCCGCCAATGATAACTACCATGAACAGCAGAACATCGTTTCAATCAAAACCGTTGTCACACATGGTACAGCAACCGAGCTGCCCTCCAGGTTTCCAACCAGGTTAGAAATGTAAAAAAATATATTAAGAACAAGTTACATGGTTGGTCCCTTTGGTTTACCCTAATTACGGATTTGATACATGATTACATACTTTTCAAAAATTACAATCTTTAGACCAGACATTTTTAAAAAAGTAACATGTTTTTTTTTTCTAGTGAGTAAAGTACCCTTACCCTTTAAACACCACAATTAAAATAATAAATCATATATCTAATGAGTTAATCATATATTTTAACTAAAAGAGAGGTGGTGCCGGTTATTTTATTATTGGGTCAGGCTAAACGTACCCCCCCTGGTTGCTTGTCATACCCCCCCCCCCCTCTGGAAAAACCAACTTTAATATTACCCCTTGAAATCATATAATTACCAAATTAGCACAAAAATAAGGATTTCATATTTTTTTTACATGTTGCGTTTTTTATGATTTCGAGTTTAGAGTTTCGGGTTCGGGTTTAGGGTTTAGGTTTTCGGGTTTAGGGCTCGGGTTTAGGTTTCGGGTTTCCGGTTTAGGGTTCGGGTTTCCGGTTTAGGGTTTAGGGTTCGGGTTTAAGGTTTTAGGTTTTCGAGTTTCGGGTTTTTTTTGTAAAGATAAAGAGGTAAAATAAGGATATTATAAATATATATACTATTAAAATTAAAAAAAATATATATGATAAATATTTACAATATTAATACTAAAAAAATAAATTAATAGTAATACTTGATATTTTTTAATTTGATATATGTAGTGAAGATTATTAAGTGAAAAATATGTTGTAGGGACTAACATGTATATAAATAATGTTAAGGGGTAATAGTTTCTTATCTAAAAAGTTAAGGCGGGTGTATATTTAGTAAAAATGGTGTACGTTTAGCAGCACCTTTATTATTTTATCTTTAATATATAAAGGGTAAGGGTATTTTGGCCATTTTCCAAAGAGAGGTGGGGTTAATGATTTGTTATTTATTTTTAATATTTAAAGTATAAGGGTATTTTGGTCATTTTTAAAAAACTTGACAGAAAATGTTAACACCATTCTGAGCTGGGAGCCTGGGACTAATTGTGTTACTTTTTTGAAAATGTCTTGTCTAGAAGGTGTAACTTTTGAAAAGTAAGTATCAAATCCGTAATTTGGGTAAACCATAAGGTCCATTCTTGTAAGTTGCTTTTAATATGATAAAAGAGTGATCAATTTTATTTTTTTTTTGGAAAATGCTTTTCTCTCTTTTTCATTAACCCTGTTTAATTTTCCTTGTTTCTGTTTAAAAAGGGTCAAACTTGAAGAGGAAATCATGTTATGAACCCATAACGTTTGAATCAGATGCCCGGATGGAGGTCAATTCTGTCAATGGACTTAATCGGGTAATTCAGCACTTTTCTATCTAATTTGTTTTCGTTAGGCTTGTAAACAAACAGAACGTCTAATGAATCGTTCTGCGGGAAGTTTGTTTATTTAGTTAACAACGGACATGAACTGAACTTTTTGTTCATTTAGTTAAATGAACAAACATGAACATGTCTCGCTCATTCATTTGTGTTTGTTAGTTTATGTTTGTTTGGTTACATTTCTTTATGTATTAATTTTCTTAGGTCCATTACAATGTAGTCTATTTTTTTATTAAATTAAATATCACCCATTACAATTAAGTGACTTTCATTAATTCTTCAACCCCAACAAGTTGATGTTCGCGTTTACTTTTAATTGGTTTTCTGTCACTTTTCTTCTTTCATCGATGTTCGTTGACGTCCGTGAACCATTCATTATACTATTAACAAATGGACATAAACAAACACAAACACATTCATTTTCTTAACGTACGTACACGAACAAGAAACCCATGTTTGTTTAATTGTTTGTGTTCGATCATTTGTTCTGTTAAAGTTAAACGAAAACACGTAAATGCTCCGTTCGTGTCAGTTCGATTCGTTTACAGACCAGGCCTAGTTTTCAATAATAGGGATGAGAAATTGGGTGGGTTGTGTAACGGGTCAAGATGAATTTGTTTCAAACCGTCACGGCACTTAAATATTTATTTTTTTATGTTTTGTGAATGATTAATGCGTTAAATGTGAGAGTTTATGCATTTAAAAGACTTCCAATGACTTTTGACCGGATATCTTAAAATCCATTTGGACCATTAAAGATAACATATATAACCCACGTCAACCCTTTTATAAGTGAACGGGTTCAAATTGCCACGTGAATAATATTATTATTCTTTTGTAGACTGATTTGAACAAAACCCGGGATGCGGAAAGTGCGATTGAAGATAACAGAAAGCTTCAAGCAAAGTTAGTATTCTAATTCTGTACATATTGTTCCCACATTTTATTTTCTTTATTTATCATTGCTATTTTAAATAAAAAGAACTTAATTTGAGAACGTGATTGTGATTCCAACACGATAACCGAACTCTGTTTGTTGAACAATTTGTTTTTTTTTTGTTTTAGATGTTCAGAATTTGCGAAGGCGGAAGAACAACTCAATCTCAAGGTAAATTTTGTAATTATACTTTATTCATTTAATTAATGTAATATTTTATCATAATTTAGAGGGCTTGATATTGTGTTTAATTTTGGTTTTTATAATCGATTGGGTGCAGGTGATGCAGCTTAAATTTGAACTAGGAGAGGCCCAGAAGGAGTATGGTCGTTTATCGAGTGAGTTGCGATGCGTAGCGAAAGTGAAGGAGGAAACAAGTAGTGTTCAGTATGTTTAGTTAAAAACTAATAATAATAATAATAATAATAATTATAATAATAATAATAATAATATATGTATTTGGATTTGTAAAATAAAGCTGGTCCATTATTTTGTTGTAAAAGTGAATTATTTTAATTTGTAGATTAAACAAATACAGGTCCATAAGTGGTAGAAAATGCTAGTGTGATTTGATGTGATAATATTAGTGTCCATCTGCATTTAGTGGGGCGTTGTGGGTTAAATACTAATAGGTAGTTTTGAGGTGGAGGCATCTAGCAGTAAGGTTTGGAAAGCAAAGAAAAACCCAACCAGCACTAGTATATTTTTTCTCCAACATTCCTCCTGATGGAATTTATGAAGACAAAATTCAAGACGGTCTATCTAGCAAGGAAGAAAAGAAAGACAAGTTTGGCAAGATCCTACAAAGACGCTTTGTCACCTGACTATCATCTCAGCCAAAAGAATGGACATCCGTTTCATTAGTCTGTAACGTCCAACAAGTGTTCAAAAAATATGGAATGGAAGGTATTTGTCTTGGTTATCTAGGTGGATTAAACGTCCTTGTTTCTTTCTCCAAAGTAAAGTAGATCGGGTTCATGGAAAACAACTTTGGAGCGAGAGGTTTCAGTGCATACCAACTCAGCCTCATGTGGAATTTTATTTTACCACTCAATCTGACATGGAACGCAGACGCTTAGAGGAACAAGTGCTTAATACGATTCAAGTCCGGAGGAGCTGAACTGCATAATTTTGGCTGGATAGGCCTGGTTTTGAAGAAACTGTCAAACAAGCTTTCGATTCAGAATGGACATCCGTTTCATTAGTCTGTAACGTCCAACAAGTGTTCAAAAAATATGGAATGGAAGGTATTTGTCTTGGTTATCTAGGTGGATTAAACGTCCTTGTTTCTTTCTCCAAAGTAAAGTAGATCGGGTTCATGGAAAACAACTTTGGAGCGAGAGGTTTCAGTGCATACCAACTCAGCCTCATGTGGAATTTTATTTTACCACTCAATCTGACATGGAACGCAGACGCTTAGAGGAACAAGTGCTTAATACGATTCAAGTCCGGAGGAGCTGAACTGCATAATTTTGGCTGGATAGGCCTGGTTTTGAAGAAACTGTCAAACAAGCTTTCGATTCGTTTTTGTTTATCGGCCCTCCTGACATGATACTTGCCACTAAGTTGAAACATATCAAATCTTCGTTGAAAGGTTGGTGGGCAGATTCCAAAAACAAAGAGGAAGAGGATTTTCATAATTTTACTTACGAATTATTCAAGATCGGGATTTATTAGAGGAAGAATTATGGATTCAGTCGGAATGTAAAGCGGGCCTCTTGGAAATTGCAGACTTTAAATCCAAAGATTTAAAACAAATGTCTTGAATCAAATGGGCCTTCTGTGGGGATGATAACTCATCTTTTTTCCTCCATGGTCTTATTAAAGGCAAAGAGATAAAAAAAAATAAGGTTCATGGCATGGTGGTGAATGGGGTTTGGAATAACAATCCAAAACTTATAAAATGGGAGGCGTGTAAATTCTTCTCTAATTGATTTAAAGAAACATCGACTTCTAGGCCATCTTTGACGTGCCCAGATATTAAACGTCTTTCTGTTTCTGAAGCTAATTCGCTTATCATCCCTTTCTCGGATGCCGAAATCAAGAGTGCGGTTTCAGATTGTGGCGATGACCGAGCCCCTGGACCGGACGGTTTTAACTTTCGGTTTATTAAACGGTTTTGGAAGTTTCTGGGTACGGATTTCATAAATCTGTTACAGTTTTTTTGTGTGTCTGAATCCATTTCTCGAGGGTGCAGTTCCTCTTTTATCTCGCTCTTCCCCAAAGTCAACGACCCACCGGTTTTCAAGATTTCAGACCTATTAACCTTATCGGTTGCATAAGCAAAGTTATTTCCGGGGTCCTCAAATAGGTTGAAATTAGTGATTGTTTCGGTTATCTCGGACACTCAATCTGGATTCCTAAAGAGAAGGAATATAATTGACGGCCCTCTTATCATTAATGAACTCATTACGTGGGCTAAAAGAGAAGTCCAAACTAATGCTCTTCAAGATTGATTTCGAAAAGGCCTTCGACCATTTCAATTGGTCATTCTTAGATTCTGTCCACGAGCAAATGAATTTTCCAGTCAAATGGCGGGGCTGGATTAGTAGTATTCTAGCGTCGGCAAGATCCTCGGTTCTTGTTAATGGTTCACCCTCTTTTGAATTCCAATTTCGAAGAGGTGTGAGACAAGGTGATCCTCTCTCGCCTTTTCTCTTCATAATCGGGATGGAAGCTTTTTCGTGCATGCTAAAAAAGCTAATGACTTGGGTATCTTTCGCGGCGTGTCTTTACCAAACAATGGGCCCTCCGTTTCTCATCTTCTTTGTGTCGATGACGGCATTCTTGTGGGGTGTAACATCCCGAAAATTCTAGAATAATATTTAATATAATATTTGCGTCGGGTGAAGTATTCGAGTTAGTGGGTTAATGATAATAACATGATAATAAAGCTTAAGGGGTAGCGTGCTTGGTTAATAGAATTAAAGATGGACCAAAAAGGAAAGATGGGCCTTAGGTCCATGGGCTTAAGGGAGTATAAATACCTCTTAAACCCTAATCCTTTCCATTTTATCCAAATCTACACCATAGCCTACACCTTGAGAAACACACACAAACATTATCCAAAAACCCGAGCCAAGATCCGAAGGTAGAAACCCGAACCCGTTGGTGCTAGGTCGTCGTGAAGAACCAAAACAACATCAAGGCTTAATCGTGCTCGTATTTCGACTCGTTTAAGGTACGTTTATAATTAGGAATCGTTCATTAGGGTTCGGATTAGTTGGGAAATCATAGATCTGTATGTGAATGATGAAAACGAACCTAACACATCAAATCTTACTGAAATTGGTTAACATTCGATGGGTTAACCGATCTCTAAATGAGCCGTAGGGTGTGTGCATAGACGATTCCAATGATACCAAAATCATGATATTTCGTTAAGAATTGAAGGTTTAATTGCAGATCTAAGATCTGTTGACTGTTATTGTTATTGACGATTTTGACTTTGACCCGTGAGTCAAAGTCTGGATAAGAACTAGACGATTCGTTAGAATTAAGATAACGAACAAGGTAGTTCGTTACTCGCTGTCAAGATAGCGAATTAGCTACCCAGTTCGTTATGTTCAAATAACGAATCCAGCGATTCGTTACTCACCATTCGTCCTAATTCAGATAACGAATTAGGCTGTGTCTGGGTAACGAATCAGATGAAGATAGAGATAACGAATCAGTTAGCGAATGAAGGAGGATTTTGTAACGAATTAGACTATGAATTGATAATGAATTAGATCGTGATCTGATAACGAATTAGGCTTAATTCGTGATAAAAATTGAGATAGCGAATTAGAAAATGATTTAAAATTCTAATGGAAAATTGTGATAAGACAGTTAATAGAAATAAAATTTTTCCAAGCTGACCTGGCAGCTCAACCCCAGCCAGGGGCTCTGCCCCTTGGACCCTGCTAGGGGCTGCCGCCCCTAGAACCCCGCTGTCAGGGGCGCTGCCCCCGAACCCCCGTTCATTGAGGGTTGTAAATATATTAGAAACGTGTTATGGATAGTAATAGTTAATTGATATGTGTAATCGTTATACAGTTAGCCGTGCCAGCTAAAGAAAGGATTAACTACTATCGGTGAACGTAGCAGGATTCAGGTGAGTTTCTAGCCCCATTCCTTGTGATGTTTTCGGGGCTGTGTGCATACTCAATGTGTTGTTAATACATTTATCCTAAGTGATAAGTGTATGCCATATGTGATATATGTGATAGATATGAATGATTGCTTGTCGGTACACGAACGATCTTCGGATATTGCGCGTACTGTCAGGTTATAAATAAAGGTACGAATATTATATATGGAAGATGTATGAACATTACAAATGAACACTTGTCGGGGCGTGAACGATCTTCGGATATTGCACGTATCGACAAGGGGTATGGTTGTTAAATGAATGATGTAAAGAACGCCTAGAGTGTTCTTATGCTATAATGTAATTATTGTATATGTGAAGTATGTGTATACAGGTACACTAATGGTATGTGAGTCCTACGTTCGACATAGTAAGTTAGGATGGCGAATCCCTCTAACTTCTGTTGGACGTAGACTTGGTAGGTGATGGCGTAGTTAAGGACTGCGGGCCTTATACGTGATGTAGATGATAGATGTAAACGTAGATAGGGACGGTGGGCCTTATATGTGTTATAGGAGATAGACGCCAACGTAGATAAGGACTGCGGACCTTATACGTAATGTAGATAGGCGTCAGCACAGGAAAGGACTGTGGACCTTATACGTGCTATATTTGTGTTGTGGTAGCATAGGGGAGGACTGCGGACTTCGTACGTGCTATGGTTTAGGTTGCAACATAGGGAATGACTGAGGACCTTGTACATGTTGTCAATATAGGATGGTATAGGGAAGGACTGCGGACCTTGCACGTACCATAACTGACGAACATAGGTAAGGACTGCGGACCCTTTACGTGTTCACAACCTTGAGTATACGTATAGACAGCGGACTATGATCGTACTCTTGGTAGACCAGGATTAGTGATTGTAGGTATGTATGTAAGTATGGTAGTAGGGTAATTTGTTAAGTATGGATATGTATCTTCGGATATGTATGTATGTATGTCTGATATGTGTATGTATTGTATGTCGCCTGATTAACTAGAACTCACTCAGCGTAGCTGACTTTTTGTGTGCACGCAGGTATACATGTTTATCGAGATGGCATGAGGATGACACATGGCATGGATTGAGCGGCTGGCATCTGATGATTGAAGAAATGATGTTTTAAATATGTGGTTTTACGTTATGGTTTAAAAAGGAAAGATTGAATGTTTCGTAATAAATGATTGTTGTTTTATATTCCGCGAAAGGTTTTAATAAACTCTGATTTGTAGAACTGTGTTTATGAGTAAATTTGACGCTAAAGTAGGGCTACTGGGAACGGGGCCTTACATGGGGGAGTGGTCGAAGGACAATGTTTTAAACATGGCTCGCTTGTTAAGATGTTTTCACTTAGTTTCTGGCCTTCAAATAAACTACTCAAAATCTAATCTTTTGGGTATAAAGGTGAACGCGGACGAGGTTTCGGATTTTGCTAAGTTGATTGGATGCAACCCTGGTACCTTCCCTTGTAATTATCTTGGTATCCTCATCGGTGCTAATATGACTCAAATTTCCAACTGGAATTTGGTTCTTGAAGCTTTTGATAAAAGGCTTTCTTTGTGGAAGGCTTATGTTTTATCAGTGAAGGAAGATTAACACTTCTTAAGTCGGTGATGGAAACTCTCCCTACTTATTTTTTCTCTCTCTTCAAAGCCCCGTGTAAGATAATTGAACTATTAGAAGCGAAAAGAAGAAGATTCTTTTGGGGAGGGAGCGGAGATAAAAATAAAATTTGTTGGGTTAGTTGGAATTGAGTTACTATTCCCAAAAAGGCTGGCGATTCAGCTCTTACCCCGCTTAGAGACGCTAATATTGCTCTCCTCACCAAGTGGTGGTGGAGATTCAAGACCGAACCGCTTGCATTATGGAGAAAGGTGGTCACTTCGTTAAACTCTTCCAAGAAAATTGCAAGGTACTTGGAACATAATTGCAAAAATGGAAAATCATCTTGCTTTTTCCAACCTCAATTTGACCAGTCTCATTAAAGGAGTTTTTGGGTATGGGAGATAAAATCAGATTTTGGATAGACCCGTGGCTCACTCCCGTCCCTTTAAGAGAAGTTTTCCCAAATCTGTTTTTTGATCGTAAAGGATAAAGTGTCTTTAGCTCAGTCTTGTTTTGAGGTTGTTGATGGGAATATAGTTTGGAAATGGAGATGAAAACGTTTGAGCCTGAATCAAATTGAGACCAACAAGTTGTCGGTTTGTTTAAATATGTTGCAGTTGGTTATTGTTAATAAACCCCGGACCGTTGGATTTTGGATAACGATTTAGCATGTATTTTCCCTGTTGCTGCCATGAAACAAATTCTTTTCAAAAACTCCAACAACTCCAACATGTCTGTCCCATTTACTATAAAGTGGAATAGTTGGGTTCCAATCAAGGTCAACATTCTTTCTTGGAAGGCGGAAATGGATAGGCTTTCGACTTGTTGTCTTTGTGGCGATTATGAGGAGACTAGTGACCACCTTCTCACCTCGTGTTATTTTGCCACATTAATTTGGCAATTTGTTAGTAATTGGTGTAATATTCCTCCGATTTTCGCTTTCTCGGTCTGGGATTTACTTACCATTCATGAATACAACAACTTGGGGCTCAAGAAAAAGAAAAATAAGGTTCTTTACGGTGTAATTCTTACAGCGTGTTGGTGTATATGGAAGACCCGGAATGAGGTGATTTTTCAAAACAAGACGGCTAGCATCTCCAAAACGATGGAGGGCATCAAATCTATGGGTTTTCTTTGGATTAAAAATCGGTCATCCTTTAAAAATTTGCCTTGGAAAGATTGTTGTAAATTTGAGCCGTGAGCTTTCTTTGTTGTTTGTTTGCCAGCTTCTTGCTAGTTTGTGGTTTATGAAATTTGTCGTTAGAAAAAAACATGGTATCAGCGACATCAGTGAAACAAACAAACATTGGAAAAGGAAAATGTTCAAATAAAATAAGAATTTGATATGGTCGTTGTATATTTTAAGATGAATATCCAAACATTGATCACGTTTATTATTATATTACTAGCTTTTTTTCCCGTATTATGTGATTGTTTTATATTATTCGTTTATTATATTTAATATATACTAGCTTTTCAACCCGTGTATTACACGGATTTTTTCAAAATTATAAAAAATAATAAAGTTTGTTATTTGAAATAAAGACACAAAATTAAATGAAAAAAATAAATGAATTATATAGTACAAACAATAAGAAATATAGAATCTTAGTTTTACAAATTAGAGAAAATCTTTTTATATTGTACTATTTAGTATTCTTAGGACTATAAACATAATCAACATTTTTTATTTTATGTTTTTATTTTGTATCTTCTTTTTTGTTTCAAATAATTAATTTTATTAAAAATAAACATTCACAAATCTCGTGTATGACACAAGTTCTAGAGCTAGTTGAAATGAACAAATGATAAAATAAATTTATTTAGGTTTACATTCATAGTCTAATTTTCCTCATAATTTTCTAAGTTATAAACTTTTTGACAAAATGGTTTTACCCATGACCCATGAATAGCTAGGATGAATGAGGTGAGAGATTAGAAAATTAGGAAATAAAATTAGGCTAAAATTAAATATGGTTAGGACACCTAATCATCATTATTTTTGTTTATTAGAAGAGTAAGATTTTTGATTTTAATTTTATTTATTGTAATGAAGTTAATATTTAATAATTAACGGGTTTCACAAATAAATTAGATATAACCCGGTTTAAAAGTTATATAGGTTTGGTGAGACCCATGACCTACTTATTTTTTTATTATAAAATTGTTTCTTAATTATAAATAATATCTTTCTATTAAAAAATCAGAAATTAATTTTTAGTATGTACTTGTTTTATATGATTTTCATATCAAATATTTGGTGAGATTAATTTTTTAATTTAATGAGATATTATAACCTGTTTAAGAACTATCTAGTTTTGGTAAAACCCATACCCGTGACTTCGGGTCAAATACATGAGAAACATTCATTTACAAATAATGCAATCTGGTGCCTTGAGAGAATGTAGTGAGCAACCAGAGAGTTTTTAAAGGTTTCGTTTATATACACACACACACACTAGCTTTTATCCCCTGTCTTACGTGGGTTTTACATTACTCGTTTCTAATATATATATATATATATATATATAAATTGGATTTTAATTTTATTTATTGTAAGGAAGTTAATAATATACTTAGAGTTTGATGATAGAAGGGTTTTACAAATAAATGAGATATTATAACCTTGTTTAAAAGCTATTTGAGTTTGGTGAGACCCAAGACCCACTTATTTTTTAGACTATAAAATTGTTTCTTAATTATAAATAATGATTTTTTTTTAAAATCATATATTAATTTTTGGTAGATACCTATTTTATAGGATTTTCACATCAAATATTTGGGGAGATTAACTTTTAATTTAATGAGATGTTATAACACGTTTAAGGAATATCTGGGTTTGGTGAGATCCATACCCGTGAATTCGAGTCAAATGCATGAGAAGCCTTCATTTACAAATAATGCAATCTGGTGGCTTGAGAGAATTTAGAGAGCAACCAGAGAGCTTTTAAAGCTTTCGTTGATTATGGTTTTGTTTTACATTATTCGTTTCTAATATTTATATATATTTTTGGAATTTTTTTTAATTTATTTATTGTAAGGAAGCTAATAATAAAATTAGAATTTCATGATGAAAGAGTTTCACAAATAAATGAGATGTTATAACCTATTTTAAAAGTTATTTGGGTTTGGTGAGACCCATGACCCGCTTATTTGTTTTATTGTAAGATTGTTTCTTAATTATAAATAATTTTTTAAATAGGATATTAAATTTTAGTATATCTCTATTTTATAGGGTATTTCATATCAAATATTTGGTGAGATAAACATTTAATTTAATGTGATTTTATAACCCGTGCAAGGCTATCTGGCTTTAGTAAGACTCATACCTGTGAATTCGGGTCAAATGCATGAGAAATCTTCATTTACAAATAAAGAAATTTGGTGGCTTACGTGGTTGTTTTACATTATTCGTTTTTAATATTTATATATTTGTTTGGATTTTTTAATTTTATTTATTATAAAAAAATTAATAATGTAATTAGGATTTGATGATGAAAGAGTTTCACAAATAAATGAGATTTTACAACCCGTTTTAAAAGCTATCTGAGTTTGATGAGACCCATGAACCTCTTATTTTTTTACTATAAAATTGTTCGTTAATTATAAATAATATCTTTTTTAGAAAAATAAGATATTAATTTTTAGTATATACTATTTTATAGGATTTTCATATCAAATATTTGGTGAGATTAGTTTTTAATTTAATGAGATGTTATAACCTGTTTAAGGAATATCCGGGTTTGGTAAGACCCATATCCGTGAATTCGGGTCAAATGCATGAGAAGCCATCATTTACAAATAATGCAATCTGGTGGCCTGAGAGAATGTAGGGAGCAATCAGAAAGCTTTTAAAGTTTTTGTTTATATATATATACTAGTTTTTATCCCCGTATTATGGGAGTTGTTTTATATTATTTGTTTCTAATATTTATTTATTTTTTGAATTTTTATCTTTTTTTATTGTATGAAAGTTAATAATATACTTATGGTTTGATGATAAATTGTTTCACAAATAAATGAGATGTTATAACCCGGTTTAAAAGCTATATGGGTTTGATGAGACTAAAGACCCGTTTATTTTTTTTACTACAAATTGCTTTTTTAATTATAAATAATATATATATTTTTTAAATAAATCATATATTGATTTTTAGTATATCCCTACTTTATAGGATTATTATATCAAATATTTGGTGAGATTAGTTTTTAATTTAATGAGATGTTATAACCCGTTTGAGAAATATATGGGTTTGATAAGACCTATACCCGTGAATTCGGGTCAAATACATGAGAAACCTCCATTTAAAAATCAAGCAAATCCGGTGACTCCAAAAAGGGGGGAGCGACCACATCGCGACACCTAGGATTTTTGGGTTTTCGTTTATATATATTATCGATATATATAATAGATTATAGGTTAACTGGCTTTTAACCCGCGTGTCATGCGGGTTTATTTAAGTTTATTATTATTTTTATACGTAACTTGTTATATTAATTTTATGATTTATGTTGTTGAAATCCTCTCAACGCAATCCCTAATGACCGACTATAGCACCTAAGAACCGATCGATAGATTGTGTAGACGGATTAGACGTTGATTCAACAACGATCAAGAATATGGTAAAATAACAAACCACTAAATAACATACCTGGAACAATGGAGAGAGACGACAATGAAATATATTGAAGGTAGGGCTTCTTAAAGCGTAAATCACAGGTTGAAGTAGAGCGACGGCATGCCTAAAATATTTTTTAGGCAGATTGGGTGTGCTTGGAGTTGAAAATAAAGAAAAAAACGTGACAAAGAAAATAGAAAAACAATGGTACATATTAACTTGAAGCAAAATTGTCCTCTTGGAATTCAATCTTTTTGTTAAGTACAAAACTACAGGCTACTCAAACTTCGTCCTATTTCAAACCTTATACTCTTAACTAAATATAAATTATACCTCATCTTTGCTTTAATGTATAGTCATGAATAATCGCCTTTGAATAAGATACCATAAGTTACCACTGCTTGCAAACAATATGAATTTTAATGATGATTGATTAATAAAAAGCTAAAATATAAGTGGAAATTACATAAGTTTTTTTCAAAGTGACTTCTCATTTTCAAACCATAAAAGTTAAGAAAAACATATAAAAGTTATTTAGTATTACTTCCAACAATGAATGGTAGTGATCTTTGTCTTTACCCTCTTCATGAAAAGCCATTTCGCATGTTTACTGGAATAATGATATATATCACTAATCACAAAAAAATTGTTATTCAAACGTCTAATTAGTCATAGCTATTAACTCAAATAAATAGCAGAAACAACAATAATGACCTCAAACAAAGATGAGCATATATTACATCGCACATATTGTTATACTTTAGGGAAAATATTTATATGGCTGGTATAACATAAACCAATTTAAAATAAGATTCACATTTGAAGAAACTTTCTATCCGAACTTAACTGCGTTGCTGAAGAAACACTAATCGACCCCGGGCAGATTACGGATAACCTGGGGGTTAGATAGATGTTTCCCACGAGGGGTTAGACCCGGCAAAGATGGTTCTTCTGATAACCTGCAAAACAGACCGTGAGCTCGTCACTGAGAAGGGGGGGTTCCTCCTTGTGACCACCCTCCGGCGTGAGAATCAGACTAGATTGCTCTTGAATATAAATGTATATTAAGAGATTGCTAGAGCAGATATCAGGTATAATTTGTAATACGAGATAGTATATGATGATAAGATGATAAGATGAGATGATCATACCATTTGGGGTATTTATAGCCGAAGGTAGGTTTCCAAGAAGGTATAGCCGGCTAAATAGTATTCCTGTTCTACCAACTGTAGCCTACGCACATGCCATGCTGGTAGTTGGTGGGTAGGCAGCGGCTGACAGTGACCAGGCCTGCTGTGTACTATTCCTTTTCCACCAACTGCCGGCTATGCACGTGGTATGACAGGAGTTGGTGAGTAGGCAGCGGCTAATAGTGACATACAGTACAAGAGCATGCCGCTCGCCATACTGTTGTCAATGAGCTGTCGTATCTTTGGTCAGATCTTTTGACCATACCTCGTCAGGTACAGTACAAAAGATCTTCCCGTATCTTACGGACTGGCTTATTTGGGCGGGAGTATTCCCCCTCCCGCCTTTGTGCGGGATTGTTCCCGGCTTTGCTCATTCCTTCAGGTGACAACTGAATTATTTGAGAGCTAAGTGCCTTGTGCGTGTAGCCTTGCTGCGCGGGTGGCCTTCCCTGATGGCTTGTATCCGCAGCTGCGGGAACAGGCAGAGTACTTCACCATTGGGAGGCATTTCCTGCGGGAACAGCTTGCGTACTGCGCGTAAGGACGTCACGTCTCTGAGCATGGTGGGTCCTGCGGATCCAGTTGGTTTCTGCGCAGACGTCTCTTTTCAAGGTGAGTCTTGCGGGTCCAACTGGGCTCTGCTGGGACCTACCTCTTCAAGTCCCCCCAGTCCAATGTTCTTCTCATGAATGTTTAATAAAGTGAGGTGAACTTTTGGACTTAAGCAAAGGGTTTTGAAAAGGGTTTAGTTTTAAGGTTTTCCATGGGGATTCTTCCCGCGGAAGTCCTTGTCACTTGCAGAAATTCCCGACTTTCCTGCTTGATCTTTGGGTATGATGCGGGTAGGTCCGTAACCTCCTCGCAAGTCAGGAGCGTTGAGTCCCACTTGTGTGGATTCTCCATGAGGTTTTGGTAGTTTTGAACATAGTGATCAATTATGTTAAAACCACCAATTCCATCCTGGAGCTTCAAACAATGTAGTTCTCGACGTTCCCGCTATGCGGGGATGTTATTTCCGTTTCCGCAAGCATTGCCCAGAAGATCCTTCTTGGTTTCAATTCCCTGCGGAGCGCTAGGTATGTGAAGGGTTTTGCCTTAACACTGTACCCGCACTCGTCTTACGGTTACTTTACTTCCAAGGTATTCCTGGCGTCAATTCCCTGCGGGTGCTAAGTATGTGAAGGGTTTTGCCTTAACACTGTACCCGCACCTGTCTTACAGTTACTTGGTTGCCAAGGTAAGGGGTATTTTCCCGCTTACTTTTGAATCTTTTTGAATTTTTTGAAATTCGAAGAGTTGGTGAAAGGATAAGAACAGTCCAAACTGCTGAAACGTCGTGCGACGGTTTCTTCTGACTGTGTCAGGACGTGCAGGAAGTTATGGTGACGTGACAGTACCTGGTCATTCCAGACGCTTTTTCAGGCGCGTGGGCGCGATTTTTCGGGCGCGTGGCCGCGAAATTAATGGCACGCGTCCTTTCAACAGCTGTTGCCAGCTTGCATTTTGCCACGTGTCATAGTTTCATTGCACCTTCGATTTCTCTCTCTTCCGCATTAAATTCATCGCATTAATTGCGATTAGTATATAAAGGGGGAGAGGGTTCTTTGTAATCCACACTTTCACTTCTCTTCATCTTCAAAACGATTTCCGGCGAATACTCACCTTTTCAGTCGAGCATTCTCTTGAAATCGTTTTCTTCTTTCATATCTGCAAGATGTCGTCTCACGATCTTGAGGCTACAGCCCAGGAGGCTGGGGTGTACGCCGATGACAAGAGTACTGCTGGCGAGTGCCAGTGTGCTCTGCCTGTCGATCTATATCAGTACATCGTCAGGAAGTTCATGCTCGAGTCTCTCGAGCCTGAGTTTCCTGAACCCCATCAGACGGTGTATGATGCCCCCAGAGGCAAGATCGGGGTATATGCTGCATTCTTTGTCTATGGGAATCTTAGGTTCCCTTTGACAAAGTTTGTGTACCGTGTCCTAGAGAGGCACGGTGTACACCTGACCGAGGTGCACCCGATGGCGATCGCGAAGATTCGCCACTTCGAGTGGGTGTGCCGGATTCTGGGCATTGAGCCCTTCGTCGACCGCCTGATGACCTTCTACTCTTGGAGGTGCATCCAGGGGTGGTATACCCTGATAACCCGGATCAAGGGTTTGAAGATTTGCGCAACCGAGCGCAGTCTTCGTTCATGGAAGCGGGAGTTCTTTTTCATCTCCGCTCGCGCCATCCCCCTTGCCATGAAGTTCAAGAATGGGCAAGCACTTCCCAGCCTTCACGCCTCCAACTACCAGGAGGCGGAATGGTTCTCAAAGATATCCCGAGTCCAATCTCCGGTTTACCGGTTTGCGGAGTCCGGGATGGTGATGCTCGGGATGAGCCGGGTGTGGAAGGATGCGGAGGCGCAAAAGATCCCGATCGTCCTCGAATACGGTTTGAACTCTGTTCCTTACGGTATGCTCTGTTTCTTTTTGTTGATTTAGAATCTCTTCTAACTTCTTTCCTGTTTATTTCAGAGGGGAACGACTTGCAGTCGCTCCTGTATCCACGGGAGGCTGACAGTCCCGCTCGGATGGGTACTCGCGCTCTAGATGAGAACGAGTTGCCCATCCTTGAACAGACGGCGGATCGGTTCGTGGAGGTCTACCCGTCAGGCCACGAGATCCTGAGCGCCAGGCGGCCAGGTAAGGCGTTATTCAACCCTCGACCCCTCAATGCTGAAACCTCTGCTGGAATTCCTCTAATCTTATGTTCTGATGAGGAATCCGCAGATGGTCCTCCGTTGGTGCGGAAGAAGAAGGCTGCCGGCGGGAAGGGGAAGGAGAAGGTGGCCTCCACTGCCGATCCGGTGCCTCGGTCTGATTCAGAGGCCGAGAGCGAGGAGGTGGCGGGGAACCCCGGTGGTGATAAGACCACTGCTCCGGAGGCTGCGACGACTGTCACCTCCGGAGAGCCCAGGATGACAACGGTGAGCGGCGTGAAGAGGCCGGCTCCATCGGGTTCATCCCCGCCTGTCCGCACTTTTAGGCTCAAGAAAACCCGTAAGTACAAACTTTATTTTTAACTTCATAGCTTTCCATCATTAATACTTATCTTCTTTGTGCAGGCGTGGATGTTGACGCATTCCAGGGTGGAGCGGGGAGGAGTACCCCCCGCCCATGACGGTAGGCTTGGTCAGCCTACCTGAGGCGACGACCCAGGCGGCTGCGCCTGCTTCCGCTGGTTCAGTTGCTCACTCCATTGAGCCAACTGTTCCAGCTGTGATGACATCACCGCCGGCTGTCAGTGCCATTTTTACCGCATCTTTCACTGAGCCGGCGGTTACTTTTGCTGCGGATTCCGCAGCGGCGACCGCGGCGGCTTTTACCATGCCTCCTCCGTCATCGGCAACGACGGCCGATCCTTCAGGTATGCATGGGGCTTCTCGCCAACCTCTGCCTCCTTCCCATGTACCTGACCTCTTGGACGGATTTCCCTTGGGTTCAGGTGATGGGTTTGGCGGCTATCGGCCTGTTATTGACCCTACAGGTGCGTAGGGTTCTTTTGGCCTATTTTTTTTTTTTTTTTTTATATCATCTTTTCCTAACTGCTTTTTGTTTTTTGCAGTGTCGGATTCCAATGAAGTGTATGTTCCACGATGGAACATCCGCCGAGGAACAACCCTTCGCACACCTGTGGAGTGCGTGGAGTGGGCTCCTCACGCAGTTCCCAGTGGTGCGTTGGGGGAAGCCATGGCTAGCTACCAGGAGGGTAGGCTAACCAAAGAGCTTCGGGTTCTCCTGGCCCGGATGCAGCCGCGCGTCAAGCTGCTTTGTCGTGAAAACGACAAGTTAAAAGCAGCTCGCATTCAAGAAGTAGCTCAGGCGCGGGCTGTCCGGGAGGAGAACGTAAGGCTTACCGCAGTGGCTGCGGAAAAGGAGAAGGCCTTCAAGGCCCTCGAGGTTGAAGTTCAGGCCCGGCTCGAGGCCCGTTCCAAGGCTGCCCAAGCTGTTAACGAACAGCTTCGGCTGGCTAAGGAAACTGCACGGAACACAACCGAGAGGGCCACCAAGGCTGAAGCTGTTGCCGAGCCTCTACGCGTGGAGAATGAGGAGTTTAAAGCCAAATTAGAGGCTCTCCAGCAGGCTCATGATGCCTTGGCGATGGAAGACGCCAAAAAGCTCCAAGAGATCTTGGACCAGAGGGGGGTGCTTGACCACACTGAGCGGAAGCTAAAGGGCGTCGAAGAGGCTGCGGCTAAAGAAGTGTTGCTTGCCAACCTCAACAAAAGTGAAGCCGAACGCGCCCGTAACGAAGCTCAAGCTGCCCTCCAGGAGGCTCTGGTTGCCAAGGAATGGCTTCTTCGAGAAGCGTTGCCTCAGGTATGTTTAGCTTTATAATGTCTTCACGCTTTTCTTTGTAAATAGAAAAGGTTCTGATACTTGTATTTTCTTTTTTGTAGGTTGTGCGTCGAGTCTTCACGGAGACGTCTTATGACGATGCTATGAGCGCAGCCCTCAACGCTTCTCATGAGGATGGGGAAAAGGCCGGCTTCCTGCTTGGTCTAGGGTTCGTTGAGAAAGGCATCCCGCCTTCCAACTTCCCTTTATTTGATGTGGATACTGAAGCTGTTTATGACCAAGCAGTGAATCAGTATGCCGCCTTCCCGCATCCGGTGGTGGAGAAGGTAAACGAAGTCGCTGCTGCTGATGATGAGCTAGCTATCCTTAAAGCTTTCCTTGAACCGCCACGCTCTACTGATGGTGCTGGTCCAAGTGGAAGTGGCCCTGAAGCTTGATCCTGAAGATCCCTTCCCACTGCTAGGATAGGTTCAGCTTGTATAGATTTATATTCTTGTAGGCGGGTAGTTACCCGGCCATTCTTGTAATGAATATTATGAAATATAAATCTTTATGCGGGTAAGACCGCTATTTTCACTGGATTACTTGCTTTATAAACGTTATGACTTGCATACTTTAGTTTAAATTAGCAATTTTCCAAGTGTTTAGAATAAGTTAACCTTTGAACGTGGTAGATAATAGGTTGAAGTTTTGCTTCCTCTTTCGTGATTGTGCGGGTAGGACCGTCACTTGCACTTAGTAGGATGGCTAAACTTTACCTATATCTGACCTGCGTGGAGGTTTTCCTCATCTTTTTAGAAATTTCTAAGTGTTTAGGATAAGTTAACCTTTGAACGTGGTAGATAATAGGTTGAAGTTTTGCTTCCTCTTTCGTGATTGTGCGGGTAGGACCGTCACTTGCACTTAGTAGGATGGCTAAACTTTACCTATATCTGACCTGCGTGGAGGTTTTCCTCATCCTTCTGTTAGAAATTTTCTAAAGTATTTTGAATAAGTTAACCGTTCGACGCGCGGTTGTCAATAGGTTCGGTTTCCTCTCATGATTTGTGCGGTTAGGACCGGCACTTTCATTTAGTTGGATGACCAAAGTTTACCTATGACTGACCTGCGTGAAGGTTTGCCGTTTTTTGGGTTTATGCGGGTTTTGCCGCCTTCCCCACGCAACGACCTTCCACGTAATTATGCGGTGAAAACCGGCATATCCGTGTTGAATAAATTAACCGTTCGACGAGCGGTTGTTAATAGGTTAGTTTTCAGTTTCCTCTATCATGATTCATGCGGATAGACCGGCACTTTCATTTAGTGGGATGACTGAACTTTTACCTTCAACTGACCTGCGTGAAGGTTTGCCGTTTTTTGGGTTTATGCGGGTTTTACCGCCTTCCCCACGCAACAACTTTCACACTTATGTATGCGGTGAAGACCGGCATATCCGTGTGGAAAGGTCATAAGTATAAATGTAAAATTATCAGCGTTGATGTTCTAAGGATAATCATTTCCATTAGAAGTGGCTCTGGGTCTTTACAAATTTGGAATTGATCTACATGCAAACTGTAATTGAGCCCCCTTCCATGTTGGGATGGGAGTGCCATCGAGCCGATATGCACCTGGTTCGGGATCTCGTTGTTTACGCAGTATGTAGTCTCCAACATTGAAGCTGCAATTTTATTCGTGTTTTCCCCAACTGGGGTTCTACACGCATCGGCCTGCTCAGCGTTCATTGCGCCACTAGGTGCGCGAGCGTCCCATCTCTGACAAATGATTCGACCATGTCCTTTACGTCTGTGCATTCTTCAGTGTTGTGGCCTTTTGTCCTGTGAAAGTCACAGTATTTGCTCCGATCAGCATTGTGACGATGTCGGATTATTGGAGCCTTTGGCCATGGGAGCTCCTCAGTGGCGAATATCTCGGTGACGCTCTTGGTGAGTGGCGTCCATCTGGAGTTCTGGTTCGACTGTACGTTATCCCTTCCGCCTAACCGATGTTGCAAGCCGGATGAGGTGTCAAAGTTTACCCTTGACTGCCAGATGCCTAGCTTCCGCTTTTTGTTTAGTCGGGCGGTAAGGACGTTGTCTTCTCTTGTTTTCTGGGTGTAGAGGTTTGTGCTCTGGGGAGATCTCTACCCAGTTGCTTCTCCGTTTCCGCGAAGCGTTTAGCTGCTGTCATGATGGCATCCCATGTGGATGGCATGCCATCTTTACCCGTTAAGGTGCGGATGAGCTCTGGGTCTTTCGCGCCCTGGATGAAAGCAGCTGCGAACAAGATCTTCGCTAATATTACCCAAACTTAGCTTCTTTGAGTTGAAGCGAGTGATGAAGTCTGGCAAAGATTCATCTTCCTCTCGAATGCATTTGAGGATTGTCCATTGCTCTTCGGTATACTTTCTTTGTTGGCTGAAGTGTTGGCTAAACTTCTGCTGGAAGTCTTCCCAATCGTAGATGTGGTGGACCGGTAGACGATCGAACCACGCTCTAGCTGCCCCAACAAGCGTCATTTGGAACATGTAACACCACGTAGGTTCCGTCCAACTACTGACGGTTGCCCCCGCTATGAACCTGTTCAAATGATCGTCTGGATCAGATATACAATCGTAAGTGCCGATGTTGGACATCTATTTGGCACTTTTCGGGACGATTGCTTCCGCAATATCCCTTGCAAATTTGGACGTTCCCGCCTTTGCAGCAGTTGGTGTAAATGTTTTCGAGAAGTCACGTGGATTTCCACCTGTGTTTTTCGGTTTGAAGGTTTCTTCAAAATGCCTTCTCGGTTGGGAGTCCGTTTCCTTACGCTTCCCTTTCGCCCTATGACGAGGGTTTGCGTCACTATCGGATTCCTCCGAATCATTGTCCCAGTATCCGAATTCGTCAGCCTGTTGGACGGAACGCAAGCGTTCGTCCAACTCAGCTTGGAATTCTTTCTGACGTGCCTCCGCCCACGCTTTAACTTGTTCAAGTGTTTGGCGGGGGAGTCTCGTCTGTTGTCTTTCCGCCTGGGTATTATTGAATCCCAGGGGATGGTTGTTTACTGCACTTGCCCCAGCTTGGGTAACTGGGGTAGTGTTCGTAAAATTTACTGCACTTGCCCCGGCTTGGGTAACCGGGGTAGTGTTCGTAAAAACTGTGTAGTCGCCGGTATTCCTCTCAGTAGGTGGGGTTGTGGTTACCGGAGTTTCTTTAACCATCTTTCCAGAAGTTTGAAAAAACTGAAAAGAAATGAAGTTCTAGCTTTTGTCCCACGGATGGCGCCAATGAAGAAACACTAATCGACCCCGGGCAGATTACGGATAACCTAGGGGTTAGATAGATGTTTCCCACGAGGGGTTAGACCCGGCAAAGATGGTTCTTCTGATAACCTGCAAAACAGACCGTGAGCTCGTCACTGAGAAGGGGGGGGGGGGGTTCCTCCTTGTGACCACCCTCCGGGGTGAGAATCAGACTAGATTGCTCTTGAATATAAATGTATATTAAGAGATTGCTAGAGCAGATATCAGGTATAATTTGTAATACGAGATAGTATATGATGATAAGATGATAAGATGAGATGATCATACCATTTGGGGTATTTATAGCCGAAGGTAGGTTTCCAAGTAGGTATAGCCGGCTAAATAGTATTCCTGTTCTACCAACTGTAGCCTACGCACATGCCATGCTGGTAGTTGGTGGGTAGGCAGCGGCTGATAGTGACCAGGCCTGCTGTGTACTATTCCTTTTCCACCAACTGCCGGCTATGCACGTGGTATGACAGGAGTTGGTGAGTAGGCAGCGGCTAATAGTGACATACAGTACAAGAGCATGCCGCTCGCCATACTGTTGTCAATGAGCTGTCGTATCTTTGGTCAGATCTTTTGCCCATACCTTGTCAGGTACAGTACAAAAGATCTTCCCGTATCGTACGGACTGGCTTATTTGGGCGGGAGTATTCCCCCTCCCGCCTTTGTGCAGGATTGTTCCCGGCTTTGCTCATTCCTTCAGGTGACAACTGAATTATTTGAGAGCTAAGTGCCTTGTGCGTGTAGCCTTGCTGCGCGGGTGGCCTTCCCTGATGGCTTGTATCCGCAGCTGCGGGAACAGGCATAGTACTTCACCATTGGGAGGCATTTCCTGCGGGAACAGCTTGCGTACTGCGCGTAAGGACGTCACGTCTCTGAGCATGGTGGGTCCTGCGGATCCAGTTGGTTTCTGCGCAGACGTCTCTTTTCAAGGTGAGTCTTGCGGGTCCAACTGGGCTCTGCTGGGACCTACCTCTTCAGTTGCTTACATTTGTATGATTTCCTGTTCCAACACACACGATATATTTTCCAGTTCCTCTATATACTCTTTTCATCTATTACAAAATAGTGTTGAATTTCAAGCTCCACTAAAGTGCCTATGACTTTTTCGTCAAATTAACCAAAAAGCCACATCTCAAAAGGCCAACACCACTCAATATATCAATTTTACACCAATAACTAATTTTGATATTTTTTGTTCCAGTTCTCATACTACCACCCATTACATCCTCCCCATTTTCCATATTCTTTCCTTGATTATTCCTTATTCTTGAGTAAGGCCTGCAATTTTTTGTTTCCTAAACTTAGTTATAGATGCTTCAAAGTAATCATGCATTCATGTACCAATCAAACGATAAATTTTTATCAAGATTATTAGTTATAGGTGACAAATTTGAAATATTTAATTTTAAACGAGTCAGATTCATGTTACAATTTATTTCTAACAGGTCAAAAGGAAAAACAAATCATATCAAGATTATTATAACTTATAAGTGACGATGATTCAGACCCACCTACTTATAAATGAGTCACTTAATTTATGGTATCTTGAAAATCTGGTTCCACGTCATCAAAGTTTGTCTCTTGTTTATCAATATGTTCAGGTTGTTTAAAATCTTTTATAGACTACTCATAGTTCAAAAGCTTAGGTAATGTCATCAACGACCATAAAAAGAATGTGTTGAGATCGGCATAAACATTCATGATTACATAAAATAAAATCGAGTCCTCCAAAAAGCGCATGTCAAATCCAACCCGAATATCATATGAATCGAGATATTGACAAAAGAATCAGAATTACATGCTTGTCTATGAATGGGTAACAAAGCTCTTATTTTCTATCTGAAGGTATCCATCTTTTAACAACTCGTAATTCTATAGGTTCTGGCTATTGATGTTCTTTAATATCAAAGAGACGCTTCGAAGACATTCTTGTGCGATTGTAGATGACTACTATATGTCTAATGTTAGTATATGGAATATCAAATAGAAGATAACTTTTATTATAAAGTTTAGATATTACTCGTAATTAGCTTTAGACTTAAAATATCAATTTACTACCTATCCACTAATCTGTATTTTCAAACGAAAAATACACAATCTCTTTTGACAAAAATCAAACTAGAAACATTTATTTCTTTTTGTTGTAAGAGAAGCCTAACTTCCAAAAGCTATGCTTTAAGGTCGATTTGTATTACAAAGGGAGTACAGTCTAGGTCAAATTGGTAATATTGAGGGAATTGGAAGAGAGAGAGAGAGAGAGAGAGAGAGAGAGAGAGAGAGAGAGAGAGATTGGGGGGGGGGGGGGATGCCGCATGACTCACCTTGAACAGGGATGTCTGCGCAAAGACCATCTACTCCCGCAGGACCCACCATGCTCAGAGAAGCCTACGCGCAGTATGCAAGCTGCATACGCAGGGAAAAGCCTCCCAATGGTAAAGTAACCCGCCTGTTCCCGCAGTTGCGGATACAAGCCATCAGGGAAGGCTACCCGCACAGCATAGCTACACGCATAAGGCTTAACACTTACAAATATTCAGTGTCACCTGAAAGAATGAGCAAAGGCGGGAGGGGGAAAACTCCCGCCAAAATGGGCCAGTCCGTATGATGGAGGATCTTTTGCGTGATACCTGACGAGGTAAAGACAAAAGATCTGACCAAGAATGCGACAGCTCACTGACAGCAGCGTGGCAGACAGCACGCCACAGCACTGTGACCAATAGCCGCCGCCTGCCCACCAACTCCTGCCAGACCACGTGCCTAGCCTGCAGTTGGTAGAAGACGAAGAGTGCACGGCACGCCTGCTCTGTGTCAGCCGCTACCTATCCACCACTCACAGGTAGGGCACGTGCATAGGTTACAGTTGGTAGCGTGTTGGGCCGGCTAAACCCCTTGGAAACCCACCTTCGGCTATAAAAGACAGCAAATGGTATTATCATTTCATCATCTACTATCTCGTATAACTTACTTGATAACTGCTCTAATAGTATTCATATACATTTATATTCAAAGAGCAATATAGACTGATTCTCACGCCGGAGGGTGGTCACAAGGAGGAACCCCCCCCTTCTCAGTGACGAGCTTACGGTGTCTGTTTTGCAGGTTCCCTGAAGTACAACTTACTCTGCTGGACCTAACCTTCGTGGGAAACATTACTTAGCCCCCAGATTACCTATAATCTGCCCGGGGTCACTTAGTGTTTCTTCATTGGCGCCATCCGTGCATAAAGCTAGAACTACATCTTTCTCCAGTTTTTCAAAACTTCCAAGATGACTAGAGAAATTCCGGTAACCACAACCCCAGCCACTGGGGTAAACACCGGCAACACAATGTTTACAAACACTACCCCAGCCACCCAAGCTGGGGCAAGTGAAGTACATTTTACGAACACTACCCCAGTCACTCATGTAGGGGCAAGTGGAGTAAATATTCCACTGGGATTCACTGATGCCCAGCTGGAAAAACGAACTCGAGCCCCTCGCCAAACACTTGATCAAGTGAAGGCATGGGCCGAGGCACGTCAAAGAGAATTTCAGGCTGAATTGGACGAACGCTTGCGTTCAGTCCAACAAGCTGAGGAATTCGGTAGTACTCGCCAGCACCTCAACATGAGTAGTGAGTACGAGTACTCAGACGCCGAGAGGGAAGATTCCGACACCGACGCGAACCCTCGCCATAGGGCGAAAGGGAAGCGTAAGGAAACGGATCCCCAGCCAAAAAGGAATTTTGGGGAAGCATTCCAACCAGTCACGGAAAAAAGCTCGCGTGACTTCTCCAAGGCCTTTAGACCTACTGCCACAAACGCAGGAAGGTCAAAATTTGCAAGGGACATTGCAGAAGCAATCGCCCCGAGGAGTGCCAAACAAATGTCCAATATTGGCACATACGATGGTATATCCGACCCAGATGACCATCTGAACAGGTTCATTGCGGGGGCAACCGTCAGTAACTGGACGGAACCCACGTGGTGCTACATGTTCCAGATGACTCTGGTAGGAGCAGCCAGAGCATGGTTCGACCGTTTACCGGTCCACCACATTTATGACTGGGCAGACTTCCAGAACAAGTTCAGTCAACAGTTTAGTCAACAGAGGAAGCACACTGAGGAGCAGTGGACGATCCTCAACTGTGTAAGAGAAGAGGATGAATCCTTACTGGACTTCATCACCCGCTTCAACTCCAAGAAGCTGAGTCTGGGCAACATCAGTGAAGACCTCGTTCGCGACGCTTTCATTCAGGGCGCTGAATACCCAGAACTCATCCGCACTCTGACGGGTAAAGATGGCATGCCATCCACGTGGGATGCCATAATGACGGCAGCCAAACGCTTTGCCGAAACGGAGAAACAGCTGGGAAGAGATCTCCCCCAGAATACAAACCTCTACACGCAGAGGACAAGGGAGAACAATGTGAGAACCGCCCGGCTAAACAAAAAGAGGCGGCAAGGTATTTGGCAGTCAAGGATAAACTTTGACACCCCCTCAAGCTCTCGCCCTCTGGTTGGCGGAAGGGACAACACGCACCCTTCGAACCGGAAAAACCGTTGGACGCCACTCACCAAGAGCGTCACGGAGATATTTGCCACGGAAAAACTGCCATGGCCAAAAGCCCCAGCGATCCGACAGAAACCCAATGCGGATCAAAGCAAGTCTTGTGACTTCCATGGGACAAAGGGCCATAGCACTGAGGAGTGCACATCCTTGAGGGACATCGTCGAGACATTTGTCAAGGATGGGAGGCTCGCACACCTCGTGACATCTATCAAGAAGGGAGGAAGGAACGACAACAGGTACAGGGGTAACGGACGAAAGCCCGTCGACATTAGCATCAACATGGTCCAGGGTAAGGTCAGAGGAAGAAAGAGACCGATAACCGAACCATGCGCATGGAAGGAAGCAGAAGTGCGCTTCCCGCGAGTGCCGGGAGGCCCAAACAAAGAAGGCCCCATTGTCATTAAAAGCCAGCTGGGGCACTACATCACCTCCCGCACCCTCGTTGACAATGGCGCATCGTCGACAGTGATGTACAGGCAGTTCTTCGACAAGCTCGACGATGAAGACAAGGAACGCCTAGAAACGGTCTACGCTTCAATGGAAGGGTTTGACGGCAGCATGAACACACCCTTGGGCATCCTATCTTTCCCCGTCACTCTCACCGATGGGAATTATTCACGCACGGAGGATGTGGATTTTGTTGTAATGAAAAAACCACATCATACGTATGACATCCTATTCGGGAGAGACGGGATGGCAAGATTCAACGCCGTGGTATCCTCAGTCCACGGCATGATGGGATGGCCAACAACTGAAGGCGTAGCGATGATCACGGGCATTCCCCAGGTATGCATCGCATCTGTCTCCTCTAAACCCAAACCGAAGATGGCCAAACAAACCATCACTGAACCTGAACAGTGGGCATTCAATGGGAAATATCCCGATCAGGCCGTTACCATTGGCCCGACAATTGTTGATCCAACACGCACCTTACTCAAGCGCTTACTGCAGCGAAACGCAGACATCTTCGCGTGGACACCAGCCGACATGACTGGTGTACCCCGGAGTAAGGCAGAGCATAAGCTCAAATGCGATCCGGCCGTTACGCCGATCGTACAAAAGCGCAGAGTAATGGGGCCCGAGCAAACCAACGCGTGCAGAACCCAAGTCAAGGAACTCCTTGATGCGGGCATCGTGCGCGTTAGCAAATATCAAACGTGGGTTGCAAATCCCGTAATGGTACCGAAGAATAACAAACAATGGCGCATGTGCATAGATTTCAAAGATTTGAATAAAGCATGCCCCAAAGATTGTTATCCGTTGCCAGAAATTGATCTCAAGGTGGATTCGGTGGCACCATTTCGCCTTAAATGCTTCTTGGATGCGTATAAGGGGTACCATCAAATCCACATGGCTGTAGATGACCAGGACAAAACCGCCTTTCGGACGCCCGATGGCACATTTTGTTATAAAATGATGCCATTCGGACTTAAGAACGCGGGATCCACGTACCAACGACTAATGGACAAAGAGTTTCACGCCCAAATTGGGAGAAACTTGGAAGTCTATATGGATGATTTGGTCATCAAAAGCCCCGAGCCAGAGGCGATGTTGAAAGACATTGAGGAAACTTTCAACACACTTAGAAAGATAAACATGAAGCTCAACCCGAGCAAGTGTTCATTTGGGGTGGAAGAAGGGAAGTTCTTGGGAGTCATTATTACTAAAGATGGCTTCAGAGCGAACCCTGAAAAGGTCGAAGCCATTGTCAAAATGGAATCACCTACCACCATAAAACAGGCTCAAACACTGAATGGACGACTAGTCGCGCTTAACCGCTTTTTGGCAAACCATGCGGATAGGTCGTTCCCATTTGTGTCAACGCTAAGAAATTGTTTAAAGAAAACGCACTTCCGCTGGACACCAGAAGCGGAAGCAGCTTTTCAGGAGATTCGATCACGCCTGATCGAACTCCCAACACTCACAGCACCACAAGCGGGGGAGGAGTTAATCCTATACCTCTCCGCAACAGATAGAGCAACCGGGGCAGTCCTGCTTGTAGAACGAAAAGGCATCCAGATGCCAATCTATTATGTTAGCCGCGTGCTGGCAGACGCGGAAACCCGGTACTCTACCCTGGAAAAACTGGTCTTGGCACTTATTCACGCTTCACGCAGGTTGAGACGATATTTCCAGGGTCACCCAATCACTATTCTCACCAACTTCAAACTCTCAAATGTTCTAGGCAAACCCGAGTTATCGGGACGTCTAGCCAAGTGGGCAATTGAATTGGGAGAATATGCGATTCAATACAAGCCGAGACCAGCCATTAAAGGCCAGGTCCTGGCTGATTTTATTGCAGAAGTCCCCGCTTCACGGGAGAAAGAGTGCCAGGAGGAGGTTCAACCCTCCCCAGCACACGAAATCAATGAGGTCTGGCGACTCTACACTGATGGAGCAGCTAGTAACGAGGGTTCAGGCGCAGGGTTAAAATTAACAAATCCAGCAGGCCAGGAATATACTTATGCTATTCGGCTGGATTTTCCAAGTACAAATAACGAGGCTGAATATGAAGCATTCCTGGCCGGATTGAGGATTGCGCGTAAAATGGGTGTAAAAAATTTGGAAGCCCATGTAGATTCCATGCTAGTGGCAAACCAAATAAACGGGACGTACACGGCTGTGAACGACACAATGGCCCTGTACCTTGCCCAGGCCAAAGCCATCATGCGCGATTTTAATGATTGTAAAGTGATACACGTCAAGCGCAGCGAAAACAAATCTGCGGATGCGTTAAGCAAGCTTGCATCACTGGCCTTCACCCACTTGGGAAAGGACATCCGCGTGGAACTCCTCGAAACACCATCAGTCCCGCACAAGGAAATTTGTGTCATCCAAACCGGTACAGAAACATGGATGACCCCAATAATAAAATACCTTGAAGCAGGAACGTTACCAGAGTCGAAGTCACAGGCAAGAAAACTACGCTGTAAAGCACTGAATTATCAGCTGGTCAATGACACCCTTTACAGACGTAACTTTCTTGGCCCATTGTTAAGATGCGTGGACAACCAAGATGCTGACTACCTCCTAAGGGAGGTTCACGAAGGCATCTGTGGAGTACACGCAGGCCCCCGCGCTGTGGTAGCCAAGCTAAACAACGCGGGATACTTCTGGCCGGGGATGCATATGGACGCGTTGGCATACATCAGAAAATGCAGATCTTGCCAGCTTTACGCACCCAACACGCATCGCCCGAAAAATGAACTTGTTCCTGTCACTTCCTCGTGGCCATTTCAGAAGTGGGCCATTGACGTGACAGGCCCATTTCCAACAGCAGCTGGGAATGTTCAGTTCCTAGTGGTAGCCATTGACTACTTCACCAAATGGATAGAAGCGAAACCTTTAGCCCAAACAACCGCAAAGCATATCAAAAAATTTATTTGGGAATTTATTATTTGTCGTTTTGGACTTCCACAGAATTTGGTAAGCGACAATGGCACCAACTTTGCTGACAAGAAGCTACAGCAGTGGCTGAAAGAACTTCAAATCACCCACACCTTTACCTCAGTGGCACACCCGCAAGGTAACGGTGAGGTGGAAAGAGCAAATAAGAGCATCGTCGAAGGCATAAAGAGAAGACTCTTGGAACATAGATCCGGTTGGGTGGACGAGCTTCCACACGTCCTTTGGGCAAACAGAACGCTGAAGAAGACCAGTACGGGAGAAACCCCGTTCAGTCTCACTTATGGCACTGAAGCCATGATCCCAGTCGAAATCGGTTTACCCTCACCAAGGGTCTTAATCCAACCAGAAGACAATGATGCGGAAAGACGGTTAGACCTTATGCTAACCGAAGAGCGCAGAGACTTAGCCGCCGTGCGTGAAGAAAACTACAAACGACAAATGCAAAAATACTACAACACGCGGGTAAAACTCTGCAACTTCAAGGAAGGAGACTACATACTGCGTAACAACGAGGCTTCGAACCAACAACGCCCAGGAAAGTTGGCCCCGATTTGGGAAGGGCCATACATTATCAAAGAAGTTCTGGGAAAGGGCGCGTACCGGCTCGAAAGGCTCGATGGCACTCCCATCCCTAGAACATGGAATGGAGCTCAATTACGCAAATGTTATATGTAGATCAATTCCAACTTGTAAAGAAAAGGCCTAGAGCCACTTCTAATGGAAATGATTCTCCTTTCATGATGTATTAATAGCTTGTAACCTATGAACTTCCCTTACGGGAAGAAGTAGTTGCGTGTGGAAGGCGGCAATACCCGCATAAACACAACGCCAAAATGTTAAAAAGTTCTAAGGAAAACCTACACGCAGGTCAGATGTAGGTAAAGTTTAGCCATCCTTGTAAGTGCAAGTGACGGTCTTACCCGCACAATCACGAACAAGGAAGCCAAACTTACCGTCTACCACGTTAAAAGGTTAACTTATGAACACTTAAAAAAGGATAAGAAAAACCTACACGCAGGTCAGATATAGGTCTAAAGTTAAAGCCATCCTACTAAGTGCAAGTGACGGTTACACCCGCACAATCACGAAAGAGGGAGCGAAAACTTCAGTCCATTATCAACCACGTTCAAAGGTTTAACTTAATGCCTTAGAAATTTCGAAAAGGAAAACCTACACGCAGGTCAGATAGAGGGTAAAGATTAGCCATCCTACCAAGTGCAAGTGACGGTTTTACCCGCACAATCACGAAGGAGGAGGCGAAACTTTAACCCATCATCAACCACGTCCAAAGGTTCTTATTCTAAACACTTGGGAAATTGCTAATTTAAACTAAGTATGCAAGTCATAAGTTTATAAAGCAAAGAACCCAAGGAAGGAAATAACAATCTTATACGCAAAGAGATTAATATTTCACAATCAATTACAAGAATGGCTGGGTAACTACCCGCCTAAAAGAAATCTATACAAGGCTAAGTCTATCCTAGCAGTGGGAAGGGATCTTCAGGATCAGGCTTCAGGGCCACCTCCGCTTGGACCAGCACCGTCAGAGCGCGGCTGCCCAAGGAAAGCCTTAAGGATGCTTAGCCCATCATCAGCAGCAGCAGCTTCATTCACCTTCTCCACCACTGGATGCGGGAAGGCAGCGTACTGATTCACAGCTTGGTCATAAGCAGCTTCAGTATTAACATTGAATAAAGGGAAGTTGGAGGGCGGAAAGCCTCTCTCAGTAAACCCTAGACCAAGCAGGAAGCCAGTCTTCTGCCCATCCTCATGAGAAGCGTTGAGGGCTGCGCTCATTGCATCGTCGTAAGAGGTCTCTGAAAGGACCCGACGCACAACCTACAAAAGAAAATTACAAGTTAGAACATTTTCTAATTACGAGCGGAAAGCGTAAAGAAAAAGATAAAGATACCTCAGGCAACGCTTCTCGAAGCAGCCATTGGAGGGTAGCTTGACTTTCTTTGTAAGCACGTTCGGCTCCGCTTTTATCAAGGTTGGCAAGTTGAACTTCCTTGGCGGCAGCTTCTTCGACGCTTTTGAGTTTCCTTTCAGTACGGTCAAGCATCCCCCTCTGGTCAAGGATCTCCTGCAGCTTCTTGGCATCTTCCATTGCCAAGGCGTCATGAGCATGCTGAAGAGCCTTTAATTTGCATTTAAGCTGCTCATTCTCTTCGCGAAGTGGCTCAGCAACAGCTTCAGCCTTGGCAGCCCTCTCAGTTGAGTTTCGCGCAGTCTCCTTGGCCAGCCGAAGCTGTTCATTCACAGCTTGGGCAGCCTTGGAGCGGGCCTCGAGTCGCGCCTGGACTTCAACCTCGAGGGCCTTGAATGCCTTCTCCTTCTCGGCTGCGGCAGCGGCCAACTGCCGGTTCTCCTCCCGAAGAGCCCGCGCTTCAGATACATCTTTGGCGCGAGCTGCTTTTAACTTGTCGTTTTCACGACAAAGCAGCTCGACGCGGGGCTGCGTTCGGGCCTGGAGAACCCGAAGCTCATTGGTTAGCCTACCCTCTTGGTAGCTAGCCATGGCTTCCCCCAACGCACCATGAGGAGCAGCGTGGAGAGCCCAGTCCACGCACTCCACAGGGGTGCGAAGGGTTGTTCCTCGGCGTATGTTCCATCTTGGAACATACACTTCATTGGAATCCGACACTGCAAAAGAAACAAAGGCAGTTAGGAAAAGATGACAAAAATATACAAAGAAAAAAGAACCCTACGTACCTGTAGGGTCAATAACAGGCCGATAGCCGCCAAACCCATCACCTGAACCTAAAGGAAATCCATCCAACAGGTCAGGCAGACGGGAAGGTGGCGTAGATCGGCGGGAAGCCCGGCGCGTACCTGATGGTCCGGCCGTCGGTGCCGGTGGCGCAGGTATAGTGGCAGCCGCCGTGGTAGCCATTGTTGGCGCCGTCTCCTCAGCAACAGTAACCGCCGGCTCCGTGAAAGATGCTGTAAAAATTGCACTCACGGCCGGCGGAGACACCTTCTCAGCTGGAACAGCCTCAGGAAGGCTGGAACCAGCGGAAGCAAGCGTAGACGCCTGGGTCGACGCCTCGGGAAGGCTGACCGAGCCTACCGTCATTGGCGGGGGAATACTTACTCCAACTCCACCCTGGAATGCGTCAACATCCACACCTGCACAAGCAAAAGTGTTAGAAAAATTTATTTGAAACAACAAATCTAGACAAGAATTATGGGGGTACTTACGGGGTTTCTTGAGCTTGAACGCACGGACGAGCGGGGGCGAACCCGATGGAGCCGGCCTCTTGACACCGGTAACCGTCGTCGTCGCTGCCTCCCCGGAGGTAACACCTGCAGCCTCCGGAGCGGTGGTCTCCTCACCACCGGGCTTCCCCGCCACCTCTGCATTATCTGACTCCGAGTCAGATAGGACTACCGGGTCGGCCGTAGAGGCCACCTTCTCCTTGCCTTTCCCGACGGCAGCCTTTTTCTTCCGCACCAGTGGAGGACCTTCTGCGGATTCCTCAGAAGAAGAAATGTCATGAACTCCAGCAGCAGGCACAGCATTGAGAGGTTCAGGGTAGAAGATAGGCTTACCTGGCCGTCGGTGGCTCAGGATCTCTTGGCCTGGCGGGTAAACCTCCACGAACCGACCCGCAGTCTGCTCTAAGATGGGCAACTCGTTCTCGTCCAGAGCACGAGTACCCATCCGCGCAGGACCATCTTCCTCCCGCGGATTCAGGAGCGACTGAAGATCGTTACCCTCTGAAATCAACAAGAAAGTTAGAAAAAATCGTAGTCAGCAAAAAAGAAACAAGACATACCATAAGGGGTAGAGTTCGAACCATATTCAAGGACGATCGGAACCTTATCCGCATTCGCCGCCTTCCACACCCGGCTCATCCCCAGCATCACCATCGCCGACTCCGGAAAACGGAAAACCGGGGACTGGACCCGGGATATCTTCGCGAACCATTCCGCCTCCTCGTAGTTGATGGCGGGAAGGTTCGGAAGCGGCTGGCCATTCTTGAACTTCATGGCAATGGGGATGGCTCGAGCGGATATAAAGAAGAACTCTCTTCTCCATGAGCGAAGACTCCGCTCGGTGGTACAAATCTTTAAACCCTTGATACGGGTTGTAAGAGTGTACCACCCTTGGATGCACCTCCAAGTATAGAAGGTCATCAGGCGGTCAACAAGGGGCTCAAGGCCCAGTATCCGGCACACCCACTCAAAGTGCCGGACCTTGGCAATGGCCATGGGATGCACCTCTGTCAGGTGCACACCGTGCCTCTCTAGGACACGGTACACAAACTTTGTCAACGGAAACCTAAGGTTCCCGTAGACAAAGAATGCAGCATAAACCCCGATCTTGCCACTAGGGGCATCGTACACAGTATGGTGGGGCTCAGGAAACTCAGGCTCGAGAGACTCGAGCATGAACTTCCTGACGATATACTGGTACAGCTCGACAGGAAGATAACACTGGCATTCGCCAGCAGTCTTCTGATCATCAGCATCGTGAGAAGACATGTTGGAAGAAAGAAGAGATTTCAGAGCAATGCTTTACTGAAAAAGAGAAATTCGCCGGAAATTACTGGAGAAGAAGAGATGAAAGTGGAAAGTGTGAATTGCAAATAACCTTCTCCCCCTTTATATAGCAATCGCAATTAATGCGATGAATTTAATACGGAAGAGAGAGAAATCAAAGGTGCAATGAAACTATGACGCGTGGCAAAAGCAAACTGGCAACAGCTGTCAAAAAGGACGTGTGCCAGAGATTTCGCGGCTACGCGCCCGAAATCCCGTGCCCACGCGCCTGAAAAAGCAACTGGAATGACCACATAATGTCATGTCGCCATAACTTCTGGCACGTCCTGACACAGTCAGAAGAAACCGTCGCACGACGTTTGAGGTATTGGGTTGTTATCCATCCAACTCTTCAAATTTCAAAATTTAAAAATTTGAAGACTAAGGTTCAAAAAAGTAAGCGGGAAAATACCCCTTACCTTGGCAAACAAGTAACCATAAGCCGGGTGTGGGTACAGTGTAAAGGCAAAACCCTTCACATACCTAACACCCGCAGGGAATTGAAGCCAAAATATTTGGCAACCAAGTAACCATAAGACGGGTGCGGGTACAGTGTAAAGGCAAAACCCTTCACACACCTAGCACCCGCAGGGAATGGACGCCAGGAATACCTTGGAAGTAAAGTAACCGTAAGACGGACGCAGGTACAGTGTAAAGGCAAAACCCTTCACATACCTAGCACCCGCTGAGAATTGAAACCAGGAAGGATCTTCTGGGCAATGCTTGTGAAAACGGAAATAATATCCCCGCATTGCGGGAACATCGAGTACTACGTTGTTTGAGGCTCCAAGATGGAATTGGTGGTTTAAACATAATTGATCACTATGTTCAAAAACTACCAGAACCACAGGGAGAATCCGCACAACTAAGACTCAATGCTCCTGACTTGCGAGGAGGTTACAGACCTACCCGCATCATACCCAAAGACCAAGCAGGAAACTCGGGAATTTCTGCAAGTGACAAGGACTTCCGCGGGAAGAACCCCCATGGAAAACCTTACAAAAACCCCTTTTCAAAACCCTTTGCTTAAGTCCAAAAATTCACCTCACTTTATTAGACATTCGTGAGAAGAACATTGGACTGGGGGGACTTGAAGAGGTAGGTCCCAGCAGGGCTCAGTTGGTCCCGCATGACTCACCTTGAACAGGGATGTCTGCGCAAAGACCATCTACTCCCGTAGGACCCACCATGCTCAGAGAAGCCTACGCGCAGTATGCAAGCTGCATACGCAGGGAAAAGCCTCCCAATGGTAAAGTAACCCGCCTGTTCCCGCAGTTGCGGATACAAGCCATCAGGGAAGGCTACCCGCACAGCATAGCTACACGCATAAGGCTTAACACTTACAAATATTCAGTGTCACCTGAAAGAATGAGCAAAGGCGGGAGGGGGAAAACTCCCGCCAAAATGGGCCAGTCCGTATGATGGAGGATCTTTTGCGTGATACCTGACGAGGTAAAGACAAAAGATCTGACCAAGAATGCGACAGCTCACTGACAGCAGCGTGGCAGACAGCACGCCACAGCACTGTGACCAATAGCCGCCGCCTGCCCACCAACTCCTGCCAGACCACGTGCCTAGCCTGCAGTTGGTAGAAGACGAAGAGTGCACGGCACGCCTGCTCTGTGTCAGCCGCTACCTATCCACCACTCACAGGTAGGGCACGTGCATAGGTTACAGTTGGTAGCGTGTTGGGCCGGCTAAACCCCTTGGAAACCCACCTTCGGCTATAAAAGACAGCAAATGGTATTATCATTTCATCATCTACTATCTCGTATAACTTACTTGATAACTGCTCTAATAGTATTCATATACTTTTATATTCAAAGAGCAATATAGACTGATTCTCACGCCGGAGGGTGGTCACAAGGAGGAACCCCCCCCTTCTCAGTGACGAGCTTACGGTGTCTGTTTTGCAGGTTCCCTGAAGTACAACTTACTCTGCTGGACCTAACCTTCGTGGGAAACATTACTTAGCCCCCAGATTACCTATAATCTGCCCGGGGTCACTTAGTGTTTCTTCAAATATCAAATAGAAGATAACTTTTATTATAAAGTTTAGATATTACTCGTAATTAGCTTTAGACTTAAAATATCAATTTACTACCTATCCACTAATCTGTATTTTCAAACGAAAAATACACAATCTCTTTTGACAAAAATCAAACTAGAAACATTTATTTCTTTTTGTTGTAAGAGAAGCCTAACTTCCAAAAGCTATGCTTTAAGGTCGATTTGTATTACAAAGGGAGTACAGTCTAGGTCAAATTGGTAATATTGAGGGAATTGGAAGAGAGAGAGAGAGAGAGAGAGAGAGAGATTGGGGGGGGGGGGGGGATGCCGTTTTGGTTAGGGGAAATTGTAGTGGCTTATGAATGACCTATTTTATTTAAAGACACTATTAAGCACTCAAAAACTCAAAACTATTCAAATGTATAAAACAAACATAATCTCATATAAACAAATTATGAATTTATCAAACAAATTAGCAGTTAAATACACAGCTATGAATTTATCAAAGATACATCACAACTCTCCATACTGTAAATAAGAATTATAGATGTTCAAACTAAAATCAAGTTACAAATTAATTATCTTATATTCCATGAGAAAAAAAATGCATGTTGAGTAATACTCAAGGAAATAAATATATAATCTACCCTATTTATTATTTAAATTTGATTAGGCAGACAAACATATTTTATTTATGGGATCAAATCCACATGTTATTAGTTAAGCTGTATTTGAAGAATTAAAATTCCTTTGTAGAACGACAAAATATTAGAACAATAAATAAATAAACGCTGGTAAATTATTTTGGACATAACATACATAAATACTGAAATGGTTGAGAGTATTAAGTAGAGGTGTTAAACGTTGTTTATCAAACACAATAAAAGCAACCAAAACACACAAATTTAGGTAAAATTCAACTTCATACACATTCAACATTAATTAGCATGAATTCAATAAACATCAAGAAACTCAACTTAACTTAAAAGATAAAAAAAACACATACGAAATGAAATTAATAGTAATAAAATAATGAGAATTACCATTCTTTGCAGCTCTCACATTGAATCGTCAAATCATCGAGATTGTAAGGCACCTCACACTTGCAATACCTAAATAAAATTCACCAATTTAATTCATTAAATAAAAAGCATCTAATTAACAATCTAAAAGTAATAAGTTAATAGTTACATACACAACTGCTCTATTCGGATAAAACTCTCAGGTCGACGAAACATACTCACATCGACAATAAAAATCATCGTTTTCAACCGCCTCGAGCTTCAAATAACTCTTAACAGAGTGAACCGTATACTTTCCTTCAATCGTATCAGCACTCTGGGCATCATAAATGATCGGAATTAAACACCTCTTTACTTCCGTGATACCATTTCCAGCCACCGGCTGTTTCCTCCGGCCAGTAACACCACTGCACGTTTGTAGTCACAACTCTGATATCAATAACAATCACGGACCAACAAAATTGATAAGCATCAGTAATTATCACCTTTTTCATAAGCCTGGACTTAATTAAATAATTCCATTAATTTACAAATTTGAAATAAAAAATCTGATCTATCATCAGTAACAAATACATATCAACAAAATTGAGAAGCATCATTATCTCATTCATCGCGAATAACATAGAAAAAAAATTAAGCCCAAACTTAATCAACTTATACCATTACTGCTCAGATTTGCAATCACAAATCAAATCTCTCGTCATTACAATCACGTATTAACAAAGAATATGAATAATAATAATTTGGGGGAATTATAAATTAGTGGCTTTAGGGTTTGAGAGAGAGAGAGAGAACCCGTGAAGTTGAAATTAGAGATGGTTAGTTATGACCCGTGTAAGAGTTATTAGTCGTGGTGGGGGTGTTGGTGTGAGCTTTGTGGAAAGATCTGGTGAGATTCGATTGGGGAGGGGATGTGTAGAATGAAAACATAGGTTTAGGAGTTGAAGAAACATAATTGATTAAGTGGAGTTTTATGACCCGTTTAAGGGTACGGGGCAAAACCGGGTTAAATCAATGAGAGCTCACTATTTAAAAATCAAGCAAATCTGGTGACTCTAAAAAAGGGGTCGCGACATGTATGATTTTTATGGTTTCGTTTATATATATATTATAGATATTATTATTATCATTATTATTATGGAAAATTCCCAGTATGACCCTCGATAAAATGTATTTTACCCCAAAATTCTCCAAGATTCCGAAAATAGCCCACAAAAGATGGACTGAGGCGACACATTGGGATAAGATCCAACGAGATTTCGAGAGCAATTATAATTTGACACGTGCAAGAATTCCTGACAATCCAGCCAATTTTTTTAAAATCTTGAGGAGCCGTCCATATTTTCTCACTTAATATTTATCTTAAAAGCAGTTTTCCCATACGGTTTTTTAATGTTTCATAACTTATCCGTCCAAATTCTAAACACCTTGAAAAATGTTTCTTTAAATTTCGTCTTCTAAGACGCATTTGAGACAAATTTGTACCAAAGAGACGAGATTATAGTTTTTGTAACATCCCAAAATCTCAAATAATATATTTTATATATTATATTGGAAAAGTTTACTTGGATTAGTAAATAAAATAAAATAAGAGGGAATGAGAAGTAAATTAATTAGATGGATTAATCATGGACTAAAAAGGAAAGATGAGCCTTATGTCAATGGGTTTAAGGGAGTATAAATACCCCCTTAAACCCTAAATCTTTCCATTTCCATCCATCTTATTCTCCCTACACCTCCATAACACACACACAACCTTTCCATTTTTGGCCGCAAGCAAGAACAAGCATCCCGGATCAAAATCAAGTCTTTTATTGATAGATCGTTGGTGTGCAAGCTATATACAAGCTAAATAGAAGATCAAATCTCATAACTAAGGTAGCCGTAATCTAGGACATCGAAAGGTATGTTCCCTACGATTAAAGGTTACATTTTTATGAATGATTTGCCATGAAACTTGACTCTAGAGTAGATGAGATCTAGATGTTTCATAAAAATACAAACTTTGTGATTAAAAAGAATTCAATGGACCCATGGAAATATACGTCTCATAGATGAACCCTAGATCTAGCCTAGAACGTTTTAAAGCTATAAAGGTCTAAGCTTTATGCCTAAAACGGGATAGATCTTGAAGCCGTGATAGTAATGAGTGTAAAACGGTTATGAATGATGATAATAAAGGATTAAAAGTTCATGATTTGAACCATTGAACAAGTTAGCTGGCAAAGTGGGAACATAAGACAGAAAACTGAGCTGAGCTGGGGGTTTTCAGCCAAATTTGGTAATCCTTGGTCAAACCTTATGGTTCTCGGTCAACAAGCAGTCACCAAGAGTTCTCGGTCAGAGTTCTCGATGACCATGTGTTCTCGGTCAGGATTCTCGGCTGAAACACGGTTCTCGGTCAACGATCTCGGCCAAGAATGAGAGTTCTCGGTCATCATGGTTCTCTGTCTTGGGTTCTCGGCTACACAGTTCTCTGTTAGGCCTTGGGCCTGAGTCCAGTTGGGCCCTGATGGTGAACAGTTGGGCCTGAATTAACTAAATCCATAAATGTTAAGCCCATATCTAATATAAAGTAAACTGGCCCATTATCTTAGGCTTAGCAAATGAGCCCAACTTAGAAAATAATTTAAAATATTAATGGAAAATGTGTGAAGACGCTAAATGAAAATAAAATTATTCCAAACTGACCTGGCAGCTTAACCCCAGCCAGGGGCTCTGCCCCTTGGACCCCGCTAGGGGCTGCCGCCCCTAGAACCCCCCTGCTAGGGGCGCTGCCCCCGGACCCCCGTTCGTTGAGGGCAATAATTAAAGTAGAAACACGATATGGGTAGTGATAGTTAAATTGATACGTGTAATTGTTATACAGTTAGTCGTGCACAGCTCAAGAAAGGGATAACCATAAACGGTGAACGTAACCGCATTCAGGTGAGTTTCTAGCCCCATTTCCTTGTTATGTTTTAGGGGCTGTGTGCATACTCGATATGATTGTTAATACACTTATCCTAAGTGATAAGTGTATGCCTTATGTGATATATGTGAACGGTATGAATGATTGCTTGTCGGTACGTGAACGATCTTCGAATATTGCACGTACTGTCAAGCTATAGTTATGAATATGAATGCTATGTATAATGTATGAATGATTGCTTGTTGGTACGTGAACGATCTTCGGATATTGCACGTACTGCCAAGTTATAATTATGGATATGAATGTTATGTATGAACTATGAATGATACGTATGTATGTTATGAATGAATGTAAGAGATAGAAAGGTAGAAAAGGGACTGGACCCTAATAATATCCAAGGCAGAAAAGGGACCGAGCCCTTTAATAATCTCGAGGCAGAAAAGGGACTGGACCCTAATAATATCCAAGGAAGAAATGAGACCAGACCCTAATAATATCCGAGGCAGAATAGATTTAAAGTAAAGTAGAATATTAAATATGAAAGTATGAATGAAAGTATGTAAGTGCGTATGTAATGTATGTTTTGTTATTAACTAGAACTTACTCAGCGTAGCTGACTTTTAGTATGCACGCAGGTGAGTAGGATGAGACAGCTCGCTTGAGGGGGACACGTGGCATTGAGTAAGAGGCTGACATCGGAAGATTCGAGATGTTTATGTTTAATATTGTAATAGTTTGAAAGACAAGATGTTTATTTTAAGACAAGTTATGGTTAATGTAATGTTTTATGAAAGTTTTTATATTCCGCGTATGTTTTTATTAACTCTGATGATTAGAACGATGTTGATGAGTAAATCCAACGCCCAAATGTGAGACAACGGTAACGGGGCCTTACAAGTTTTGTTCTTATAAGTTGAAATCTCGTCCACACCGACAAAATTTATTTTTAATCTATCCACACCGACAAGATTTAAATTTAATCCGTCCACACCGACATGAAATATAAATATTTCAACTTATAAGAACAAAACCTATCATCTTTTTCCTTCTCTCTCATCAACTCATTCTCTCCCCTTTCCTCTCGTGATACTCCAAACGCAATGCAATTCACTATAAACATCAACCAAATGCAAGCTAAAATGTCTTTCAGTGAACATGGTCTGATTATGATTGGATTTGTTTCAATTTTCTAATCATTTTCGTGTAATTTGTAATATGGGCCAAGCACCTTGAAAGGTTTTAATACATCCGTGGTTTAAAAAAAAATTATGTGATTTTGTAATATTTCAAAAGCAATTGAATGATTAAAGGGCCAACCATGGTTCTCATAGTACAAAGATACGACTACTTTTACAAGTAAAGTATGGGGCCAACTTTAAATGTTTGGCTATTCACTTATTGGAGTTCAAAAATGTTCTTGATTGACTTTGTTGGTAATTTTTTGATCTGGCAAATTTCATAAAAAAGACTAGCGCGAAACTAGCAAAATTACCCAAGACAAACAGCCAACAAAGTCAAAAGGCGTAAAGAAAAATACCAAACAAACTACTACAAAACCAAAATTACTCAAGATCAGCGTTCTTCTTTTTCTTCTTCTTCTTCTTCTTCTTCTTCTTCCATGCTCTCGAGATTCATCCCCAAGTCAAGAGCCAACCTAATCGTAGCATCAACCTCTTCCTTTGTATTGTCAAAAGCCGTAGGACAATTCTTAACATCATCTTGTAACTCATTAAAAGCTTCCTCGCTTAGCACATCATCCCGGAGATGCTCTTCGAGCCTACGATTATCAATAATCTCATCCACCACCATAGGCTCCGGGTGGTTAATTTGACATTTTCAGCCACTAAATTATTATGTTTAACACTAGCACTAAAGTTCATTACCGAAAAAGACGGGCATGGTTCCTCGGCAACATGATCACTTGCATAAACAGGTTCGGATAGCACTTCAAATATGTTATTTTGGCCAATTGGCCCTTGAACAGCCCGAGAATAGTTAAACCCCGTCCTACTCGTTTTAGCACCTGCGTTACCACTCGTACCCGAATTTTTATCCTTACTTGGAACCAGTTTCTCCTTATCACTTTTCCCCAACGATCTATTTCATGTAGTATTGCCACGAACATCGAGACCAACGTTTTTTAATGCCAGAACATGCTTAGGTTGCCTAATAGTAGCACCATTAACTTTTTGATTCTTTCTAAAGACAGGGGTAAACTCGGCCAATTTATTTCCAGGTGGAGATTCAACTGTGATAGGTGTTATTATTAAATGCTCTTTAACAACCTTCTCTGCAATCTCTTCCTCAGTACGAGGTCTTTTACTACAAAGATTAAGGGAGTGGCCAAACACACAACAATGGGAACATGTAGCGGGTTTCCATTGGTAGGAAGCCTTCAAAACACCAACACGATCATTACTGTTTGGACCAGCCGGGATTCCACTCAACTTCATCCGGTAAGTTAGAGGTGGCCTTTGCTTCAACCAACATACGGGCATACCCCATTTTACCAGTTTTACCTACCACGTGAGCTTGAGTAATTTTATCCAACAACTGAGGAACACCAATGCCACTAAAGAGTTTGCTCATACCTTTTTCTGTCCATAATTCCATAGGAACGTTATGCAAGGTAGCCCACAAATGTATAGCCGAAGGTTCAACTTTCTTAAGAGATAAGCCCGGTTCGCATCTATTGAGAAAAATGGGAACATTAGTAACCATCCAAACTCCCTTTTCTAACACCGTATTCAACCCGATGTCACTCTTGAATTTGAAGAAATAAAATCCGGCTTTATTCTTTGATATCTCAGCCAAATCATAGATTTTCCATAGGTGTTTAAGACATAAATTAACCTTATTAAAATCCATAGATGAACCTAGTAAATAACCATATAGATAGAGGGCAAACTCTTTAGCCGAATGGTCCAGGTCCTCATTCGTAAGCACAACCTGGCATTTGCCATTTGAAGTTAAATAGGCGGGATATATTCCAACCGAACATTATTAACAAGGTTTGCTTCCATCTGATCAGCATACGAAACACCCGTATCTAAGTTCTTTTTCCAAACATTCTCCCGGGGCTTAATAGAGACCTCTATATTAGGCGACTGTTGTGGATTTACCTTAGGGACAGCAACCACTTCTTGAGTAACAGAGGCATCATCATCTTCAATAGCAATTGCAGAGGAGGCATCATATGTGGCCCAACCCTCTGTAGACATATCCTTATCTTCAATTCGATTAGGTTGTTTTGAGGCCCAATTTGGAAGAACACGTTTCGAATAAGTTCCATTGACTGGACTTTGGCTTAAGAACTCTTTCACCCTTAAGTCTGATAACATCGGACTATACCGCACTATCGTTTTGGATTTCTTTGCAGTTCTAAACTCATGTGATTTAATCTTCCTTGAAGATGAAGCCAATGTAGTTGGTATAGACGACCTTGTATCGGGGTTTCCTTCCAAATTAGAGCCATTAACCCCTACAATAGGATGTAAATCCTCTTCCACCGCAACACTAGGTTGAGAAATTAACAGATTGGAGCTTGTATCAGGCGGTATTGGAGGTATGGGTGGTGTAATTGGTGGGAAATCCCCACCAATCGAAGGTTTCATGAACAAATTTAAGCAACGCGCGGGCTAGGGTTTTTTGTTGTTTATCTTGTAGCAAGAGAAAGAATAATTGACTTTGTTGGTATAGACAAGCAATTTTGATTCTCATGCAGGAACTGTTCGGGTAAATAAAATAAATAAACAGTTTTATTAAGCTTACACCACAAAAGAAATTGAAAACAATAACTTACAATACAAAGTTACAAATGAAATGAATAACAAATGCAAAAAATGACAACTGGTATGGCTGAGGATCGTGCTAGACATGGGGCCCTTAAAACAAAGTCACGAGTCTCCCGAGAGTTTCCCAGGGTACAACATGCTAACTAGTTGCTACCGCCCGAGTTGACCGAAAACCTTAAAATATTATCTTGAAAGAAAAGAAAGCATATATGCAGAAGAGCAAATTGGAGAACCTTTTGTTGTGTGAATTTCAATTGTAGTTGTGTGTATATTTACTTCCGGTTTGCGAATTCATTTTTGTTTTTAATTATTTGACTAAACACTGTCATTTCGTTCAAGCCAGTCATCACACTTGAAACTGAAACAATTATAGGCGTTTTGAACCACATAGACGTGAGCCTGACCAGATTCATGAACTACCATTCAAAAATATTAAGCCGGCTCGCGGTGATGCGTGCGCGCAAGTGCAAGTGCAAGTCACCCTTCACGAGACTACTAGTAAGAAGTTCTTGGAAATAATAGAAGGAAAAAGATATTCAATATAAGCCACATCTGTATTTATCTCTCATCCTATGTGGGAGAACATACCACTTTGTCACACCCCCATCTACGGTCTGGGCGTGCGACCATCAGTTGGTACCGTTTTTGTAATTATATCAGAGTTACGGATTAATGCGTAATATATATTTGCGTGGATTAAAAATAATATTAGTTACATTAACAAAGCACGAGATATAAAAGTTCATGATTAGTGTTTACAAAAGATTACTTGTCTTTATACAAACCACAATTAAGCTTAATATTTAACAAAAATGATCTGAGCCATCAGATCGCCTATCAACGTCTTCGATTCTTCAAGCGGCTAACCTTCATTACCTGTAAAATAATTTGAAAATACGTCAGCAACACATGCAGGTGAATAAGCTGATGCATAAAATATTTTATTTACTTAATTACCCCTCAAGACATAACTTAGGTCTCGGCCCATCGTGGCTTAGGAATAATCAAGTTAAAAACATAAAACACAATTAAAAACTTAATCTCTACTAGAAACCGCTCAGCAAACACCACAACGTTCGAGATTACTTAGCTACCATCAGTATACACATGATTACCCTCTTTCAGTCGTAACTTAGGTCCGACCCATCGTGGCGGAGGCATATAACCAGGTGTGGCGTGGTGTGCCCACCGAATTACCACATATTTAAGGATCCAAAAAAACGTACACGATAGCCTGAGGTCCAACGATTAATTTTGTTCATAATGTTTAAGAGATATGTAATCTCATGTCAATTTATTTGACTCGATAATACAAGGTATAAAAGTTGGGCGTATTCACCTTTTTAAAAGATCAGCTTCACTTAAGATCTTTAATCCGGCTTAGTCTCATTTGTATAATCTTTACCTCGATTATATTTTTTTTTAAACCTTTAGTTTATAATAGACTTTCTTTCTTTTACAAAATTAAACCTTTAGTTTTACTTGTTTCACTTTTCTTAAACACTACGTTTATTCTTTAAGAAGAAAAATATACTTTATTTTTTATTATTTAAAATCTATTTAAATAATAAATCATACTTTATTTAAAACAAAGAATTATATTTATAACTTTTCTTTCTATTTCTTTGTTTTATATTCTCTTTACTTTATACTCTTTGTTTATTTTTGAGGTATTGAGTATACCCTCGACTAGGGTTTAAGCCTTTTTTAATATTTTATTAATAATTTATTCAGGCAATATCCCTACCTTGTTCGGCTTATTATTTTCTAGACTCTCGGGCATCACTTCGACGCTTGCATGTATACCGAGAATCTTGATCAACAACTCCCTGGCACAAAAATCGAGGCACACCAGTCTTCAAAAATTATCGGCACGCACTTCGAGGCGGGGCGTCGAGTCGTCTAGGGATAACACGTTCTTTACGATAACATCGTCGGTTTATGGCACAAAATTCGAGATAACTTTTGTTTTGGGCATGAATTTCGAGTAGGGTCGGTCACGCTTTACGAGGTAGAGTGAGAGTGTAATTTCTAGAGAGAGAAAGAGATATGAATCGTTGTGTGGATTGTCACACCCCGACTAGGTAGTTGCGGAAGCGTAATACGGGAATGTAACAGATAACACTGGTATCAACAACATTGTTTATAAAGAAATTCATAAACTAATTTACATCATATTACATGGGTAGGTACTATGTTTACAAACTAGGTGAAAAACACATAACCGGTTTACGAGCTTCTTCTACAGTATTATATCAGCGTCTATTCACAGCTATTCAACTTTCTTCCTAACACCAAGCATGTAAGCAAATCATTCCACTTTTGCTTTACCTGAAAAGCATGTTAAAACGGGTCAACTACGTCTAGTTGGTGAGTTTCAAGTTTCACGAGTTCGTAAAGTTTACAGTGTGTATGTATATATGTCTGTGTATGATGCATTATACTAAGCCACAAGTGAAACCGAAACGAGCTAAAACACATGGCCTCCACTGCCCATGCACTCCCGTTGGCATTTAACAGCCACTTGCCCCAAGTATGTACTATGTCTAACACCACATAGCAGTATGTAAAAATATAATGACAATGTGCAACTGGGTTTACATATGTTCCGGCATACCCCTCCGGCTCTGTCAGTTGGGTTTGTCAAACCGATAGTACTATCCACACGTCACCGGCACGAAGTTAATCACTTGTGTTTGTGGAGACTTGTCAAGTGTTAGTACTTAGATAATCCACATCATCACACGTTTTCAAGTATATCAGTTTATGTAAACATGCTTTTCACCCCAAAAGTTCGTAAAACAGTTTAGAAAGTGGGGGTCGTGAAACTCACCTTATCGTAGTTCGCACAGAAATCACGTATCAATAAGTCAGATGCCTCGTTTATAGCCTGATTCCTATAAACGGTATCGTATCGTTATTACTAGTACAGTGTTCAAGCTAAGTCGGGCTGTATAGATAGTCTGGGTATAGCTGTTAGGCCCAGAACGTGACCATAGTCTTAGATTGTGACGTTGTATACTATGAAATGTTTAAAACTGGATTTGGCTCAGTTTCACCGTTTTCCGAGCCTAGCTCAGTTGATCGTTTATACGTTTCGGGATTAGGTAAGATCACATAAAACTTAAGTAAATATATTGATTGATAAAATGATTTGATTTATGAAAGAATTTTAAGGTTTCGGTGTCTGGTTTGATCGCAAGGTTCGTTTCCGTTTTTACACGGGTTTAATTATACAAAACGCGCACAATCCACCCGAATTGTCCGGAATTCTCGTAAAAAGTTTGTTTTTATTAATATCATTCAAAAATATGATATTTGGCCACTTTTGACATTTTGACATACCAGTCAGTCCGTTAAACACAAAACTGCCGGTTTCGTTAAAACAATTATAATTTAAATCTTTGATTAATCATAACTAAATATGTACTTATATATAAATTATGTAAATTTTTGTAAAAATACATTAAGACATGGAGAATTTTATAAAAATATTTTCAGAAATTTTATGATTATTTATTTATTTATAAAAATTCATTTAATAGGTTATAATCATGTAATAAATGGCCCGTTTATATCAAACGACCTCCAAAAAATCCGATAATTTTTACCAATAGTCTCAATGTCATTACATAGCCCCTGCAAAATTTCCAGAACCTAAATCTTTTGACAAAATGCCTTTTTGTGCGATTTTCGGCTATTAAAATTCGGTTAAACCATGATTGCACAAACCATACTTAGGCATTTCCAATGATTCCCAAACTTTACCAGTGATCTTACCATCCCATATCAAACTCCAAATCCAAGTTTCATAATTTTTCAATATGTTTAGCTATTTTTCCCAAATAAACGCTCATAAACGGGAATAAATTCACCAAATATTCTCCGTTTATCGAAAAATTACCAAATTTGAACAGGGACTCATTTATATGATCCCTAATGTCCCTGAAAATTTTCACAAGCTAACAACAAGCACGTCACAACCTAATACTAAACAGCCCCTAAACGAGTGTTACGGGTTTACCTTGTCGGTTTTCGATGAATTTTGCTAGTTTAAACGACTTTCCGGGTCTCGGGTTGCAAACTCAGTATATCTACATATCATATAACATCAAACCAAGCATAAATCATCCATGTAACAGCCTTGATAATTAGGGTTTCGGTTTTGGGTTCAAACCGAACTTTCTAACCGTAAAAACGTTGTATTCATGTTCTAATCCGCGTTTTTGACCAAAAAAGTATATGTTCGTGATTTGTAAACATGTTTAACATCAAAACATAATTTTACTTGATTTTTAGGGTTTTTGGATGGTTAAACATGTTTAAAACTAACTAAAACATGTTTATAAGATTATAACTTAGTTAAAGGATGGTTAAAAATTCATGTAAATGAAACTTACTTGAGGGTTTTGGGCAAGGGTTTGGAAGGACAGAACTGGAGCTGCTGTGGACTTGAAATATTTTGAGAGGTGAAATGAATAACAAAGGTTAATGTATAAGCTTTATAAAAAAAAACATGTGGGGTAGTTTCTTTCTGGCCGATCGGAACCTTTAAATGGCCCTTAATGGGCTGTTTTGGCCCATTAAACTATACATACAAGCCCAAACATGAAAAGCCCACTTTAAATTTAGTTCGGGTCCGGTTTTTCGCAAGAAAATTAATTCGGGTGTGAGAAATAACGTAAAAACGAGTGTTTTTCAGCTTATTTTTGTAAAATAAGAAAAACGTACTGACTCGTTGTAAAATTCCAAAATATTTTCACGGATTGCTTAGAACATGTCATATAAGTGTTTTATAAATCTTTTTCGGCTTAACGGATGCTACAATGCTTGTTTTGATATTAACGATTGCGTTTAAGCTTATAGCGTATCGATAAACGAAACCTTTTTCGTTTAAAGAGTTTTAAACGTACCGAGGCCTAAATATCAATATGTTAGCCTCTATAACATATATATGACTCGTATATGACCCCTCAGTATATATACGGGTCATAATTAATATCGGTCGGTTACTCGTTTAAGCACTACGAATTAACCGATTTATCGTTTACTTGATACGTAATGAATATAGTGTACCTCGTTTTGTCATGAATGTCACATGGATGGAATGAGTGCTAGTGCCCCCCCATTTATAGGCTGAATCGGGTCCCCATTGCGATACGTGATGGTCCCCATCGCGATACGCGATGGTCCAGTGGCAAAGCCGTCGCGTATCGCGACGTAGATTGATGATTCACCACATAGGCTTGCCACGCGGCTGACGCAGTGCCACGTGGCAGAAGTAGTGCCACGTGGGGACACGTGTCTCGTTGACAGACAACGTCATCGCGCATCGTTGGTTCTAAAGGTATCGCGTATCGCGATCAAACCGAGAAACTTTTATTTTTAGCTCTTAAACTTTGAAACTTGGCACTTTTGACCCGATATTTTCATGATGTTGCATCCTCCCCACCTTGGAATGAATCTCGTCCGTGAGATTCGTTTCTTAGAACAAGTGGGGGTACTTTTTCTTCATTTCGGATTCAAGTTCCCAAGTATTCCCAGGGCCTCTTTGTGAGTCCCACTTTACTTTGACCAATTTCAGTGTTCGTCTCTTAAGTTTCTTACTTTTAGAATCTTCAATTTGTATGGGTCGTTCTACGAACTTAAGATTTTAGTTTATTGTAAGATCTTTTAAGGGCATCAAAAAAATTTATCGGCTAGACATTTACGCAGATTAGAGACGTGGAATACATCGTGTATCTCTGATATACGTCTATTTATACATCTCGAATCCCTTGTAAAGTTATGTTTATTTAATGTTTTGAGTTCGGTTTAGTTCGTGTTTCATTTATCTTTTATTAATTAAGGTTTTGAGTCAAGTATTTCATATTTATCATGTTTTGATTCGTTTGGTGTCTTGCATGTCAAACTTAGTCCTTTCTATCATTTCATGCGAAGTTTATGTTCGTTTCTGCTCATCATTGGTTACATGATTAGTTCACTTAGAGTTTTGATTTGTTTTCATGTAGATGGTGGCTTGTGAGTCAAGGAAAAGAAGGCCTAGAAGGTTCCAATCGTTACTTGGAGTTCAAGGAAGAAGATTTATCAAGATTTTACAAGATATATAATAAATTAAAAAAAAGAAAAAAACCCATCCTAGAGTGCGCCGCGCCGCGTGACCGAGGGAGGCCAAGCCCGTCGCGCGGCGTCTAGGGGTTATGATATGCGGATTTTGCTTATTCAAGGCCCAGCTCGTTTGTTATATAAAGGGTTATAAACCTCTAACGAAGACAGAACTATTCCCAGCCGATTTTCCAAGGGTTTGAAGGTTTTTGAAGCTATGAATTAAGGAGGATCATCAAGCTTTCATACGGGTGTTCAAGGGTCGATTAAGAAGGGTTCTCTCGTTCTTTTTCATTGTTCTTGTTCATTATCTTTCATGATGTTTCTCTTTGTTCTTTGGTTTAGTTATTTATCTTTGATTATGACTTTGCTAGGCTAGACTTCATGTCTACCTAGGTTTGATGAACATATGTTTATTTGATTCTTGCTTTGGACAATTGTTTTGATTATGGATTTCGTTATTTAATAGTTAATGACTTGATTTTGCTTTCATGATGCATATGAGTATTTGTTATCTTGATTGATTATTAACTATTGCTTCACATAGATTTTTTATCTCTTGATTGTGTTCTTTAGATTTAGGGTTTATGTCTAATCATTACTTGGTGTTTTGATTATTGTGATTGAATGGGCCCATTAGATCATAGAAGCTTATTGATAGTTGGTTAGGGTTTTGAATGTTCTGAAAATTTCCAATAGCTGTAAGGTGAGGAGTTGTTCATGTGTCTTGGTCAATCGCATGCTAGGATAGATTAGTGACAATATTCTTGCTTATTGTGTTGATCCTTGTTCATGATGTCGTGTTTAGCTTATCAAGTTATCTAGGGTTTAGTGATTCGTAAGATTGCTTGCTTTATATAGTATTAATTAACCCTAATTGATAACTGTAAGGAAATCAATATAATTGATTGCTTAATAATCTAATAATTATTCTTTAGGATTTTACTTGATGCGATCAAGGGTTCTTTAGGGTTTGTTAGATGAATACGTTTAGAAATCAGTTTCCATATCATGTTATTTGTCCATTGCTTTATGATTGTTGATACATGGGATTCTTATCTAGGTAGATTCCTTCTCTGATTGGTTTCGATCTTGTTTTTAATTGCTTGTTTCTAGTTTACTTGTTTATTTACTTTCTTAGTTTAATATTAGTTTAAAAACCCCCCCTTAAAACATTAATAATAAATATTCGTGTCGTAAGTCGAGTCTAATTAGTTAATTAACGTAATTTATAGTCATGTGGGTTCGATATTCCAGACTTACTTAGCTTTAGTACAATTGATCGGTTCACTTGCCGGTGTTTTGTGTAGTTGAGTCTTAAGTCTAGTTTTTATTACTTGTTTAGTTTAGTTAATATTTAATTGACTGTTTTTAGCACATCATATTTTTGGCGCCGTTTCCGGGGACTCTTGGCGATTGCGTTATTAGTTTTAATTGGACTTATTTGCTACATTCGTGCTATTTGTTTATTTTTGTCTGAGTCGTAGGAGTCTAATTTAAGTTTTAGTTTATTTTTATTTTTATTTTTATTTTTAAGTATTCGAGTCTACTCACTTGGTCTGTTGCGTTTTTCAGGATTATGCCACATCTTCGTTCGCAAGGACCACCGTTGGAGAATCTACCACTTTCTCCATTGAAGACCGAGGCTAGCTCGTCAGCAAAGAAACAACCGTTAGAACCCGCGTCTACACCAAATTCGTCACCACCCAGTTCACAGCCTGAAAGTTCGAGAAATCAAGATCAAATGGCCGACGATAGAACTATTGCTGCTCAAGCCTTCGATGGTTTAGCCGGAAACCAGTCATGCATCGTCATTCACGCAATCAACAATCCCAACTCGTGGCAAATTCCGTCATACATCATGAACAACATCGTTCAAACAAATCAGTTTCATGGGCGTGATGAGGAGGATGCACCGGCTCACATTAACCGACTTTACCGCGTTTTGAAAACGTTTAATTTACAAGGTGCTACTGAAGATGCTATTTTCTTACATTTATTTCCTTTTTTACTTGCAGGTAAAGCTGCGATTTGGCTTGACACTCAACCACATTGCACGTTCACTACTTGGGAGGCGTTACGTTAAGCTTTTATCAAGAAGTACTTCTCACCTGCTAAAGCGGCTGTTCTTCGCGATCAAATTCATTCGTTTCACATGGAACCGGGGGAGAAATATTGTCATGCTTGGGAGCGTTTTCAGAACATGCTAGCCCGTTGCTCACAGAATGGTCTTACACCATGGGCTCTCATGGAAAAATTTTACAATGGGCTGAACTATGAAACCCAAGTTCGGTTCGACACGGCCACGGGAGGAAGTTTACTGGCAAAGAAGAATGTCACCAAATGTAACGAGATGTTTGAGAGCTTTACTCAATCCGATTATGCCAAAGAGCCACATCGCGGGAATTCCACTCCCGTTAGCAGTACATCCTCGTCCGCTCGAGGTGTACACCAGGTTAATTTGGATACTAGTGTGGCTGCTGCTTTGGAATCACTAACTAGAGAAGTTAAGGAGCTTAAGGCTAAGGTGGACATGTGTGAGTTTTGTAGAGGTAGACATGGCATGTTGGAGTACCCGGTGATGAATCAACAGGTCGATTTTGTTGCTGGTCAGAACAAGTTTCCCAACACCTATAATAACAACAATCAGAGTTGGAACACCTACAAGAACCTGAATCAGAATAATTTTAACTGGCGTCCGTCGGGTGCCCCACCCGAATTTCAAAACTCTTATAATCAAGGACAAGGTCAGTATTTCAATAATAATAACACTGATGGTACTAATGTTCAAAATAATTTGCAGGATTCGAACGGTGGAATTGGGCGTTTGGAAGAGATGATGAAGCAAATATTGGAGAGAGATCAAGTTACACAGAAATAGTTTGCCGAACACGATTTGATTTTCAAGAATCAACAATCTTCTATTATCGATATTCAAAGAACTGTTGGTGATATTGCTCGTCGTTTAGAAGAAAGGCCCCCAGGTCAGTTTTCGGGTATCCCTCAAACTATCCGGCTGCTCAATTGAAAGCCATCTCCACTCGGAGTGGTAGGGTTTTTGGTCCGGAGGTAGTTAGTAGAGAAATTAGGAAAGATGGGGACGATGAGTTGATAGATGAGGAGATAGAGGTAGAGGCTCCAGGTAATTTACAAAGTACAACACCAATTATTGAGCCACAAGTTGAGAAGAAGCCGGTTGGAGTCCAGCCACCACCACACATCATTCACCCTGCTTATGTCCCATATCCCGCCCGTCTAAAGAATCAAAGGTACACGAAAGATTACGGGCATTTTCTCAACATATTTAGCCAATTGAATGTCAACCTCCCGTTCGTTGAAGTCCTCCAACATATCCCTAAATACGCCAAATTTTTGAAAGACCTTCTTGAAAGAAAGGATAAGTTGGAGGAGCTTTTGACTGTACCGCTGAATGGAGAGTGTTCTGCAGTAGTTCTCAATAAAGTACCGGAAAAAATTACCCGACCCCGGTGTCTTTATCATTCCATGTCTTTTCTGAAGTGATACGACATGTCAAGCATTGGCCGATTTAGGAGCTAGCATAAACCTCATGCCATATTCTTTGTATGAAAATATAGACCTATGAGAGCTCACCCCTACTCGTATGACATTGTCTTTAGCCGATCGTTCCGTTAAGTATCCGAGGGGTGTCGTAGAGAATTTGCTCGTTAAAGTAGATAATTTGTTTTTTCCCGCAAATTTTGTCATTTTAGATATGGAGGCCGACGAGAGAGTTCCTATCATTTTAGGTCATCCATTCTTACGTACTGCTAGGGCGGTCATTGATGTGTTTGAAGGTAAGATCACTCTTAGAGCCGGTGATGATAGTGCTACTTATTTGGCGAAGTCCATGAGACATACGAGTGGTCAAGACGGTCTCATTGATCCATGTCATCCAGTTTACTCGATAGAATCATTTATCTCGGGCATGGGTCCTAGCCTTGACGATTCCCGATCGGTGAGTTTTAGTGTGGGGAAGAAGCGAGAGGTTTTGAGTTCTCGGGAAATGGTGAAGTGTGTTGGAGACAGAGGTGGTGGTAAGCGAAAGATTGAAAGGGTTCGCGGTGTAAAAAGAAGAAGAAAAAGGTTGATGGATGGTCGGATCGTGATTCGGAATCTTTGAGGGCATTGGAGTTCTACCGAGGTGGAGGAAGCTCCACTCGGTCCGCCACGTGATTCGCATAACCTAGGTTCTTGAGTGAAAACTCAAGTGTAGACTTTGTAGATTTTCCTTTATTTTAATTTTTATTTTCTTAATTTCGTTGCATCATCGAGTCGTTTCAAGGAATCATCACCATCATGGAGAGAGGAATTTACGAGAATTCTAGAGGTGCCAGGTAAGTTTTACATAAAAAAATGACATAAAATGGGCATAACAAATATTTGGTAATATTCTGGAAATTTTTCTAAGGGAAAAAGGTCTTCAAAACGTTCATAACTTTCTGTTAAAAAGCCCCGTCGTGCGCGCGATGGGGGTTTACCTAACAGGCCGCGCGGCGCGGAGCTAGGAAATCACCCAGCTACGCACGCCGCGTAGCGCGGAGATGGGAAGCAAGAACGATCGCGCGGCACGGCTGGTATACTCAACCCAGATTTTTAAATTTTTTTGTTATTTCTTGTTGATTCCTTGTGCTGTTATCATTCGGGTGTGATTCCTAGTATTTAGTTTGGTATTTTGAGTCATGTTCTAAGGTCTAGTTGCCCGAGTCTTGTTATTTAATCGAGTTACTAACGTAATTTTTGTAGTTCGTCTTTGTTTTTGCATTTTTAAGTTTTTCTAGGTAAAAGAGAGATTGTATGAGCTAGAGAGATGATCCCCAAGGAAAATTTTTTTGAAAAAGACAAGTGTGGGGATGGAGCAGTCGAGCTGTATACTTTATGTTTTATTATTATTTGCTGCTAATTATTCATGTTTTATTTATGGGGTGGTAAAATACTTTAATTGCATAATATCTGTCGTTATGATAAGATACATTTTTTAGACATGTTAATTTGTTTTGTTTGGCCGCTTACGTTCGTGAGAGAAGGAGTTACCATTTGCTGTGCACGTTCGTAGTTGGAGAGCATTCTTGGAAGAAGACTCTAGCATCATGTTTCATGCGCATATTACCAGCTAAGTCTTTTCCATTATCTAGCATTTTAACTTTTTATTTTGTTTTTATAATTTTTAGAGTCTTAGTTTTTGTATTCCGACTTTATTTTATTTTTGTTTTAAGTTGTCCTTATCCTTGCACTGAGGACTGTTTGATCCCACGGATTAACACTCGTTCTAATCAATACCTTAGATCTGATTCAGATCTATATATATTGATATTAATTAAACGGATCTAACTCGTTTATAACTTAGTTTGATTGTTATTATTGTATATATCTATATATATTAGTATTGTGAAGCTTGAGAGAGAGAGAATACTTTAAATACTGAGTTATATTAATTCTCTCAAAACTTCAACATTTTACAAGTGAACAGTGGTTCACTATATATAGAAGACGATCTGGTTCGCTAACATCCCCTAGCGAACCAGACTCCCCTTCGTTAACTTAATTAACTTAACGAACCACCCCCTGATTCGTTAACATCCCCTAACGAATCAGGAAGGAATACATTATAAAGTCCTAGTTCGCTAACATTCCTAGCGAACTAGACATAACCTTAACGAACTAGTCTTAGTTCGCTAACATTCCCTAGCGAACTAGACTAAACATAACGAATTAGATAAATAACATTAAATATTACATTAAAATAATCAAATAAACATTTAACGATAATTACAAAGACTCGAGACGCAAAACCGTGCACTAACAGACACCCCCTCGTCTTGAGCTCTTTGTCTTTAACTTATTTGAAACGCTTTGTCTGCCAATCTCTGCAACTATGAATCCCGTGTTCATGACATACTCGAACAACACATTGGAATTGCATAGCCAGGTCGTAATCTTCTTGGCGTTCAAACAAAATTTGCTTCCTGCGTAGCACGTCATTGTCTGTCTCTGATAAGTTAACCAACCACATCGGGTCGATTAGCTTGATGAGCTCAGTCTGTAGTCCTCGACCACGAACAATAACGGCCTCGCCAGTACGATTGTCGTAGTACCAACGGTTGAAAGACAGATAAATATCTTGCGGCATTGTCTTCACAGGAACTCTTCTCATTGTCTTTGGTGGCTTCACTTTCAAAACAAGCTTCTTCCAGCCAGTCCTCGGATCAATCTCATCAGCACGTTTACGTCTTGGGACCTGGGGCTTGAAGAACTTGAAGCCATGATTGACCTCGAACAGTAAGTGTTGATGAAACCACTCAGCCATTCGGTTGCCCCCACGATTGATAAATGGACGTCTCGCGAGGGTGCGTACATCCCAACGCGGTAATGTCAGAACATCCATTATCCTCTCGTAATATTGCATGCCTTTTTCCCATTTCACAATACATACCTTAAGGTCTGAATCAAAGAGCCAGGAGACAATGTCACCATGTACGTTAGACACAGTCTTGAAAGTAGTCATCTGATTTGCTTCAACCCAAGCAGCAGCGGTATCCTTTCTTTCTTTATCTACATATCGAAAAGAACCGATGATCTTACCCACTTTCTGGCGTTTGAACCATCTATCAATGTCATCATCAGTCACTTCTTTGAGTGAAGGAACCGTTCGCTGCACGATCTTCTCCAAATCGTCCTCAGTTTCTTTAATTACGTCTTCATGAAATACCGGAGCACCTTGATCAACATTTGCGTGTTGATACAAGTCCGGGTACTCTTCAGCAGTAACATCCTCCATTTCAATCTCTTCGTTCTCATAAATAAAGTCCGTATTCATAAATACTGGATCATCTTCCATTTCTTCCTCATTGATTACTTCGACATCGGGCTCAGTTTCTAATGCAGTCAGCTGATCGTTATTTAGCCCAAGTAGAATCGAGATTTGCTCCCTTGTCAAAGATCTAACAACAAACTCACCAATCTGTATCTCATCTCTATTCACCATACTTCTAACTATCCCCAATTCATCAATAAATATTACCGTGTTAGCCTCAATCATCTCTATCGGCTTGGCCGCTGTTGGATCTTGAAATAAAATTATCTGTTTGTCTGAATCATCAGCGCCACTCACACCAGCACCAGAGGATGAACCATGTGATTGTTTAGGCTCACCTCCTGCATCAGACTCGTCAGGATCATCATCATCATTTTTGAGCTTCTTGAGAGCATCATCTTTACAAGTTAATTGTAAAATTAACTCTTCTTGTTCATTCAATTTCACCCCCTGAGACTCAACAATCTCACGCAGCGACTTGGTCTCCTTTTGACAAAACGAAATGTAACTCATCATTTTTCTTTGATTCTCCATGAGTCGTTCTTGATTGAGTCGATCAGCTGCCATTTGATTTTCATATAAGTGTAACAGATTAAGCAGCATTTCTGTTTGTCGTCCAGGTGACAAATTGTAGACAGACGGATGAACTGGTTGAATAGGACCCTGAGGTCGAGTGATTCTCATGAATGAGACATCACTAGGCAAAGGCGGAGGAAAAGTAGTTGGAGGAGGAGGAGGTCCCATTGTAGTGGTGGAAGAAACGGTTGACAACACAGCAGCAGGCCTCGGCATCTCGGTCAACGCCGTTTGAGGAATCAGGCCGAGCCTCTCATGTGACACCATCGTCGTTGTTAATGTGAGCATCTGGGTGCTAGTAGTTAGCGGCACCGCCGAGCTTTGAGTTGTTGATTGATGAGGTGGTGGTGATCCAATAATTACACCAGCCCCAGAGGATACCCGGGGCTTCTTGGTTGGCTCATCAGTAGCTATAGCCTTGCCTTTTCTTTTTCGTTCTTGCTGAGCTTTTATGGTGGCAGCTAGAGCAGCATCAACTGCATCTTGTTGTTCTTTCAGAGCTCGCTCACCAGCTCCATCATCACCATCGTTACCATCATCATCCCCACCATCATTGTTCCCACCTTCTCCCCCTTCACGCTCAGAATCCGAATCATCATGGATCCAGCGCTCATTAGGAGGACATACATAATCAGGGTTGATTATATGGCCAATCATCCTTTTGTCATGCGGCTTATCCTTTCGATAAATCAACATCCGCTGCACCGTTTCGGCTTTCATATGTTCCATATCAAGAACGTCGTTCACCAACGATCGATCAATCACCAAATCCGGTATCAAATCTTGAATAATTAATTGTAGAAAGCGTGGATACATCAAGAACTTCTTTGTCGGTAGAGTTTGCTGAACTTGCTCTTTCAAATGATTAAAGATGAGTTCTGAATAGTTGAATGGCTTGTTCAGAATTAAAGCCACAAACGCCGATTGTAAGCTCAGTCTACATTCATCGAAACCACCTCGACGTCCACTCAAGCAATGAAGCAAGACATGCAACAAGTACTTGTAAGGTGGACACAACCCGTTCTTGTTCAACATGGACCGATGAATATCACCCCCATAATTCAATCTTGTAAATAAACCTCTGACCAGCGTTCTGTCAAACTCACTCGGGTAATCGTCACTGTCGTCAAACTTAAGAACCCGACGAATGACCTCAACATCAATCTTGATCGGAAGCTGATTAATTGTAGCTTTAACCCATTTACTTTCCTCAACATATATCGCCGTGTTCCAAAACTGCCTGATTAAACTAAGATACACCTTAGGTTTAGCAGTGATTGCATAATGTATCTTTGAACGGCGTAAGAAATTTAGCATAGCTCCGAACGTCCTTAAATCAGCCACATCATGATCGGCATAAGCACAGATGTTGATCTTCTTATCGAATGGTAATAAGACCAGTTCAGCTTGTTGTGGAGGTTGTACTTGTGGTTGTTCCTGTGGTTGTTCTTGTTCAGCCATGATTTACTGTATAAACAAACCATATATGAGAATAGATATCACCGTATGTATTCAAAAGATAAATGTATTTATTCTTGTTACGCATATTCAACGATTTAAAACCTTTAATTAAATTAATTTAATATTCAATTTAATTAATTAAGTTATAAAATTAATAATATATATATATATTATTAGTTTTTTTTAAATGTCATTCGTTAAACAATCACACTGATTCGTTATACAAAGATAACGAATCAGGCGATTCGCTATCAAGTAAATTACTTAAAGAACTAGCCTTAGCGAATCACTAATTAAGTTAACGAACTAAACTCTAGTTCGTTATATTCTCAGCGAATCAAATTCTGATTCGTGTGACATCTTATTCGCTAAGCTAATTCGTATGAAATCTTAACGAATTGGACACGAATCAGTTCCAATTCGCTAAGACTAACGAATGGTCAAAAGTATAACTTTATCTTTGACTCCACTAAGTCAAAATTAACAAGAACAATAGATAGTCAATATGTAAAACCCAGATTCAATTAAACCATAATTATCGTCGAATCAACAAGGTAAACAGCTCGTTGAGCTCGGAAACTGACAAGTGAATGTAGGTAAATGAGATTGAGACTCATTACCTAAACCTGCCAAGGATCAACGAACCAACAGTAACCCGTAAGACCACATAATCATAATTAACCCAGCAAACAATAATCAAAAAATGATTAGAGTCCACCAAGGGCATCGGAAAGGGATTCCGATCATCATTGTATCAAAATCAGACAGTTAAAGACATAAATTATACACAAAATAGTTTCAGAAGTTCAAAACCCTTAAACTTCTAAAATTACATAATTAAACAATCAAATCAATGTCATTGTTGACGAAAATGATATCGCCATAGACATGTATACCTTAGAAACTCAAATTAATCTTTGAAATGTTCAAATACAAAGATCGAAAATATCAGAGAATTTGAATAGTTTCTGAAGAATGAAGAAAGAAGACGAACAGTGAAAGGCCTATTCGTTATCTTGTCTTATATAACGATTCACGAAACCCTAGGTACAGCTTGCACGAATCAAACGATTCGTTTAACTTAAAGTTAGCGAATGAGCCCAATCGCTAACTCGATTCGTTATCTTATTTTAGCGAATCACCAAGTGATTCGTTAAATTAATATAGCGAATCAAGACATGATTCGTGTCATGATTCGTTAAATATGTATAACGAATGGGTGATTCGTTACAGAGTGCGGAAGTGAATTAGGTTAGCGAACCAGATGCTAGTTCGCTAAGGAATCACCTGATTCGTTATCCATAAATAACGAATGGATTTTAGCGAATTAAACCCCTTTTATTTAATTTTAAATTAAATAAATAAATGAAATAAATCAATAAGTTAAGTTATCGAGAAATCCTTATATCCCGACAACCTAATACATTAAAAATTGTTTCAGATTACCGAAACTTAACTTAAAATTTATTTAAATATTTTTGTATAAAGATAACGAAAATATTTTTGGTATTTTGTAAAAATTAAAGAATTAAAGAATTTATTTACAGAAAGAATTATCCGAACAATTAAAAAATAGACGATCTTTTTGCATTTTTTTTCAACGATTTTACCAAAAAGCAGTACATGTTTTTGTAATTTTTGTTGAGTTCGAGCAGAGAATCATATTGACTAAGATGCCCTTCCATCACGTTTTATATTTCAGCGATATTATGACTGGCGATATGTCGGTCATTGGTATTGTTGTCCACATAAATCTAATAACACACATTCAAGTATTTTTGTGATATGATTAATTAGTTCAATTAGAGCACAGAATATCAGAAATTATCAGCCTCTAATCTTGGTTCAAGCTTAATTTGAGTTTTGCCAAATCACCTCAACTTGACTTAAACCATTATATTGTTGATCAAAATTTTTGATACCAATTGTGGAAATTTTGAGCAATGCATCAAGTTTCTTTAACTGTGAGTGAGTATGCACGAGTCCATCTGTCGGCTTACATACATTGTATCCCCTGGGGTCCGTTTCTTAATGGTATTAAGACGCACGCAAGGGAGGAACAATTGTATGACTAACAGCGGATTTTGATCAAGTCAGTAATGTAAATTGTACGAGGTACAGTGGTGATCAAGTTTAATAACTTTGGGTTTGCTCTAGAAAGCGAGTGAAATATTCATGCATATGAATACCCAGATGGTTAAGCCGCATAAAGACTCACAATATCCAGAATCTTAACGCTTGTTATTTGCTTTATTTGATTTTTGGGTGATCAACAAATATAAGGCTTGAGTATGACTGGTTATTACATTTCTGCCATCCTCACCAAGACTTTTGCTAGAGACTAACACCTCTTTCAATTTGGCGTTTCTTTATGTTTATATCACATACTTTACTCTACTGGGTTGTTTTAAGACCTACCAATGCACCAATGCAATTAAGCACACAATCTTTTAGGCTTACTTTTTGCTGAACTTGGGGTCAAAGTAATCAATATACTATCATTTTCTCTTTTTGCTTCAAAAAACTCAAAATTTTGAGGAGCATAAAAATAAAATAAAGATAAATTTAATCGCCCCAGTTAACTTAAGTTAATAAATAAATGGCTAACCTTCAATCCACAAGTGAATCATAGGACCAAGACATGCAAGCATGCTTCACAAACTTAAATAACCGACATAATTTTCAGCGAGAAAATAATCTAAAAATCTTTTTGGTTTTTCTCTGTACAAAAATTTTAAAACACAATATTTTTGTCTTTTCTAATTTTTCTGTACAAAACATAAATCACATTCTTTTTGGTTTTTCAAAATTTTAAAATGTTTTTGGTTTTTCTAGATATTTAAAGGGAAAAACATTAAAGAACAGAAATCACAATATTTTTGAATTTTGAAAATTTTTAATGTTTTTGGATTTTATCTATACAAACGAAAGCACATTCTTTTTGTATTTTCAATACTTTTCACCCCCTAAAATCTAAAACATAAAAACAAATAAGAATAAATCAATAAAGCAATTAAAAAATAATTATCCTAATTTTAGGATCTCAGCAAGGGTCTTCAATCTATTTAAACCAAGCAAAAAAGTAAAACGTGTTTTATCAAACGCTTTGGTAAATAGATCGGCTTTTTGAAAATCAGTGTGTACTTTCTCAAGATCAATTAGTTTCTTTTCATAACAATCCCGTATAAAATGATATCGAATCTCGATATGTTTCATTTTAGAATGTTGTACGGGATTCTTGGTGATACTGATAGCAGCAGAATTATCAATCAAGATGGGAGTAGTAAGAAACTTCAAACCATAGTCGCGAAGATGTTGTTGTATCCACAGAACCTGGGAACAGCAACTCGAGGCTGCAACATATTCAGCTTCGGCGGTTGAAGTAGAGACCGTTGTCTGCTTTTTACACTGCCAGGAAACAAGCCGGGTTCCTAAGAATTGACATCCTGCAGTCGTTGATTTGAAGTTGATCTTGCATCCTCCATAATCTAAGTCAGAGTAGGCGGTAAACTCGAAAGAATTATCTTTGGGGTACCATAACCCGATGTCAGGATTTCCCCTTAGATATTGCAAAATACGCTTGACCGCAGCCAGGTGAGTCACTCGGGGACTAGCTTGGTACCTGGCACACACACAAACAGCAAACATTATGTCGGGTCGAGAAGCAGTTAAATACATTAGAGAACCAATCATAGCACGATAAAGGGTCGGATCAATGGTATCCTCCAATTCATCCGGTGATAAATTGTGACCCACTGGAAGAGGAGTTGAAGGGATTTTTCCGGCAGTTATCTTGAATCGGCTCAAAATGTCGTTCACATACTTAGTCTGATGAATAAATATTCCCTTATCAGATTGATGAACCTGCAGCCCTAAAAAGAAATTCGTCTCTCCCATCGAGCTCATTTCGAACTTTGTTTGCATGGACTTCTCGAACTCCTTACATAAAGTGTCGTTTGTAGACCCAAATATAATATCATCAACATAAATCTGGACTAGAAGAAGATCGTCACCAACAGTTTTATGAAACAAAGTGCAGTCAACAGTTCCTCGTTTGAAGCCATTATCAGTCAGATGGTCGGCAAGCGTGCCATACCAAGCTCTCGGGGCTTGATGTAGACCATACAGTGCCTTGTTTAAACGGTAAACACGGTCAGGATAATCAGGATCTTCAAAACCAGGTGGTTGTTGAACAAACACTTCCTCATGTAGTTCACCATTGAGAAAAGCACTTTTGACATCCATTTGATAAACCTTGATATTCTTGTAAGTAGCATAAGCCAGGAAGATTTGAATCGATTCTAATCTTGCAACTGGAGCATATACCTCAGTATAATCAATACCCTCTTGCTGATGAAAACCTTGCACCACTAAACGTGTTTTGTTTCTGACAATCACCCCTCGATCGTCCTTTTTACATTTAAATACACACTTAGTCGGAATAGCTTTCTTGACTCTAGCAGGTTTGTCTATTAAATCCCAAACACCCAATCATGCAAATTGCGGTAATTCCTCTTGCATAGCTTCTACCCAAGAAGGATCATCAAGTGCCTTACGAGCTGTTGTTGGCTCAACTTGAGATAGAAAGCAATTGAATTTAGCAATATTCATAATTCCCGAAGAGTGTAAAGTAGTGTAAGCACACAATACGTTATTGTCACTTGACGAAGTAACTTGATGACGTGTACGAACGCCCACATCAAGTTCTCCAATGATATTTTCCTGTGGATAGTATCCATGAATCCTAAGAGTAGGATTTTCAGGAACAACAAAATTGTCAAATAAATTAATGTAATGTTCACCCAACTCGGGAGATGAAGCATTATCACTATCAAGATCAATAACTTGAATCTCAGCTTGTTCATCATCGGAAGAAGTAGATGCACTATCAATAACAACTGGAGGAACAACATGAGATTCTTCAGTTGTAGCATCGGGTTGAACTTCATTTGCATTAGAATTTGAAGAGCATGAAATGTTCAAGTGTTCTTCAAAATAAGCTCTAACCAGATCTTCATCAATGTGATAAGTCGAAGGAGTAAACGAATTAAATAGACTGTCATAATCAAACATCCAGTCTGGACCTTTCCCTTGAGGAGGAGTTGTGTACTTTTGACAGTCCACATGGTACCATTCTTCAACACAGCCAGATATAAAATTAAATACTCTTTTCTTTGGAGACACATATCCCAAGAAATATCCTTCGATAGCCTTTTCTTCAAATTTACCCGAATCCTTCTTCAACATTGTACACGGACACCCAAAAGGTTCCAGGTACTTTAAATTAGGTTTTCTGTTATTTAAGATTTCATAGCTTGTCTTCTTGAGTCGTTTAACTGTTAGAACCCGATTGAGTGTATAACAAGCTGTGTTCACTGCTTCACTCCAAAATTGAATAGGAAGCTTTGAATCAGCAAGCATTGTACGTGCAGCTTCAATCAGAGTTCTATTTTTCCTTTCAGCAACACCGTTTTGTTGAGGTACATAAGGTGCACTATATTCTCGGTGAATTCCCTTTTGAATACAAAAGAAATCCAAAATAGTGTTTTTGAATTCAGTACCATTATCACACCGGATTCTCCTCACCTTTTGTTTGTACAGTGATTCGATCTTAGTAATAAGGTTTTGTACCAAAACAGGTGTTTGATCTTTTGAACTCATAAATAACACCCATGAATATCTTGAATAATCATCTGTCACAACAAGACAATACCAGTCTCCAGAAATACTCGCACGATTCACTGGACCAAACAAATCCATATGAAGTCGTTCAAGAAGAGTATTAATGGAATTCAATAACTTAGATGGATGGGTCTTCTTCTTCTGCTTGCCCTTCTTGCATGCAACGCAGTGATCAGATAACTTAAAATTCTTTAGCGAGACACCTTCAACTAAGTCATTTGCCATTAAATAATTCATCTTTCGAACATGTATGTGACCCATTCTTCGATGCCACAGAATCGAGTCTTACTCAGTTGCTTTTGAGACAAAACATGTTTCGACCGATGTTGATATCGTTGAACTCATGTTTAAGACATAAATATCATTTGATCGTGGTGATCGTATGACAACCATGTCCTCGGGAATAACGTAACCCGGTTTCAAGATAAGACACTCTTTGTTAGGAAATATTGTAGTGTACTGTTTATCACAAATCTACGATACACTCAATAAGTTATGATCAACCTTGTCACAATAATTTACTTCTTCAAATGTAATATGCCCATTTGAAACATCACCCTCTTGTGTGATCATGCCCCCAGAATTCCCAGCAAACGCTACATAACCTCCTTGAATATTTCTTACGTTGGATAAGAGGTCGAGATTTCCGGTGATATGACGAGAACATCCACTATCCATGATCCAGTTTTCACCAGAAATGGTCTTGGATGAACCCTACACATAAACAAAAGTGATTAGTTCAAAAAGGCAGCCCAGGCCTTAGTCTTGGGCACCTTTTGGTTTTCTCTTTGATCATTAACATTAACAGATTTCAATTGTTGTTCAGCCACTTGTGAATAAGTTACTGGCTTCTTAGACTTTCGTCTTAGATAAGCTGCCTGAACAATATTTAAATTTCTGTTTTGACATAAAGGTTCAGTTGGAATGAATTTTGGTTTCACTTGACCGTGTGTCTCATTGATTTGAAACACCTTCTCAGGATTCACATCAGAGAACAAGATATGAGTATCATCAGCATACGACATTGGTCGTTTCAGAGTCTCCTTAACCACTAGAATTGGCTTAGATTTGTCCTTGATAAAAGGATGAAGATTCTGAAAGTTCTGTTGATTACAATTTCTCACAACATGACCTTGTTGACCGCATAAGAAACACGTTCGCATGTCAACATGATGATGTTTAGAAGAATTTGGAATAGATGATTGATGACGACTCAAATTCATAGTCATGCTCTTAGCAAACTCATCAGATAATTCAGATTTCTTCTTTAAATAAAAATCTAAATTAGAACTGTTTGAGAAACTTTGTAGTGTATCTGTTCCAGTTGACTTAACAAAATTAACCTTCTTAGCTTGCTTTAAAAATTGTTTTGCCTTAGTCAATGGATCAGATGAGACTGATGTTTTTGTTTGAGCATACATACGTTCAAGTTCACGAACCTTGGAAGTTTCATTGCAAAACACACTCTCAATTAGCTCAGGCTTAATGATACTAATTGGAATATCTTTTTCAGTGAACATTGTGTCCATTCCCTTTAACTTAAAAACTCTAACAGCAGATGGCTTAGAACTAGAAGGATTAATGAAACGCATTAAATCCTCATCAGAAATTTTAGGTTTACCTGACTTCTTTGCCTTCATAGAGTTCACTTTCTTTGTCTCTTGAGGTTTGTGTGAACCATACACTGCTTCCTCAAATTCGTGAGGTTCGCACAGAATATGATTAGAACTTGGAATGTTCTTATTCTTGTGTATAATCTCCGGTTCAAACACATCCTCGATAATGACCTCATCATTGTGTTCAACAAACACCTTTTTGCTTTGGACATGAGATTTTTGAGGAGCAACTTGGGGTTTAACAATTTCAGGTTTAACCATTTTTTGTTTTTCAGAAATTACCGATTCCTTTTGAATAACATCTTCTTCTTTTCTTGCAAAAGGATTTATTTTATAATCATTGTGAAAAGGTGGTGGAATTTCAACAAAACCAATACCTTTCTTAGAATCCTTTTGTTTTCCAGAAACTTCAATAATTTCATTCAATAAAAACGAAGAATTTCGAAATTTACCCAACTTGTTCTTCAACTCAAGAACCTCATTCTCAAGCTCAGTTATCTTAGAACGATGTTTCAAGATTTCTTGAAACTTTTGGTCATTAATAGTCATTTTCACAGATAACTCGGCTTTGAGATCATGATTACTTATCGACAATGCTTCAATCTTTTCTCGAGATTTCATTTGAGACTCAAGAGATTGTCGATAAGTGTCCTTAAGAGAAGCAATTTCTCTTATAAGATTATCATTTTGATTTTTCAAAGCTTCTAACTTAGAGTTGTTAGATTCACAGTCAACACATAATGCTTTAACAAATGAAGTAGAAGAGATAGAATTACTAACCTCATTGATCTTAGCCATGCAAGCAAACATTGATTCAGAAGACTTGTCGCAAGAATCATCAGAATCAGATCCAGAATCATTATCTGAAGATATCACACTAGTAGTAGCATCTTGAAAATCTTCATGTAACCCAAACATAGCTAAATTTACTTGAACATCATTTCACAATAGCCTTTGAGACCAATCAGTTCCATCTGCTAACATCGCTTGTGTTGTAGAAGTAGACGGTTTCTTTTCAGCATCACTACCTCGTGGTGAAGAAGCATTTTGACTTTGTCCACGAGGTCCAGTGTATTCTTTTCTTGGTTTGTCGCATTCCTTCGCGAAATGACCGAACTCTTGACAATTATAACACTTCACCTTCAATTTGTCAAAACCCAACTTCTTGTTTAACGCTGGAAGATCTTTTCCAGTTCTCTGCATGAATCTTTTAACTTTACGAACAATCATGGCCATATTCCATTTCAAATCCATAATCTCTAGATCATCCGGATCTATCTGATCATAATCCTCATCAGTTAATTCACTCGTGGCAATTTTACTACTCACCAAGTTTTCATATGAAGACATGAATGCCGTCAGAAAAGCAAAGTTTTGCTCAGCTTCCTTCATATTCACACTAGGTGGTGTAGCAAATGGATTGGTACTAGTAGAACTTCCAGATCCACCTGAATTACCAGCCGAGTAGAAACAAACTTTTGGATCATTAAATAAAGCAGATTCTTTTTCACTTGCTGCATGAGTAAGAAAAGCAGTGATAGGTGAGATTGTAGAACTGAGAGGCATCCTTCCACCATAGAAAGCCGGATCTTGATTTTCTTTGGAAGACTTTTGACACTTAAGATCATATTCTTTTGCTTCGATCTTTTGTAGGAATCCAAGTGCTGTCAAATCTTCATTCAGAAAATAATCATTTTCTTTCAAAACCATGAGAAATGTTGAATAGGAACTAGGAAGTACACTCTTGATTGTGTCAATTTTGTCTCTTTCAGAAATATCCATTTTCATTTTATCCATTTCAGCAATCAAGTGACTAAATCTTGTAGTCATCTCTTCAACTGTTTCTCCTTTCAATAAGTTAAAGTTTCGAAATTGAAACTTGAGCATCACTTTCTTACTCTCAGCCGTGTTTCCCATGCTTCTCATACGCAGATGTTGAAACAAAGATGCACATCTCTTGATACTTCCAACTTGATGAAAAATATTCTCTGGTAAAGCCATAGTCAATGTAGAATATGCTTTTATCTCAATTTCTAAAGCTTTCTTCTCTTCTTGTGAATATTGAGAGACAGCCTTAGGAGTATACCCAATAGTATCATCACCAATCATTGGTGCAACATAAACCTCATCCAGACAATATGAACAGTCAGGATGAACCGATCCTAAATGTGCACGAAACCGAGGTTCCCATTTGGCAAAATCACTGAACTTCATCAATCTTGGACATTTAGAATGTGAACCAAAATCGGTATCAAGTTGCAACATCTGTTGCATCAACATATTTTGAGACGCCAATGCATACATACCAGCCATCTTTGAAAATAAACAAGTAATAAAATCTTAACAAATCAGTTGAACAGTAGTTAGCGAATGGTGAACAGTTGTAACGAACTGTGATTAATTGTAACGAATCAAAACTTAACGAATCAAGTCTTAACGAATGAGGAGATTAGGTTAACGAATCAAAAGTCAACTAAGCGAGTCAACCTTAACGAATCACAACTAAGTTTAACGAATCACCCCAAATGGGGAAACAGATAACGAATGTGATAAAGGCTTAACGAATCACAAGTCAACTTAACGAATTGACTAAACGAATTGACCAAGTCAACTTAACGAATTAATCAAGCGAATTGACCAAGTCAACTTAACGAATTGCTAAGGAATGCTTAGCGAATTGAGATAACGAATCAGCTACAGTTGATAACGAATCAACACTATAGCGAATTATAATATAACGAATCAGGTTGTTACAACCGTTTGTAACAAACTTGATTCCTTTTTGCCATGTGGCAAAAAGTTGTTAAGGCACAAATTCCAAGACAAACACGTGTCAAGCGAATCAGTTATCTAGTTAACGAACTAGATAACATGAATTAATTAAACCACACGAATCAGCTAGCGAACTGATTAGCGAATGGCAAGAATTGAGAACGAATCAATTTAAATACATAGCGAATCACGCGAAACATTATAGCGAATTGCCATCATCTTCAAATCTTCAAACATTCAAGAACACTTTTCCAGAATTATGAAGATCAAACCCAGAAATATATCCATTTCAGATCTGTAATACAGTCTCAAATCTTAACCAATTTTAACAAATAACCTACCAAACTCTTCGTAATCACACCGCGATTTCAACCCAACACATCTCGTAACCAATTATCACCATACACGAACCAAATTCGACCAAAATCACAACCCTGTTCACGGACTTAAACCGAAAACACAATAACCTTATCAAATCCAATTTACAATCCAATTCCACTCAATTGAACCACAATAAACCATTAACTAAACCAAATTCACTCTAAACCATCCATAATCAATCCAAATCAACTCCAATTGATTCAAATTCAAAATAAACAGAAAATAAACATAAAACTATAATAATAACAATCAAAACCAAGTGAATTGAGCCCCGAAAGCTCTGATACCACTTGTTTGATCCCACTGATTAACACTCTTAACCAATTTTAACAAATATATTGATATTAATTAAACGGATCTAACTCGTTTATACCTTAGTTTGATTGTTATTAGTGTATATATCTATATATATTAGTATTGTGAAGCTTGAGAGAGAGAGAGAATACTTTAAATTACTGATTTATATTAATTCTCTCAAAACTTCAACATTTTACAAGTGAACAGTGGTTCACTATATATAGAAGACGATCTGGTTCGCTAACATCCCCTAGCGAACCAGACTCCCCTTCGTTAACTTAATTAACTTAACGAACCACCCCCCTGATTCGTTAACATCCCCTAACGAATCAGGAAGGAATACATTATAAAGTCCTAGTTCACTAACTTTCCTAGCGAACTAGACATAACCTTAACGAACTAGTCTTAGTTCGCTAACATTCCCTAGCGAACTCGACTAAACATAACGAATTAGATAAATAACATTAAATATTACATTAAAATAATCAAATAAATATTTAACGATAATTACAAAGACTCGAGACGCAAAACCGTGCACTAACAAGGACAATGCAAAATTTAAGTGTGGGGATAGGATATTTGAGTCGTAGTTTAATTTAATTCAAGTAAAAAAAAATTGAAAAATGTTTTAAAAAAATGTCCCTTGAATTTAGTTTTTTTTCGTTAAAGTAGGAGATGATGATATTTATCGGAAATTGGTTTTTCAAACTACTAATAATATGAGATAAATAAAAGAAAGCGCAGTTAACTTGGGATGTGTTGGTAGGCTCGGCCTTGAAAATGAAAGGGCAAATTTGATAAAATGGTTAAAACGGAAATCTTTTGTGGGTAAAGCGTTTTGTCCGTGGAAAATAAGTAATGAAAGGTCGGGCCATACTCAAGCCTCAATTATTGGTATGAAAAAGTGGAAATGTTATGAGTTTTAAAAATCTAAATACGTTATCATATGATGCTTGGGTAGGTTTAACGTTAGAGTATGCCATGTAGCCGGTGATATAAATCTTAAACTGCTAGTTTAGTGTTTTACACCTCATTGGCGTATGGTTTTATAACCTTAATTCTTGTATTGATGGGATGCTTCGGGTCCGGAGACCATGTCTGTATGCAATCTATTCATCTGGTTATTCACAATTCCTAAGTGGGTTTGTGGATATTTAAAATTAAGCTAAAAAGAGCAAACCCTTATAAGTCTTTAAACATGATCACAAAAGTACAAAAGTACAAATACACTACAGACTTGATCATCCACGTTGTTAGCCATGTGGGGTCCCCTTGCTCGCGTCTCATTACCATTAAGAAACAGACCACAAGGGACACGCTACATGTAAGCCCTACATATGAAATTTTGCATGCTCACCTATGGTGATGGTTCGGGGTATTGCTTGATAACGGGGGGTATGTCATGTTGTGGGGAACACTAGTTATTAATTAATTGAACCTTAATCGTATCTAATGGCTTCTTGGTAGACTTTGATGCTTAAGCTTAGGTGGATAAACAATATCCTTGATCGTCTTAACTATTCATGAAAAAGAATAAAGCAACAAAAGTTCTAAATCTGCTAATTTTGAGGTTTATGTCAATTTGGGGTGGTCTGGTCCGGTAAAAGCTGAAAATAAGCGGGTCTTAATTGTGTAAACCACTGAGTAATATTATTGTCGGATCTTATTTGTCCCGGTAAAGATTAAGGCAAGGGTTTAAGTGGACAACAATATCGGTGATCGCGGTTTTTGCGTTCTTCTAAGCTTTAAAAATTAACCTATATGTTTGTAAGACTTTAATTTTCCGATTCTGATCCAACTGCATCAGACTTTTTCAGGGATAAAATAAGAGTAAGTGTGGGGATATTTGATATACATCTCATATACCTTGTAAAGTGATGTTAATTTAATGTTTTGAGTTAGGTTTAGTTCGTGATTCGTTTATCTTTTATTAATTAAGGTTTTGAGTAAAGTATTTCATATTTATCATGTTTTGATTCGTTTGGTGTCTTAAATGTCAAACTTAGTTCTTTATATCATTTCATGCGAAGTTTATGTTCGTTTCTGCTCATCATTGGTTACATGATTAGTTCACTTAGAGTTTTGATTTGTTTTCATGTAGATGGTGGCTTGTGAGTCAAGGAAAAGAAGGCCTAAAAGGTTCCAATCGTTACTTGGAGTTCAAGGAAGAAGATTTATCAAGATTTTAAAAGATATATAATATAATAAAAAAGAAAAAAACCCATCCTAAAATGCGCCGCGCGACCGGGGGAGGCCAAGCCCGTCGCGCGGCGTCTAGGGGTTCTGATCTACGGATTTTGCTTATTCAAGGCCCAGCTCGTTTGTTATATAAAGGGTTATAAACCTAAATGAAGACAGAACTATTCCCAGCCAATTTTCCAAGGGTTTGAAGGTTTTTGAAGCTAGGAATCAAGGAGGATCATCAAGGTTTCATACGGGTGTTCAAGGGTCGATTAAGAAGGGTTCTCGTTCTTTTTCATTGTTCTTGTTCTTTATCTTTCATGATGTTTCTCTTTGTTCTTTGGTTTAGTTATTTATCTTTGATTATGACTTTGCTAGGCTAGACTTCATGTCTACCTAGGTTTGATGAACATGTGTTGATTTGATTCTTGCTTTGGACAATTGTTTTATGGTTTTTGTTATTTAATAGTAAAAGACTTGATTTTGCTTTCATGATGCATATGAGTATTTGTTATCTTGATTGATTATTAACTATTGCTTCACATAGATTTTTTATCTCTTGATTGTGTTCTTTAGATTTAGGGTTTATGTCTAATCATTACTTGGTGTTTTGATTATTGTGATTGAATGGGCCCATTAGATCATAGAAGCTTGTTGATAGTTGGTTAGGGTTTTGAATGTTCTGCTAATTTCCAATAGCTGTAAGGTGAGGAGTTGTTCATGTGTCTTGGTCAATCGCATGCTAGGATAGATTAGTGACAATATTCTTGCTTATTGTGTTGATCCTTGTTCATGATGTCGTGTTTAGCTTATCAAGTTATCTAGGGTTTTGTGTTTCATAAGATTGCATGCTTTAGATACTATTAATTAACCCTAATTGATAACTATAAGGAAATCAATATAACTGATTGCTTAATAATCTAATAATTATTCTTTAGGATTTTACTTGATGCGATCAAGGGTTTTTTAGGGTTTGTTAGATGAATACGTTTAGAAATCAGTTTCCATATCATGTTATTTGTCCATTGCTTGATGATTGTTGATACATGGGATTCTTATCTAGGTAGATTCCTTTTCTGATTGGTTTTGATCTTGTTTTTAATTGCTTGTTTCTAGTTTACTTGTTTATTTACTTTCTTAGTTTAATATTAGTTTAAAAACCCTCTTAAAACATTAATAATAAATAGTCGTGTCGTAAGTCGATTCTAATTAGTTAATTAACGTAATTTATAGAGTCCTGTGGGTTCGATATTCTGGACTTAATTAGCTTTAGTACAATTGATCGGTTCACTTGACGGTGTTTTGTGTAGTTGAGTCTAAAGTCTAGTTTTAATTACTTGTTTAGTTTAGTTAATATTTAATTGATTGTTCTTAGCACATCAATCTCTTTCATTTCCTCAGGTAGTCGCATGCGGTCTGAAACAGTACCGATTCGCTCAAGTATTTCAAATGGTCCAATGAAACGTGGACTAAGTTTTCATTTCTTACCAAAGCGAACAACACCCTTCCAAGGCGAAACTTTCAATAAGACTCTATCACCTACATTGAATTCTAACGGCTTATGACGGACATCGGCGTAACTCTTTTGTCGGTATCGCACCGTCTTAAGTCATTCATGGATTTGTAACACCTTTTCAGTGGTTTCTTGGACTATTCCAAGTCCAGATAATTGATTTATCTCCGGTTTCAGACCAGCATACCAGTGTTCTACATTTTCAGCCGTATAATGCCTCGAACGGTGCGGCTTGAATACTTGTGTGATAGCTATTGTTATATGGAAATTCCATTAGGGGAAGATGGTCGTCCCAACTTCCACCTAAGTCATATCTTCAGGCGTTTGTATTGTCCTTTCGTTTTGCTCATCAGTTTGAGGATGATAGGCAGTGCTGAGGTTCAACTTGGTTCCTAACGCTTGTTGGAAGCTTTTCCAGAAATGAGATGTAAAGAGACTGTCTCGATCAGAGATGATAGACAAAGGTACTCCATGCAAAGCAACACTGTTGTCCACATAGATTCGTGCTAATATATCCATTGAGTATGTCTCGTTAATGGGTATAAAGTGTGCGGATTTTGTTAGCCTATCGATGATAACCTAAATTGCATTATGCCGTCGAGTGGTTTTCAGGAGTTTCGTGATGAAGTCTATGGTTATCATTTCCCATTTCCAAACGGGAAGTTCAGGTTGCTGGAGCAATCCCGAGGGCTTTTGATGTTCAGCCTTGACTTTCAAACACGTCAAACATTTTGCAACATGCAAAGCGATGTCCTTTTTCATTCCATTCCACCAGTAGTTAGGCTTTAGGTTTTGATACATTTTGTTACTATCGGGGTGCATCATGTACTTGGATTTGTGAGCTTCACTCAAGATCTTTTCACGCAAGTTTGCAACCATCAGTACCCAAATCCTATTTCCAAGTCTAAGTATACCATCTTCACCCTTGACAAGCGAGTCAATGGTGTCGTTACGTTGTTCGTCGGAGATCTTGTTTTCATTAATTGCTTGGAGTTGGGTGGATTTGATTTGCTCGATCAGATCTACTTGGAGTTCTAATCGTAGCGCTCGAATTCTTCTTGATTCTCATGTTCTTTACGACTTAAGAAATCAGCTACAACGTTAGCCTTTCCTTCGTGATAGACGATTTCACAGTCATAATCATTCAATGTTTCTATCCAACGTCTCTAACGCATGTTGAGTTCTTTTTGCTCAAAAATGTGTTTTAAACTTTTGTGGTCAGTATACACGAAGAATTTAACTCCATAGAGATAGTGCCTCCATATCTTTAATGCAAAGATTATGGTGCCTAACTCTAGATCGTGAGTTGTGTAGTTATTTTCGTGTACCTTGAGTTGACGAGAGGCGTAAGTGATTACTTTCTTTCGTTGAATTAGCACGAATCCTAAACCGGAAGAGACGCATCACTAAAGACAACAAAGTCCTCGGTACCTTCTAGCAAGGCCAGTATAGGTGCATTGGTGTGTTTTTGTTTGAGTATATCGAACACCTCTTGTTGTTTGGTTCCCCATTCATACTTGATATATTTACGAGTTAATGAAGTTAGAGGAACAACAATTCGGGAAAAATATTCAATGAGTCTTTGATAATAGCCAGCCAAACCTAAGAAACTTCGGATCTCGGTTGGCGACTTAGGAATCTCCCATTTAGAGATAGCTTCAATCTTTGCGGGTCCCACTTGAATCCCATTCACGTTTATGATGTGACCAAGAAATTGTACCTCGTGAAGCCAAAATTCACATTTTGAGAACTTGGCGTACAACTTCTCGGTTCTAAGTAATTCAAGTAAGATTCTAAGATGCGAAACATGATCTTCCGTTTACTTAGAATAAATAAGTATGTCGTCGATGAATACGATAACAAATTTATCTAAGTATGGTTTACAGATTCGATTCATCATGTCCATGAACGCGGCTGGGGCATTAGTGAGACCAAACGGCATGACCGTGAACTCATAATGTCCATACCTTGTTCGGAACACGGTTTTTGGAATATCTTCGGATTGAACTTTGAGTTGGTGATAACCAGAACGCGGATCAATTTTAGAGAAATAGCTTGCTCCTTGCAGTTGGTCGAACAAATCGTCGATTCGAGGTAGTGGGTATCGATTCTTGATGGTTACTTTGTTTAGAGCTCGGTAGTCGATACACATTCGCATGGATCCATCCTTCTTTTTGACAAAGAGAATCAGCACTCTCCATAGTGATGAACTTGGACAGATGAAACCTTTTTCGAATAATTCATCTAATTGAGTCTTCAATCCCTTCATCTCGGTTGGCGCTAGTCAGTATGGAGCCTTGGAGTTTGGTGCAGTTCCGAGCATAAGATCTATTCTAAACTCGACTCTCGATCGGGTGGAATACCAGGAAGTTCGTCGGAAAAGACATCAGAAAATTCGGAGACAATAGGTAGGTCCTTTATCTCCTTTGGTTTTGATTCTCCGGAGACATAGGCCATGAATGCTAAGCATCCTTGATTTAAAAATTTATTAGCCCTAATCATTGAGATTATGCTAACTTGGCCAGCGTCTTTGTCTTTTTCAATTCGTATGGTTCGTTTATCAGGGACTCGAAGTTCAGCGGTTTTGCTATTGCAAATGATACGAGCATGATTATTGGATAACCAATCCATACCAAGTACTATATCAAAACCAGCAAGAGTCATAGGTAACAATTGGATGGGTAGAACGTAATCAACTAATAAGATTTTTCCGTTTTCTAAGGCTTCAGAGATTTTAACGATTTCACCACTAGCGGTCTCAACGCTTAGAGTTTTATTTAATTTCGTTAGAGGTTTGTTTAATTGACTAAAAAACTATAATATATAAAACTTAAGTGGGCACCTGAATCGAATAGAACCATAGCATACGTGTCGTTAACTAAGAACGTACCGGTGATGGTTTCCGGTATGTCGGCCGATTTCTTGGCGTATAGCATGAAGACTCTTGCATTGCCTTTCTTTAGCTTGATTTCTGACCACTTCCACCCGCACCACTAGTAGCGTGTTTGTTCTTGGGGTGACCCATTTCCTTGAAATTGTAGCAAGTCATTGTCTTCTTCCAACTATCGGTCGTTGCGTGGACGGGTTTGTTAAATGAATCGCAAATAGTTGTAGATGAAGAAAAGTGGCATCTACCCTTGTGGTATTTCTTGCATATTTTACATTGGGTGTAGTTGGAATTGAATCCAGATTAATTGTTCCACACCCTTACCCTTGAATCGGGCACCTCCAGTCTTCTTGTGGTCACTCGATGGCACCACCTTCTTATCTTCTTCCTTATTACAGATTAGACCGTTTATCAAGTAACCTGCCAATTCCATGGCGGAATCAGCGGTTTGAGGCAAGTGAGACCTCACCATATAGTGACTTTATCGTGGTAGTCCCCAGATGTATCGTGTGACTTTGCTGGATTCAGGTGTTACCAGCTGGGGCATGAGTCTACAGTACTCGTGGAATTTGGTGTTGTACTCACAAAGATTTGTTCCAACGACCTTATGATTGAGAAATTTTGATTGAATTTGGTCGGTTTCGTGCATCGGGCAGAATTTCACCAGCACTATCTCCTTAAAACTCTTCCCACATCCAGTTATATAACGTCTGTCTTCCCTTGCTCATGATCAACGTATTCCAACCATTCTAATGCTTCACCCTTTAACATTTGCACCGTGTATGAAAACTTCTCTTGTTCCGCGCACTTGCTAATGATTACGATAGACTCCATTTCTTCTAACCACCTTAGGGTTGCAATGGCGCCTTTGTCACCATACAATTCTTTAGGACCGAAATTTTTAAAGCTCTTAAAAGAGCAGCTTTCAATTTTGAGCTTTTTAAACTTGCGATTGAAATCGCCACCAGTATTGGATTGATGAACACTCTCTTCGGTGAGTTTGCCTAGTTTGGGTTCTAATATGTGACTCGGCTCTCACAGCTTTCTTTATCATTTCTTGTATTAGGTTCATGTATTTTTCGGGGTATTTGTTGATCTTGTTTGTTTTGGGCGCGATTTTCTGCCTCTTTTCAAGGAGCTTCTGCATTGCTTTGTTCTTGGTTTAACATTTTGAAAATAATTTATATTCTTTTCTTAATAACACATTTTTATTTATTTATTTACACACACACACACAAATATATATATATCATAAATGATATATATATCATTACATTATACACAAACATATATATATATATATACATATATATTCCTATCCTTACTAGAACGACTTAACATTCTTTATTTTAAACACACATACAAACATCAACAACACTTTCCTACACTAATGCAATTCCTAGTCCTTCATGAACTTTTTAACCATCGCTGTCATCTTGTTGCATTTGTGAAGAAGCTTGTCTCCTATCTTCTTCTTTTCGATTCCATCTTCAGCCACCTTCTTCCTTAACTCATCAGTATCGTGTAGTGCTCGGTCCAGATGTTTCTCTTGAGATTGTGGAATGACATTTGGATATCCGTACTGAGGCGACGGGTCACGGTATCCCATCATAACAATGTCGTAGTGGTTTTTGGGATATGGTGATAAGGCAACATCAGATGGGTAATTAAAGAAGGCTTCTGTTGCTGCCTCTTGCTGACGAGTCTCTTCTACTTGTTCCTCGATTGATGGAATTTTGCCTTGATATGGTGGAAAGTTTGGCGGAAACTTGTTCTTGATTTCTTGAATGTATTGCACATAGGGGTCTACAGAACGGTTGCACACATCCTTGATCTGGTGGACAGTCACATTTTGATGGTTCTTCTTTTGGAGTTGTTACTACTTTAGAGATCTCTCCATCTGGATCTTCCTCAGGGACTTCTTCTTTTCTTCCAGAACTTCCTCTTCTAGATCTTCTTCTTCCATGGTTTTGATGTATCAGCTACCAAAGGGTGCAAGTGATAACCCTCATATGGTTGGATGACTCTCATCTTCCGCCATTGAGAAGGTCCGTTGTAAGCATTGGGGTGAGAATCGACAGATTTGTAATCAGAGATCCCAGTATGTCATCGTCTTTGATCGGAGTGGCATTGCATCCTGTCGGAAGAGTCGGACTTGGGTTCCACCTTGATTTGTTTGTTGGCCAGAAATGTATAAGACGGATGAGGGTTGGATGGATGATACATTGGGATGTCAGACGGGTGACACGTTGGAATGCCGGATGGATGATATTCCGGAATGCTTGATGGATGATAACTTGAGGTTCTTGGGGGATCATATTTTTGCATCGGCGGATCACTGGGTAAGTTGATTGGTAGTTGTCCAGTGCCGCGAAAGTAAACCTGCGTGGGTCTTTCAATTGGGTGATCTTGGTTGAAGAAGTCTTTGTAGTAATTTTCACTCATATTATTCTTCGGAATTGGTTCGGGGTTTCCAGCTCTCCTTGCGTCTCGCATGAAGTCGTCTATTATTTTATTGAATGACATCTATGGGTGGTTTAGATTGAGGAGGGATATAAATGGTTTACCAGCGTATCTTATACCTATTTAAATTTAACAAGTAATAATATTTTATTCACTTGGATCGAAGCTTAGGTATTATCAATTAATATCTAATTCGCTAAGATCGATGGCTCTGATACCAACCTTGTCACACCCCCATCTACGGCCTGGGCGTGCGATCATCGATTGGTACCGTTTTTGTAATTATATTAGAGTTACGGATTAATGCGGAAAATATATTTGCGTGGATTAAAAATAATATTATTTACATTAACAAAACACGGGATATAAAAGTTCCCGGTTAGTGTTTACAAAAGATTACTTGTCTTTATACAAACCACCATTAAGTTTAATATATAACAAAAATGATCTGAGCCATCAGATCGCCTATCAACGACTTCGATTCTTCAAGAGGCTAACCTTCATTACCTGTAAAATAATTTTAAAATACGTCATAAGCTGATGCATAAAATAATTTTTTTACTTAATTACCTGTTAAGACATAACTTAGGTCTTGGCCCATCGTGGCTTAGGAATACTTAAGTTAAAAACGTAAAACCCAATTACAAACTTAAGCTCTACTAGAAACCGCTCAGCAAACACCGCAGCGTTCGAGATTACTTAGGTACCATTAGTATACACATGATTACCCTTCTCTCGGACGTAATTTAGGTCCGACCCATCGTGGCGGAGGCATATAACCAGGTGTAGCACGGTGTGCCCACCGACTTACCCCATATGTAATGATCCAAACAAACGTACACGACAACCTGAGGTCCAGCGATTACTTTTGTTCATAATGTTTTAGAGATACGTAATCTCATGTAATCAATTTATTTTACTCGACAGTACAAGTTATAAAAGTTGGGCATATTCACCTTTTTAAAAGATCAGCTTCACTTCACTGATAGGTCTTTCTTGAGCTATCTCGGACCTATAGTACGAGTATAACCTTTTGTTAATACCAGATCTTTAATCCGGCTTAAGACCTCTAGTCTCATTTGTTTAATCTTTACCTCGATTATATTTTCTTTTTAAACCTTTAGTCAATAATAGTCTTTCTTTCTTTTACAAGTTTAAACCTTTAGTTTTACTTGTCTTGTACACTATGTTTCTTCTTCAAGAAGAAACATATACTTTATTTCTTTTATTATTTAAAATCTATTTAAATAATAAATCATACTTTATTCAAAACAAAGAATTCCATTTATAACTTTTCTTTTTTATTTCTTTGTTTTATATTTACTTTACTTTATACTCTTTGTTTATTTTCGAGGTATTGAGTAAACCATCGATTAGGGTTTAAGCCTTTTTAATATTTTATGAATAATTTATTCGGGCAATATCCCAACGTTGTTCAGCTTATTATTTTCTAGACTCTCGGGCAGCACTTCGACGCTTCCACGTATATCGAGAATCTTGATCAACAACTCCTTGGCACGCAAATCGAGGCACACCAGTCTTCAAAACTTATCTCCTTATAGACACGCATTTCGAGGCAGGGCGTCGGGTCTTCTAAGGATAGCACGTTTTTTAAGATAACATCGTTCGTCTATGGCACAGAATTCGAGATAACGTCGGTTTTGGGCACGAATTTTGAGGAGGGTCGGGCACGCTTTACGAGGTAGAGTGAGAGTGTAATTTCTAGAGAGTGAAAGAGATATGAAATGTTGTGTGGATGGAATGAGGCTGGTGCCCCCCCCCCCCATTTATAGGCTAACTCGAGTCCCCATCGCGGATGGTCCAGTGGCAAAGCTGTCGCGTATCGCGACATATGTTGATGATTCACCACTTAGGCTTTCCACGTGGCTAACGCAGTGCCACGTGGTGACACGTGGCATGTGTAGTGCCAAGTAGGGACACCTGGCGGGACACGTGTCTCGTTGACAGACCACGTCATAGCGATACGCGATGACGTTGGTTCTAAAGGTATCGCGTATCCCGATCGAGCCGAGAAATTTTTTTCTTTTTTAGTCCTTAAACTTTAAAACTTGGCACTTTTGACCCGATATTTTCATGATATTAGGCACTTACATTATTTCCTTTAAACAAGTTTAGGATACACACTTTGAGCAACGATACCACATTTATCTATGCTCTAATTTGAACGCGTTTTGGTTTATTGTAATGTCATTACAACAAGAAACAAAATCCACTAAGTAGCCTTTAAGTTAGTCATGAATTAACTTATATGCACTTGTCCAAATTTGAGAAAAACACGTAACATTTCTTTCAACATCTTACGCCTTACGTAGTTCAGTAACATCCATTCATTTAGTAAAACACGTTTAAGTATTATTTTTAAAATTTTTCATGATAATTTTATATTTTGGTTTTTAATTTACATACATTTAAATGTTTATGGGTGTTGGAATTAATTGGATCGAGTAGCACGTACTACATCGATAGTTTTGTGATAACTCATCAAGACTCTTATATTATTAAGACTAAAAATAACATTTTATAAATATCCTAGACCATACTATAAAACTATACTAGTCCCGCTCAAATACTTCAATCAGTTATAATCTAATACTAACACTATCTCTATTAACTAAATCAAATTATCTAACTCTAAACATTAAATTACTAGTAAATTATTCTAATTAGCACTTAATCCCTTTTAACTTTCTTTTAACTCATTTCAAGATTATTTTTTAATATTCCCCTTAAATCTTGAAACCCACTCGTAATCTTTAACACTCTTCTATCTCTATTTAACCATTTAGTCTTTTCACTTGTGAAATATTAAGATTAACCAATCATTCTTCGCTTTAATCCTAAATTGTCCCTCACAGGTCTTGGATTCCAAGTAACACTCTTCTTTGATTCACCGACCCATTAACAAACTTTGACTTCTTATACCCAACAACATGAATCATAACTTGCTTTTCATGTATGCTCTAACAAAAAATAAGTATTTAGGAAACGTAAATACCTATAAATAGTACGGGTAAGTAAGGTCGTCCCCATGAGGAATCGTTGGAAAGTGTTATTAATATCAATTGTTTACTAACTAATTATGCTAAGTGGGCAAATGATGTCAAATAAATTATGTTTCATTTGGTTGTAAACAACTAGAGAAATTAATGATAACACGTTACGTTCATATAATGTAATAAAACGACTAACCAAACATATACCAATTGAGAAATCATATAGACATAATTAGTATATTAGGATAGGCAAATTATTACTAGACACTTGGTTATGATGATTAACAGGACCTAATCAGACGAATTAACACAACTGAACGTGGTCTATTGATATGTGCGATATGGAGTAGAAAACCGTGTTATTTTTTTCAAAGGTTTGTTTACACAATGTTGATTTTTAAATTTAAAAAATGATTATTATCTTAACTACACCACACATAAATAGGCAAATGTACCTATTGTATATGTAGTAAAGTATATGTAAGAACCATGTATCGATCCACGGACACACTTATAGATTTTTACTACTAGATCGTTATATTTGTTTTAGCCAGAAGTGAATATTATTTTGGTTTTGGTTTTGGTTTTGGTAGATAAGTCTAAAGAAACATATATTAAAAGACAATCTTTTTGGGTGTTTAAATTTTAAGATAGAAAGAAAATCAAAGATAAAAGTGTATCATCTTGGTTAAAACTCATCTTAACTTAGTTTAATAATTGATTAGTAAGCATGTAATATGAGCTTGCTACGGTGATAAAATGTGAGATAACATTGTTCAACGACTCCATAATCAAAAACTTCCTTAACCCTAAAAGGACCGGACCATCTAGATTTTAACATTCCAGGAAATATTGGAAGGCGAGAGTTATAATAGAGTAACTGGTCGCCTGCTTTAAAATGTTTTTCACCTTTTAGTCGTGCATCATGAAGTCTTTTAATCCTTTCCTTAGAAATCCTAAGTTTTCGTACGGTTGCATCTTTAATTAATCTAGCTTGTGTAGCTGCATGAATATGTTTTCCCCGCAAATGGTAGATCAAGATTGGCAGGTTTAAGTGCCTAATATGCTTTCTGCTCGAGTTCGACGGGAAGACAACAAGCCTTTCTGTATATCAATGTGAACGGTGTGGTGCCTATAGGGGTTTTGTAAGTAGTATGGAAAGCCCACAGAGCATCGCCCAATTTTTTCGACCAACCTCTGCGATTATGACTCACAGTTTTCTCCAAGATTCGTTTGATACCCAGATTTGTGTGTCACACCCCAACCTAAGGCGGAAATGTCGAGGCGTGATCTATCTTTTTCTTATCAAAACATTCCTCCTTTGCTCCTTTTATTGAGTATTTCACTTCCCTTTTTACTTATTTTTAACGCTTTGGGGACGTATGCGTATCATATTATATTTACCTATTATTTAATATCCACATTAGCCAAGTGTTTAATCCTTGTGTGCATATCAATTATTTGCCTAACTTGTTATATGTTAATTTTCTTTATTTTCCGAATTCGGAGAGGTCCATCATGATAACAGTATTAGTATGATCATACGACCCTCGTATTTGCCAATGCCCACTTCGCAAGGCAACGGTTTTACCGACACCCCTTATTTTCTTATTGGCTTAATTGTTTATCTCACAGGAACAGTTTTGCTTTTTTATATTATACTTTATTCAAATTAACTAGTGTTTTACTCACTCAACCTTTTTTGACGAAAATTGTTTGTATTTTATACTCATATGCAGGTTACCGTTTGAATTGACATCAGGATTGGTGAAGAATTTAGAGTTGTTATTGTTAGAAGAACAAATCAAGACTCAGTTTAGATTTTTGAATTATTAATTATCTTGTTGCTTTTATTTTTAAATGTTATGTACTTGGTTGTTTGAAATTATTTTAAGTAATTAAATTTAATAGATATTGTCACCTTTTAATTATTGCATGATAGTACCTTGAGAGCTGTGAGCAACTAGCTCACGCCCCGACATTTTCGCCTTAGGTTAAGGTGTGACAGACTGGTATCAGAACCAGGTTTAAGTAGATAGTTAGTGGTGCCTTAGTAACATGCTTAGGAGCCCCATACGTGCTTATCTGATTGCCTTATGTGTTCAAATTATTTGTTTACAGCTTTCTTAGATAATTAACTAATTATTGTTTATTATCATATTATCATGCACACACACAACTCCGAAGCTATGCCTCAACTTCAAAGATACTTTTTCTTAAATATTTTAAATCAAGTAGATTTCCTTTTATTTTTGTGAAATTCCTTATCCCTAGTATTGTTTTTACTCTTTCACCTTAGGGCTATGTTGTGTGACAAGTCCTGTAGTAACTGGAAGGGGGAGAGAACTGTGAGTCGGCCTTGGCAAACCGGTTCCGAGAACCCAAGGTAACACGCTATTCCTTACCTGGAGGATAACCTGACCACAATACTTGATATTATAGGCCAAAGCGGGACACAACTGTCATACGACCGACACTTTAGGTTGTTTTTAAACCGAATTCATGGTGATTCGTTGCTATTTTCGGTCTCTTCCGATTATTGTGTTTTGTTATTTTAAATGGTTAGTTGGGTGAAAAATCCATGGAACCATGGGCACTCCTACTATATATTTCTCAATTTTGTGTTTTTGTTGGAGTAATCATACTTGGTGATTCAAGGGATACTCCAACTACCCACATTTTTGTTTCTGTAAGTTCTATAGACGGATCTTTCAATATGATATCAAAGATCTCAATGTTATTGCGGAATATAACATGAGATGATTCAAGAAACACGATTTAGAAAACTCAAATAACACCAACAATGCTTCAAAACATACGTATATTGGACGTCTAATGCTTAAGCAATTACAATACTCGTTCAACAAACTCAAAGTGAACGGCTAACCTAAAACCCTATACATAGCATGCATATATAGGCAAAGTACAACCTAGCCCAAAAACAAGCCCAAGCCCACCGAGATCACATATCGATCTCGGTTTACATACGCATACAAGACACAAACCATACAAGCATAGACTAAGTATAGACCCAAAATTCTCCCCCCTTGGTTTGTAGCTTCGTCTCTCAATCGTGTTCCATGATATTTACGTCTGCATCTTTTAATCCACCAGCCCAAAAACCTGTTATGATGATCGAAGCCACCATTCTTGTGTATTCTTATGCAGCTGCTTCAAAGATTGGTTTAACAATGATCTGAAAGGTACTGAGAGTCTTGATATCTTTCTCTCCAAACTTCAACAAATCCCACATATCGACGAATCTATATAGACCCTTTCGAAGACGGATGTCGACAATAGCTATTTCACTGTCATACATCCAGAATTTCATATCATCAAACGAACCATCTGGAATCGCACTCGGTACAGAAATATGAGTCGCCTTATTTGTTGCAGGCCACATAACATTCACCATTGTTTTTCCTGTCCGTGGATCCTGAACCCCCTTTGCTTTCTTCAAAAATGACTCAACAGTAGTCATATTTGGGAATCCTTGATTGACTTGCCTCTTCAAAAAGTTCCAAAAGTTCGTAGCTTTCTTATCATGACTCGGATTGTGGAACAGAGCGTTGATAATGTCACTAAGATATACCTTTGTCCAGGATCCAAAACCCTTCATTTTCTTGTAGTACTCGATAGTCCGAGACCTCGTTTCACCCACCACATGTTCTTGTCAGCATCGAATCCCCATGACATAGCCCCCATTACGATCATTGTACTTATCAGAGAATCCCTTCTTAAAAGTAATAATGAACTTATCTGGATGATCGGAAAAATTCAACATTCTAATTAGAGTTCTTCATAATAAGAATCTTCTTTTGGAGTCGGTCCGATTGCTCATATGTTCTTGGTGGTGCAGAGAGATACTATTCCAGTGGCTCAGATTCATCTATATTAGTAGTTGCACGACCACTGGAACTGCCGCCTTGATCAATAGTGGGTGTCTTTGATGCCACGTCTTCACTGCACTCAAATTCATCTCCAAAATTTTGAATGAGTTTCTGTTGGAGGTCCAGGTACATAGCAGTAAGACCATCTATATTGGACTGAAGCTCTTTAATCTTAGAGTCTTTATCTGAGTTGTTGGCTTCAAGTTCTTATATCCGCACATCTTTCACAACTGAGTCTTGTTCGAGTTCACAGACTCGACGTTGCAAAGCCTGCACATCCATAGGTACAACTTCAAGTACAACCCCCTTTTCTTTATCCCGCAAAAAGTTTATCTTGGACAGCAAGAATATGAGCAATTTTGTCAGTAGCACCTGAGCTCGACTGACCAATCGGGTCACTTGATCCCGATGGTTCGTCAAAAGATGGGATATCAGCTTCAAAATCAAACTCCTGAGCAATATCGTCAAAAATGTTTTCCTGAGTTTGAAGCTCAGCTGCAGATGGACTTGTATCAACGTGAGTCTCAGGAGTTTCCGACTCACGTTCTTGTTGTTGGCTTGTTGTTGTTGTTGTTTTTGTTGTTGTTGTAGTTTTAGTAACCAACACGTCGGGTCTTGGATCTTTCTTTTTTCTTTTTCGTGGAATTAGATCAGCGGCTGGTTCTTCAGGAGTATCTCATCTTGTGTTTCAACAACTGACCGAGAAGGTTTCAATGCAGTTGACTGAAGTTGTTCCTTGAATCTTTCAAACTCCTTTAATTGATCAGCAGTAGGAGCAGATTCGTTCTCTTGGTGATCAATATCCATGTGTTGTGCTGGAGAATCTTCCTCTTCATCATCGTCTGAAATGACTTCAAACGCGGCAGCATGCCTTTGAGTAGGTGTCACATGCTCATAGGCAACTTGAGCACCAGCAGGAACAGGCTCAGTTTCAATAAATTTCCCAAACTTAACTAGTTCGTGAAGGCCTTCGTAAATGAACTTTGACCCCTTCCTAGACTGCTTCATCAGCCCAAAGGTGTTGGGTCCCATAGATTTCATATCCAGCGTCTCTATAAACTTAATAAGATCAGGATAACGTGAGTCGATGATCATTTGTAAAAACCTAGGATACATAGGGAACATCTCCTTATTCTTTCCCTTCAAGTTGCTCATCATCTCATCGAACACAAATTTAGAATAATTATAGTTCCAGTCCATGATCAGAGCAACTACAACAGACATTTGAGTGTGGCTGATTTGTTCAGATGCTCCTTTGCATCCAGACACACAAGTAAAGAATGTGTGGATCAGGAACCTCCAGTATGGATGAAAGAGCTTCTTTATAGCTGGAAGATAGGATCCTTCGTAACCCATTCTGACTAAGACTTCAGTAACAACATCAGTAGGATATATCCTTGGGTAGTCAGGTTGATCTCCGAATAAAAGAACCTCAGGTACAATGGCCTCTGAGATGACGAGCGACTTTTTTTGAATAGTGGAATCAATAGTGACAGCTCCACCTACTCCTCGTTGATTGATAGAAGCATTATTCCAGAACTCCGTGATCATCTTCTTGCATATGACATGAGTTTCTCGTATAATGTGAGAAATCCTGCAAGTATTGAGTCCTACGATCATGGGTTTAAACTCCTTGTGTGCCAGAGGTGGATCATACAAACATCCAGCTATGTTGTGGGTATCAACAAACTTTAGTGGTGCTTGATCAGCCATTACTGCAACAAACGAATCAAGTTAGCAATCATTCATTTAACTTAATCAACAATCTTAAATTTTTAGGATAGATATTGAATTCACAAGACATCAGGGACCAAACATGAAAAAAAAAGATTATATGGATCACAATTGTAAATTAATATTGATTTTTATATTAGTTTTCGGTCTTGAAAGAGGATTTATGTTCACACAGTGAGATTGTGGTCCATGGATGGTTCTTTGTTCTGAGTTTTCGGTCTAATATAGGTTTTCTGTCCAATCCCACTGAGAACAAGAGAATTCTCGGTCAACCAAGGGAGTTCTCGGTCAACGAAGTCAACCGAGAACCCATAGATTGACCATATGTTCTCGGTCAACGAAACCCTTTGAACTCCCCAATTAAGTCCTGGACATCTTCTTCATTTGGCCGAAATCGCCACTAATAACCAAAAACCTGCAATTTTCCCTTAACACAAATCCAATGCAGATCTTAATCACATCAGTCGACCATCCTAATTAGATCTAACATATGAACACGAAGCAAATTTCAATTAGACACTCGTTACAATAGATCGAACATGCACTTCCTTTTTCCCTTTACCTGTTAGTAAGCAAAGATCCTGAAATAACTTGAACCACAAAAGAAAATTAATTTGATTAGCAAGAGTTTTAAGGGTTTTCGGCTGGTGAGAGGAAAAATGATTTGAAATAAACTACCAATAATGCAAATGGGATCCTTTTATATCTCGAAAACATAACAGGGCCGAAAACCCTGATGGGCCGAAAACCCAGGTGGGCCGAAATAAAAAAAACTGGGCCAAAGACACTTAATTTAACCCAAACATGAACTGAAAAAGTTTTTAAGCCAAACTCAAGCCTGATGCATGGTTTATAAAAAACGATTTCTTATAGTATTCGTTTCGACGAGAGTAATTAGGAAGTGAAAATAAAATAAATAAAATAGCTAAAATAAAACCAAAAATCACAATTAAATTAAAGTGAAACACCCAGTCTTCTTGTAATTTAGTAAAAATTGGGATCAAATTTCAGTCTTTGAAAAACAGGTCGCCACTACGAAAAGATCCGAACATGGAATCATATTGATTAATATGCTTTCACAAAGATTCGTGTTCAACGTTATTATGACATAAAGAAACAGGTTGATAGAAGGTATGCTAAAATTAGCATGATTTTCATTGCATCAGTGATACGAGTTAAGTTCAATTTTGGCATAAATCTTAGATGGACATCACTCATGGACTTGTGATGCCTCTTATCTCTTATCAAAGCGTATTTGGCTTTCCCCAGATCACCCTAATTTGACTCCAACCCCTTAGTGCTTGATCAAAATATTTAGAGATTTCAAGAAAACTTTTAAGCTTTAAGGTTGAACGTTGAACTTACAAGCCATCCGGACTTACATGCCTTTCATCAAAGTGTTTAGGACTTATTTGAATGCCCCACCCTTGTAGTTCTAGTTTGACCCTTTAAGCCTTTGAAAAACTAAATTTAACAACTTAATATTATATATATTTATATATATACAAATTTTTTTATTTAAAAAAAACAATTTCACAATATTTTTGGTGATCAAGACACTAACGAGCTCGTGTATGACTGGGCAATTACTTTTCTGCCTATCATTCGAAGTGATGTATATGGAGACATGCACATTTCTTTAAAAAAACTCTCCATAGTAAGTTTAGCATATTTAGTTTATATCACTTCAACTTTTACACATCATGGAAAGCTACCATACAATGACTGTTCTAGAGCCTTTTAAGCTTAGTAACTTCACCCGTTAGGAACACAGAGTCAGTTTTTCTATCATTTCCAAAGGTTGGATCAATTTTCATTTGAAAATAATTTGAAGCTTCTAAAAAGCTGATAACTGAATAATCATATCACTTACCAGGGAATTACAGAAGACACTTTTAAAACTCAGTCTCCCCAGTTACTCTTAGTTTTCAGGTAAATGGCTATCCCATATATCCACAGTGGATAACATGACCAAACACATATATAAATACATTTTCCTCAAACTAGGAACAACTGACATAATTTTAGGGGCAAGATAGTTAAAAACAAAAACATATCACAATCGCCCTAGATGCTTTCACTCTTTAGGTGAATGGCTATCCTGTAAGTCTACAAGTAGATGACAGGACCAAACATATACAAGTATATGTCTTTCAAACTTGAGCAACTGACATAATTTTAAGTGAAAGTGTTGAAAACATTTATTTTTTAATTTTCTTAATAAAAACACACACACTCTTTTTGATTTTTAAGTTTTCTCCCCTTAAATTTGTGCAAATATAGAAAATGTATGAATTTAACCTCAAAAAGACTCAATCCTCGAAACAAAGCAATTTGAGAAATCCTACAAGCACATTAAATATGGCTGTTTCGACCAGTTTTGTAAATAAGTCCGCCACATTATTATCAGTGTGAACTTGTTCAAGATGAATCAATTTGCGGTCGTAACAGCCACGAATGAAACGAATTTTAATATCGATACGCTTGATTTTTGATTGCTGAACTGATTTTTAACAATAGCAATTGCAACATCATTATCACAAAAATTAGGAGTGTCAAGAAATTCCAAACCGTAGTCCAGCAATTAATGTTGCATCCATATAACCTGTGAGCAGCAAGCTGACGCAGCAACATATTCAGCCTCGGCAGTGGATGTGGACACCGTTTGTTGTTTCTTGCATTGCCATGAATGATACGATCGCCCAAGAACTGACAACCAGCGGATGTGGATTTCCTGTCAATATCATCTCCACCATACTTGTTATCAGCAAAAGCATATAGATCAAAATCTGAGTTTTTGGGATACCAAAGACCTAGCTTCGGTTGCTTTTTCAGATTTATAAAAATACGTTTAACATCAATTAAATGGGAGAGTTTGGGATTAGCCAGGAAACGGGCGCATTGAAAGACAACGAACATGATGTCAGGGCGACTTGCCGTGAGATACATCAGGGACCCGATCATCGATCGATAGTATGTTTGATCTATGAGATTCCCTTCAGGATCAGAAGACAGAAGAGGTCTTTCCGTCATAGGAGATTTCGCACTCTTGGAATCTTGAAATTCAAATTTCTCGAGCATATCTTCAACATACTTTCCTTGATGCAAAAAAATCACCGTCGAATTCTAACGAACTTGCAACCCTAGAAACGTTGTCTTTTCCCCTAACGAACTCGTTTCAAATCTCTTCTTCATCACCTCCTCAAACTCAGAGAACAACTCAGTACTAGTACACCCAAAAATAATGTTATCTATGTAAATTTGAACCATAATCAAATCTTTTCCAACGGTTTTAAGGAACAATTTTTGATCAATGGTTCCTCTCTTGTAACCGTGACCTAGAAGATGAGCAGTCAAGGTTGCATACCATGCCAGTGGAGCTTGATGAAGACCATACAGAGCCTTATCTAACTTGTAGACACGAGTGAGATTCTTTGAGTCAACAAACCCCGGTGGCTGATCCACATAAATCTCCTATTTAACTTCTCCATTCAGAAACGTGGTTTAACATCCATATGATAGACGGTAAAACCCATGAACGAAGCATATGCCAGAAAAATCCGAATAGCTTCGAGTCTAGCTACGGGAGCATAGACTTCAGTGTAGTCTAAAGCTTCAACCTGACGAAAACCGCGAACGACGAGCCGTGCCTTGTTTCGAACAATAACCCCCGTGTCACTTTGATTGTTTTGGAAAACCCATCTTGTATCCAACGCTTTCTTTTCTACAGGCAACTCAACCAATCTCCAAACCTTGAGCTTATCGAACTAATTCAATTCCTCATGCATAGCATCCACCCAGCTTGGTTCTTGAAGTGCCATTTCTACTGACTTCGGCTCAATCTGAGAGATAAAACATGAAAACAGGCAACTATTGATGTGTCCGGTCTGACTTCTGGTGGACACACCGGTTTCAAGGGGACCTATGACATTCTCAATTGGATGATCTCGCTGAATTCTTGATGGAATTGGTTGCTCGGGAACAGAACTAGTGGAGGGTAAGTTTGACAGATCTTCAAAGACTTCAGTGAGAGGATTTTTCCATCCAGATGTCGTCGTACTATGTGAGTACGAGGTGCTGGCAATGTATTCATTAGGGATGACTCTAGGAATAAGGTGCTTCCAAAAATTTGATGAATAGGACTCTCCCCCCCCAACTATTGGAGTGCTTTCTGCTGAAGTTGGTGAGGAGACAGTTTTGGTAGCCTTTTTTTGTTGATTGTCTAACAATGGCTGAGTGGTATCGGGTGAGTCTGAGGGCCCATCATCCAGAACTGGAGATATATGAGAGACTACAGGTAAATCTTCTTTCTCATAATGTACAATATCAACACCCGAAATTTCTGTATCGATGACAGGAAACACATTGAAGGGTTTGAAGAGTTCATTGTAATCGAACAACCTGTCGGGACCAACACGAGCATTGGTTTCGTTTTCTTCCAACGAACTTACATCATACGATTCTACTATTTGCTTGGTTGATTTGTTATAGAATTTGTAGGCAGTACAACCAGCGTATCCGACAAAATAACAATCATCGGCTTTGGCTCCAAATTTTGGAGTTGATTCAAGATTCAGTAGAGTACACGGACAACCAAACGCCCTAAAATGTGCTACTGTGGGCTTGTGATCATAGACAATCTCATATGGAGTCTTCATTTCTGACTTGTTGATCAGCACTCGATTTTGAACATAACAGACCGTAATGACGGCTTCTACCCAAAAGAATAAGGGCAGTTTTGAATCACACAACATGGTTCTTGCTGCCTCAATAAGAGTCCTGTTTCTTCATTCAGCCACACCATTCTATTGCGGTGTCTGATCTGAACTGTACTGTCGAAGTACTCCTTCTCTGTAGAAAAATAGTTCAAAGAAGCATTATTGAATTCCGTGCCATTGTCACAACGAATGCCCTTCAGCTTTAAGTTAAGATGATTCTCCATAAGCACTACGAACTTTTTGATCGATTATGCATTTTCACTCTTATTTGACAAGAAAACACCCAAGTAAAACGTGAGTATTCATTAGTAATAACGAGACAGAAAGAGCTTCGAGAAAGACTCAAAACATGAACTGGACCGAACAGGTCCATATGAAATAACTGAAACACTGATGAAATGGTATTAATCAGTTTTGGCTTATGAGATTTGCGATTATGCTTACCCAAGGCACAAGACACACACTTTTCAATAGTAACAAAATCTTTGACGGGTAAACCACACACCAAATCGTTTTTAGTAAGACAGTTTACATTCTTAACATTTTCATGACCGAGACGACGATGCTAAAGCATGGCATTATGTTCTGACACTTTAGAAAATAAGCAGGTTATTTCATCAGGAACATTTTTGTTCATGTCGATCACATAAGCATTATCTTTTCTTTGTGATCGAACAAGAATCCAGTCTTCTGGTATAATTATACCAGATTTTAAAATCAGACACTCTTTATTAGTGAAATGAGTTGAGAAACCATTGTCACAGATCTGTGAAACACTCAACAGACTGTGCTTCAACTCAGGAACAAAATTAACGTTCTCAAATTTTAGAACACCATTACTTACAGTACCCTTCTGCATAATCTTCCCTTTCTCTCCTCCCGTGAAGGAAACATACCCACCATTAAAGATTTGAATATCGTGTAACTGGGAAATGTCTCCTGCCATGTGCCTGGAACAGCCACTATCAACATACTAGGGTCTGATGATATTCCTCCATAGCTGTTCCTGCACGATGTGCGAGATTAGTTAGACTTTGGTACCCAGTCCATAGTTAAACTAGGTGAACTTGATTCATCTACGGTTGTCACAGGTTGCCATGACATGTCCTTTCGATCATCTAATATGGAATTCAATGTCTCTTTCACCAGAGACTTAGGCAACCATTCATGTCTACCGTTGTAAGATTTGGCATTATTTGTACGAATGGATGACTTGGTCTCTGGTATGCAAGTGGGAGACACAAATGACTTTGTCTTCCTCACTTGTTTCAGTTTAGAAGCCGTGTTCGTTTTTGAGACCGAAGCACCGTTTCTACCGCCTTTACGAAACATGTTAGGCTTGGTCTGATGAGGACTAAACCTACCAAGTTTGTTTATGTTCCAATCACCGTCAGAGGGATTAGCCTGGTGATACCTGAAATCACGTTGATAGGCATTACGAGGAATATTCCCGTGATAGAATCCATAGTATGGTACATATGGACGGAGTGGACAATTTCTAGAAATATGACCCGGAGTGCCACAGTTAAAACAAGTTTGACTTTTTATATAGAATTTGATTTGGTCAGCTCCCTGTCTAGACCGGTTGTGTGGACCAGTTTGTTTTTCCTGGTGTTTACTGCTTGACACATTGTTTGGCTTATTACCCTGTTTGTCATTAGAGAATCCCTTTAACAAACTTAGGCAATGAGTATTTATTAGAATTTTCAGAATTCAAAGTTTTAACGGAATCAACCACACAGTTGTCTTTGCTCTTTAAAACAGAGCCCACACAAACAGTCGGAATAACATAATTCAAAACAGGTAATTTTAAAGGAACATCAGAATTAATGTCTTTATTAATTGAAACACATGAATCATCATCCTCATCAGTTCAATCCTCAATGATTACTTTATCTGCACATGAGGCAAACACATTAAAATCTTTCACTTATGAAGTGGACGCAGTGGCCTATACTAAGTCGACTTTGTCATTTTTAGCCGGTTTACCATACTTCATGTCTTTTACCTTTTCTCCTGCTCTTTGGTAAGAGGAAGACCAGTATAGATGTCATTGTATGGTAGGGATACGTGACTATATCCTATACCCTCACCTTCATTTTCTTTCCACCATAATTGACTTTCAATCATTGAATTGACTACTTTACTAGAATCATCAAATTTTCTAAAGCCTAGTTCAGCCCTTTTAAATTTTTCAGTTAGATTCAAAATTTCTATCTTAGAAGCTTCCATTTCAGCAGTTAATTTAACAATTTTTTGTTTGGCATTTAGATGGTGACAACATTTTAAACTAAAATCAGATTTGAGTTTTGAAAAATCCTTTTAATAGTGATTCATTTTATCTAGGAAAACTCTCTCATTTTTCTTAAGTTTATAGTTTTCGGATTTTACAACTTCCATTTCTCTATGCAAGTTACTATTATGAGATTTGTAGAGATCTACTTTATTAATTCAAGCTTCAGAACATAATTGAGAACTTACCTCAGATGAGCTGGAAGAAGTGAAAGCCATAAAAGCAAATTGAAGCTCCTTAACTTGTTCCTCAGCAGCATTTTCTTCCTCAGCATCTTCAACATGAGCAAAATTAGCAGTCTGATTACTTATGTTGATAGCAGCCATCTGATCAGTTCAGGAGAATTGCTGAGCTACCAAACCCCGTTCACCGTCACCCGAACTAGCCCCACCTTCTCCTCTTGCATTTCCCACTAGGACCAGCGCCCTTTCTATGTTTCCTTCCTTTGCTGGATTGGTGCACTCACGAGCAAAATGACCAGGCTCGTGACAGTTGTAACATCTCATAGTATCCTTGTTAAAACCCACTTTCTGATTATTTGGCACATTCCAATTATTTCTGCCTGTTCTCTTAGTAAATTTCTTAGCACGAAACACTGCCATGACGATTTGCCAAGAGATATCCTTTTCTTATACATCATCAGGATGAATTTGATCAAGTTCAGCAGCTACTAATGGTTGAACCAGATCTCCAGCAAGAAACGCGTTGTAGCAATTCATGAACCCCGCCATCAAAGCAATGTTCTCTTGAGTTTCCATTGAGATAGAAGGAATCTGACTGGAACTCTGACTAGAAGAGGCACCAGATGTTTGAGGCTTAACAGTAGCAACAAGTGGTTGAGCAGGTTTAGCAGATAACACTGGAGCTGGTTGCGGTGAAGCTTGGGATAATTGACCTTAGTCGGATTTAAACAATTAAAAGTTGTATTGAGGTTGAAACTGTTGTTGCCCTTGAGTAGCTTTGAACATTGAAAACTTGTCTTGTGAAATGAGTGCATTGTTTAAGGCAACACTGTAGCCAACTGCATTGTAGGAGTTTGCATGGTTTATAGCACGTTTCTTGTCATCCTTGTCACAAGCCTGATGATTGCCATAACCTCAAACAATGTTAGTCTGTTGAGATCTTTCGTTTTCTTGACTACTGCAACGTTCATATCCCAACTTTGAAGCAAAGAGTTTAGCAACTTATTATTTGTTTCAGTAGTCGTTAGATTGATGCCTGCATATCTCATCTCAGTGACAAGAGCTATGAACCTACGAAGCTGTGTTTCCAACAACTCTCCCAAAACGTGATTAAACATGTTATTTGTTATCGCAACAGATCTTGACTCCTCCTCCTTATGTCTTCATTACCCTCATACACTTCAATCAAGGCTTCCCATAATGCCTTAGCAGACTGCAGTTCTCTAAAACCCAAGGCAATCTCAGGTGAGAGTGCCATAGTTAACGTTGAAAGTGCCTTTTCATCTTCTTCCACTTTCTCAAAATCAGCATCATCATACAGCTCAACAGGCTTCATAGCAACTTCCTCAGAGTTCTCATGTTGGTATGCAATGGCTTGAGGACCTCTAGCAATACTTCTCCAAACCTTAGCGTCTTTCATTTTAACATATTTCTCAAATATGAACTTCCACTCGCTAAACCATTCATGAGACAGCAAACGAGGGATACGAGTGGTGGTTCCCATTATCGAGTCCAATTCTTGATGTAGTGTAGCATTTGATGATCCATTACCATTCGTGATTTATTCCATCTTAAACAGTAATAGTAACAGTGATGTTAGTCCAATAAGATTAGTCCAAATGTTTCTTCAAAGCCCAAATGTCAGGCCCAAGTGAATTTCAGCCGAAAACCACTTTGACAGAAAACACAAACGTTGACCAAGAATTAGGTTTAACCGAAAACACTTGAAAATGACTGAGAACCCTTGAAAGTGGCCGAGAACCCTTGAAAGTGACCGAGAACCATTAACCTTGCCCGAGAACCTACGAATTTGGCCGAAAACTATGAGATCAAGCCAAGAACCCAAACATATTGGCCGAGATCCCTTGAATTGTCCCGAAAACTAGCTAATCAGTTGGATTTGGCAACAACAAACTCCCGAGTTTTGTGGGATTTGATTTGTTTCCAAAAACAAAACCAATCTTTGACCAAAACTAATTCTTTCTCTTCTCCGATTTATTTCTCACCGAAAAAAATCACACCAAAATCACCAATAAATCCAAAGAAACAATAATCTTGAATCGTTTGATATCAAAACCCGAGCCTTATATGGTTCAAAAGGCTCTGATACCAATTGTAAGTCCTATAGACGGATCTTTTAATATGATATCAAAGATCTTAATGTTATTGCGGAATATACCATGAGATGATTCAAGAAACACGATTTCGAAAACTCAAATAACACCAACAATGCTTAAAAAATACGTATATTGGACGTCTAATGCTTAAGCAATTACAATACTCGTTCAACAAACTCAAAGTGAACAGCGAACCTAAAACCCTATACATAACAAGTATATATAGGCAAACTACAACCTAGCCCAAAAACAAGCCCATATGTGATCTCGGTTTACAAACGCATACAATACGCAAAGCATAAGCATAGACTAAGTACAAACCAACTAAGTATAGACCCAACAGTTTCGTTAGTTCGTTATATAGTTAGTACAGTTAAAATGTGCTAGTGCACGGTCTTGCGTCTCGAGTCTTTGTATTTATCATTTTGTATTTATTAATGAAAAGGATATTTATATTATAGACTAGTTCATTAATGTATGTCTAGTTCGTTAAGGATGTTTAACAAACTAGACAGTTAAGTTAAGTTTTCTCCCATTCGTTAAGGATGTTTAACGAATGGTAAGTTGTTCTTTATGTTTATTCTCATTCGTCATGGAATGTTGACGAATGTGGCATAACAAATCAATTGATTCGTTATGTCTAGTTTAGTCATATGTAATGTAACGAAGTGGACTCCAATTCATTACGGGTTGTGTAACGAATTGGATACATCTTCTATATATAGAGGTTCATACCTCTGATAAATTAAGTTTTGGAGATTAAAGTAAACAAACTCTGTCCATTTGCTCTCTCGATCCAAATTTCGTTAAGCTATTACATAATACACCTAATACAAATAATATATCTTATATATGTGTGTGTGTGTGTGTGTATATTCTATAACCGTTAAGAGTAATCAATGAACTAGATGCTAGTAATCGTATTTGGATCTTAGATATGAGATCTTAGGCATTATCAAGTGGTATCAGGGCTTTCGGTGTTCATATTGCTCTTGATCTGGTGTAATAAACTGTTAACTAGAGTATTATTAATATCAGTTTGTGTTTATTTAGTTTAATTGTGAATTCGGTTGGATTAACACTTGAATTAGGTGTTAATGGATTGATTTGAGGTGAATATGTGGTTATTAAGGTATTGGGAGTGTTTGGTTTATTGGAAATGGAAATTGGATTGAATCTGTGTTGGTTGAGATTTGGATCTAAAACAGGGGATTGTTTTTGGTTAAAATTGGGTTCGGAGTTGGTTAAATTCGTATACGAGGTGTTGCTAATTGGATTCACGTTGAGTGTACGATTGATTTGAGCTATTGGTTTTGCGATTTGGTATTGTATTGAATGCATATTACGGATTTGGTTTGGTTACGTGTGTTCATCAGATTTCCAGTTTTCTGGAAATTGATGATGAAGATTTGAAGATCTTCATCATCTGGTTTAACATTCATTATAAAACTCAATTCATTATCATAATTCGTTATCAATTTCAATTCGTTTAACTTAGTTCGTCAGACACATGGTCTGATTCGTTAGCTCATTTTCTAACAAACTCATGCCACGTGGCAAAGTTCGTTAGAAACGTTATAACAACCTGCTTCGTTAATTAACTGTAGTTGATTCGTTATCAACTATAGCAACTTCGTGTTACTTTGATTCGTTAAGCTTGAATCATTGATTCGTTACTTTGATTAGTTTAGCTTGAATCATTGTTTCGTTACTTTGATTCGTTATTGTCAGTTCTGATTCGTTAAACTTCCTCCAGGATTGATTCGTCAACTTAACCTGATTCATTGACTCGGTTCATTAGTGATTCGTTACAAATTCGTCATAGGCTAATTCGCTACCTGATTCGTTACTGTTTTTTGTTCGTTACTTAGATAATAATCAATTCGTACAATTGATTCGTTATTTTCAGTTCGTTACAACTACTGTTCCCAGTTCGTTAAAACATTTCCATTTTTAGTCCTTGAAGTTTGATTGATTGTTACTTATCAAGATGGCTGGTTTGTACGCATTAGCATCTCAAAACGTACTCATGCAACAAATGTTATAATTGGACACTGAAATTGGATCTCATTCCAAGTGTCATCGACTGATGAACTTCGATTTCGTGCTCATCTGGGTTTCGATAAACCATATTGTTCCTATTGTCTTGATGAAGTGTATATTGTACCAATGATTGGAGATGAAGCAATTGGATTCACTCCTAAAGCTATTTCATAATATTCTCAAGAGGAGAAAAAGGCGTTAGAAATCGAAACAAAAGCTTATTCGACTCTTACAATGGCTTTACCAGATACTATATTTCATCAAGTGGGAAGCATCAAGATTAGTGCTTCTTTGTTTCAACACATCTGAATGAGAAGTATGGGTAATACTTCGGAAAGTAAGATAGTAATGTTAAAATTTCAATTCAGAAATTTTAACTTACTCAAAGGTGAGATTGTTGAAGAAATGACAACTCGTTTCAATCATTTAATCGCTAAGATGGACCAATTAAAGATTGAAACTTCTGAATCAGATAAGTTAGATACGATTAAAGGTTCTTTACCGAGTTCATACTCAACATTTTTAATGGCGTTGAAAGAGAATAATTATTTCAGTAATGAAGATTTGACTGCTTTTGAGTTTATGCAAAAGATTGAAGCTCGGGAATATGATCTGAGGTGTCAAAGGTCATCTAAGGAAAGTTAAGATCCAGCCTTTTGATGGTGGAAGTATGCTTTTGAGTTCAACAATATCTCCTATCACTGCATTTCTCACTCAGAATGCAAGTGAAAATGCAACAACAATTTATAGTGATCCACGTGCATGTTTTTTAACTGCTCGATGTTCTGGGTCATCTGGTGCTTCTGGTTCTTCTGGAGGGTCTGGAACTTCGGCTACTGCAAATCAATTCTTAGCACAACCCAAATGTGAACATGAAGGAGGCTGAACAAAATTTTGCCTTTTTGTCTGCCTTCATAACTTCTTGTGAGAATCTGGTTAGTAGTAAAATTGCCACGAGTGAGTTGACTGATGAAGATTATGACCAAATTGATCCTGATGAGTTAGAGCTCATGGATTTAAAATGGAATATGGCAATGATTGTCAGAAAGGTGAAAAAGTTCATGCAAAGGACTGGTAAAGATATTCCATCACTAAACAAGAAGGTTGGGTTCGATAAACTGAAAGTTAAATGTTTTAACTATCAAGAGTTTGGACATTTTGCTAAAGAATGTGACAAACCGAAGAAGGAATACACTGGTCCTCGAAGTCAAGATCGTAGTTCTGCTTTGAAAAGGGGTAATGATGCTGATACATCTTCTGAAAAGAAAACACCTGCCTCTGGAACACAAGCATTGCTGATTGCTGATTGGAACTGATTGGTCACAAAGGTTGTTGTGCAATGAAAATCAAGCAAACTTAGCCATGTTCGAATCAACTGAGAATTTCCAAGATGCAAGTGGGAGTGAGCTATCTTCTGACAATGATACCGAGTCTAATTCAGATGACCCGTGTGAGAAGCAACCAGCTGCTTTTGCTTGCATGGCCAAAATTAATGAGGTTAGTTCTTCTGTTCCTAAATCTGTTAATTTATCTACTATTGTGTCTTGTGTTGATTGTGAGAAAAATAAGCCAGAGTTAGAATCATCGAAAAATCATAATGATTGTTTAGTAAGAGAAATTGCTCCACTTAAGGATACTTATATACAATCTTTAGAATCTTAAATGAGATATAGGGAGAAAATTGAAGCATTGTCTGTAAGTAATCAAGACCTTAAGGCTGAATTGTCAGTTAAAATGACAATCAACGATCAAAAATTTCAAGAGATCTTAAAACATCGTTCTAAGATAAATGAACATGAAAATGAGGTTCTTGAGTTGAAAAATAAATTAGGCAAATTTAGAAATTCATCATTTTTTTCTAAATTAAATTATTGAAGTATCAAGTAAGCAAAAAGATTCAAAAAAGGGTGTGGGACTTGTTGAAGTACCTTCACCATTTCACAATGATTACACAACAAATCATTTTGCTGGAAATGTCGAAACTGTTGTTAATGAACCAGTTGTTGACACAATTATTAACCATTCTAAAAATGACAATGTGAATGCTCAAGTTTCATCACAAAAACCTCATATTCAAAGCAAAAAGGTCTTTGTTGAAACTAATGTTGAAAAAGTACTTGTTGAGGATGTATTTGAACCGGATGTTAAACACAAAAATCAGGACATTCCACGTTCCAATCACATTTTATGTGAACCTCATGAATATGAGGAGGTTGTGTATGGTTCAAATACAACTCAAGTGAATAAAGAGGAATAGGTTAAGGTTAAACCGATGAAGGCCAAGAAATCATAAAAACCTAAAATATTTGATGAGGATTTAATGTGTTTTATCAATCAACCTGTTTCTAAGCCATCAACTGCTCATGTGTTTAAGCTTAAAGGAATAAGCACAATGTTCACTGAGAAAGACATTCTACTCGATATCATCAAACCCGAATTGATTGAAAGTGTCTTTCACAATGAAACTTCTAAGGTACAAGACCTTGAGAACAAGTTTGTGAAAGCTAAGACATCAAAAGTGGTAGATCCATTGATAAAAGTGAAAAGTTTGTTAAAATTTGCTAAAAATGTTCAGTTTGTAAAGTCAAATGGAACTGATTCTTTACAAAGCTTTTCAAACTGTTCGAATTTGGATTTTTATATGAAACGAAAATCTGTGACTTTTGATGACTTGGATAAGGGCCCAATTGCTGGAGTTTATCGTCAACCTTCAACTGCACATGAATCTGCTAAGCCATCACATGAACGTGTTAACATGAGAGCGTGCTTTCTCTGTGGTGAACATGGTCACGTTGTCAGAAACTGTGTATTGAAGAAATCTCAAAATCTTCATCCATTCATCAAGGAATAATAGAAACCTGTTCCTTTGATCAAAGAGATTTTGAGACAATCAACGTCGTTTGATGATGAAACTCACATTATGTTTTCTGATGTGAATCCACGAAAGGTGATTCATGTTAATGAGAACATAAGTTATGTTAAGCCCAAATTTGTACCCACTGAACCGATATGAAAAAATGTGAATGCGAATATTGTTCAAGCCGCTTACTTACGACGAAAGTCGAAAAGACTTGTGACACACTCATAAGTGGCTAAACAGCATTCAGATTCACTTAATGTTAACCTTCCAAGAGAAACTCAAGAGGTTCCCAAGACTGAGGCCTGGGCTGCCTTTTTGAACTAATCATTTTTTTTTCATGTGTAGGGTTCATCCAAGACTATTTATGGTGAGAACTGGATAATGGACAGTGGATGTTCTCGTCATATTACTGGCAATCTTGATCTCTTAACAAATGTTAGAAATAATCAAGGAGGGTATGTTGCTTTTGCTAGGAATTCTTTGGGGTATGATAACACAAGAAGGTGAAGTTTCGAATGGGTATATCACGTTTGAAAATGTCAACTATTGTGATAAGGTTGATCATAATTTATTAAGTGTGTCACAAATTTGTGATAAGAAATACACTACCGTGTTTAATGATAAAGAATGTCTGATTCTGAAACCGGGATACGTTACTCCCGAGGACATGGTTGTCATGTGATCCCCTCAATCGAATGATATTTATGGGTTAAACATGTCTTCTAAAGCATCAACTCCTGTGCAAACGTGTTTTGTTTCTAAGGCAACTGAAAAGGACATGATTCTCTGGCACAGAACGATGGGTCATATTCATGTTAGGAAGATGAATTATTTAATGGCTAATGACTTGGTCAAAGGTGTTTCCTTGAAACATTTCAAATTATCTTACCACTTTGTTGCTTGCAAAAAGGACAAACAAAAAAAGAAGTCACACCCATCTAAGTTAATCAATACATTTACACTCCATTGGAACAACTTCATATGGATCTGTTCGGTCCTATGAATCGTGTGAGTATCGCTGGAGATTGGTATTGTTTGGTCGTCACTGATGAATATTCATGATATTCATGGGTTTTATTTATGAGTTCAAAAGATCAAACACCCGTTCTAGTTCAAAACTTAATCACTAAGATCGAATCACTATACAAACTGAAAGTGAGACGTATTCGAAGTGATAATGGTACGGAGTTTAGAAACAACATGTTGGATTTCTTTTGTGTTCAAAAGGGAATTCATTGAGAATACAGTGCTCCTTACGTACCACAACAGAATGGGGTGGCTGAATGGAAAAACAGAACATTGATTGAAGCAGCAAGAACTATGCTTGCATATTCTAAGCTTCCTGTTCAATACTGGAACGAGGCTGTGAATACTGCTTGCTATACGCTCAATCGGGTTTTGACTGTGAAGAAGCATCAAAAGCGAGTTATGAACTTCTGAACAAGAGAAAACCTAATTTGATGTAATTGGAACCATTTGGTTGTCCTTGTACTATGTTGAAGAAAGATGCGGGAAAATTTAAAGAAAAACTATTGAAGGTTATTTCTTGGGTTACGCATCACCTAAGAAGAGAGTATTTAACTTTACCTCGGGTTGTGTAGAGGAATGGTATCATGTTGATTGTCAACGGTACACCACTCCTTCCCAAGGAAAAGGTCCTGATTGGATGTTTAATTATGAGAGCTTATTTAAATCTTTTACTCAAATGGAGGATCAATCGGATGAAGATTTGAGTCGTGCATATATAGAAGATAAATTCTTTCCTCCAAGATATTCTAGGTCTGTTTATGTTAATGCTTCACAAGATGATCTTCCTGATACATCTGATGTAACTTCGATTTCATCTGATGATGGTCATTTTGTTGATTCTTCCTTAGCTCCATTCCCTGAAACACGTGAGATTGGTGAATCGTCACATGATTCTGAGGAGAATCTCACTATTTTAACAGACAATGTTGTTGTTCCTGAGAATCCCACTCTTCAGATTCTCAATTATCATCCAAAGGACAACATCATTAGAGAACTTGATGTAGGTGTGCAAACACATCATCAAGTTGCTTCTTCAAGTGAGAATAATGTATTGTGTGCTTACGTGGATCTACATTCTTCTGGAATTGTAAATCTTGCCAAATACACTTGCTTCCTATCCCAAGTAGAGCCAACGACGACTTGTATGGCACTTGAAGATCCTTCTTGGGTAGAAGCAATGCAAGAGGAATTGCAACAGTTTAACCGACTGGGTGTATGGGATCTTATTTATAAACCTGCTAGAGTCAAAAAGCCTATTCTAACTAAGTGGGTATTTAAATGTAAAAAGGACGATCGTGGAGTGATCGTGAGAAACAAAGCACGACTAGTGGTGCAAGGTTTTCATCAGTAAGAGGGTATAGACTACACTGAGGTATATGCTCCGGTTGCAATATTGGAAGCTATACGAATCTTTGTGGCTTATGCGGCTTACAAGAATATTAAAGTCTATCAATTGGATGTGAAAAGTGCTTTTCTCAATGGCAAATTACATGAGGAAGTGTTTATTTTACAGCCTCCTGGCTTTGAAGATCCTGATTATCCGGACCGAGTTTACCGCTTAAAAAAGGCCCCCTATGGTCTACATCAAGCTTCGTGAGCTTGGTATGGAACGCGTGCCGACCATCTGTCTGATAATGGCTTTAAGCGAGGGACTATCGACTGCACGTTATTTTATAAGAATATTGGTGATGATCTTCTCCTCGTTCAGGTATATGTCGACGACATTATCTTTGGGTCAACAAACGACAAGTTATGTAAGGAATACGAGAAGTTAATGCAAACAAAGTTCAAAATGAGCTCGATGAGAGAGATGAACTTCTTTTTAGGGTTGCAGGTTCATCAGTCTACGAAAGGAATCTCTATTCACCAGACTAAATATGTGAACGATGTCTTGAGCCAATTCAAGATCACTGCCGCAAAAATCCCTTCAACTCCTCTCCCCGTGGGTCACAATTTATCACCAAATGAATTGAAGGACACCGTCGATCCTACCCTTTATCGAGCTATGATTGGTTCCTTAATGTATCTTACTACTTCTCGACCTGACATAAAGTTTGCAGTTTGTTTATGTGCTAGGTACCAAGCTAGTCCCCGAGTGACTCACCTGGCAGCGATCAAGCGTATTCTTCAATATCTGAGGGGCAATCCTGAAATCGGGTTATGGTACCCCAAGGACGATAATTTTGAACTCACCGCATTTTCTGACTCAGACTATAGAGGGTGCAAGATTAATTTCAAATCGACTACAACAGGGTGTCAATTCTTAGGAAGTCGGCTTGTTTCCTGGCAGTGTAAGAAGCACACAACGGTCTCCACTTCAACCGCTGAGGCAGAATATGTGGCATCCTCGAGTTGCTGTTCACAGGTCTTATGGATCCAACAACATCTGCGCGACTACGGTTTGAAGTTTCTTTTAATTGATAACTCTGTTGCCATTAGCATCAACAAAAATCCCGTACAACACTCTAAAACGAAACATATTGAAATTCGATATCATTTCATACGGGATTGTTTTGAATAGAAATTAATTGATCTTGAGAAAGTACATACCGATTTTCAAAAAGCCGATCTATTTACCAAGGCATTTGACAAAACTCATTTTATTTTTTTTTGCTTTAAATGGATTAAAAATCCTTGCTGATATCCTGAAACAAGGATAATTATCTTTATTTTCGATTTATTTATTTTATTTTGATTTTGGATTTTGGGGGTGAAATAGAAAAGACAAAAATATTATGCTTTTAGTTTTGTATAGATAAAATCCAAAAACATTGAAAATTTTGAAAAACCAAAAATACTGTGTTTTTCTGTATGTATAGAAAATTTCGAAAAACCCAAAAGATTATGAATTTTTATTTTGTTTATTTTGAAAAAGACAAAAAGATTGTGTTTTAAGTATGTAAAGAAAAAATCAAAAAATATTTTTACATACATTCGCTGAAAATTATGTCAATTACTCATATTTGAAAGACATATACTTGTATATGTTTGGTCCTGATATTTACTTGTAAATGTTCAGGATAGCCATTTACCTGACAATGGAAAGTAATTGGGGCAATTGTTATGCGTTTTACTTTTTCATCTCGCTGAAAGTTATGTCAGTTATTTAAGTTTGTGGAACATGCTTGCATGTTTTGGTCCTGTTTTTCACTTGTGGAATGATAGGATAACCATTAATCTATAGACTGAAAGTGACTGCGGCGATTGAATTTATTTTTTTATGCTCCTCAAAATTTTGAGTTTTTGAAGCAAAAAGAGAAAATGATAGTACATTGATCATCTGGTCCCATATCCAGAAAGAAATAAGCTTAAAAGACTGAGTGCTTAATTGCTTTGGTGCATTGATAGGTCTTAAACAAGCCGTTAGATTAAAGTATGTGATTTAAACATAAAGATATGCTAATTGAAAGAGGTGTTAGTCTCTAACAAAAATCTCGATAAGGATGACAGAAATGTAATAATCTATCATACTCAAGCCTTATATTTGTTTGATCACCAAAAATAAAATAAAGCAAATAATAAGCGTTGAGGTTTTGGACATTATGAGTCTTTATACGGCTTAACCATCTGGGTATTCATATGCATGAATATTTCATTCGCTTTTAGAGCAAACCCAAAGTCATTAAACTTGATCACTGCTGTACCTTGTACAAATTTAAACTACTGACTTGATCAAAATCCACTGTTAGTTATACATTTGTTCATTCCTTGCACGCGTCTCAATCCCAGTAAGAAACGGACCCCAGGGGATACAATGTATGTAAGCCGACAGATGGACTCGTGCATACTCATTCATAGTAAAGAAACTCAATGCATTGCTCAAAAATTTCTATAAATTTAATTTTTGATCAATAATATAATGGTTTAAGTCAAGTTGGGGTGATATGGTAAAAATCAAATTAAGCTTGAACCGAGATTAGTGGCTGATAGTTTCTGATATTCTGTGCTCTAATTGTAAATTTAATCATATCACAGAAACGCTTGAAAGTTTGTTATAATATTTAAGTGGACAACAATATCAATGACCGACTTAATGGCAGTCATAATATCACTGAAATATAAAACTATGATGGAAGGACAATTTGGTCAATATGATTCTCTGCTAACCTCGTCAAAAATCCACAACTATGTACTGCTTTTGAAAAACATACAAAAACACAAAAATATTTTGTTTTCTGCTTTATGCTTTATTTTCGAGTATTTTTGTTGTAAATATTTTACTTCAAAAATTCAAAATACCAAAAAGATTTTATTTTTTCTTTTACATATTATTTAATATTTTTAAGTTATATGTTTTTAATGTAAAACACGTTAAGATATTACAATTTACCACATTGGGTAAAGATCGTTAAGGTATTTGATCATCGAGATATGGGATTTCGTTAATTTATTTATTAGTTTAAATATTGATTTATTTAATTGATTTAAAATATTCTTTTATTTATTAATTTATTTATTCAATTTAAAATTAAATAAATCTAATTCGTTATTTATGAATAACGAATTGAAGTCATTTATAACGAATTACAATTCAATTCGTTGACCTAATTCGCTTCCGCCACTCTGTAAGGAATGATCTCTAATTCGTTATACATAAAGTAACGAATCAAGCACGAATTGATTCTAATTTGTTATTTTGTTTTAACGATTCGTGTGACACATGTATTTAAATATGATAACGAATCGGTTGATTCGTTATTTCAAATTTGAATGAATTAAATGATTCGTTGTCTGGAAAACTGTGCCAAGGTGTTGCTTATAGGGATTCGTGAACCCCATTCATATTCACTATTCATTTTCTTCTCACTTAAGCAACGAACCTCTACCCAAATTTTTTGAAATTTTCGACCTTAACGAATCTTTGTTTTGATCATCAACTCTACATCGCAAGGTATTGTAAATCAATGCGTAATGATTTTCGTCAGTTTTGATGAACGTTTTAGGGGTTAATTAATCGATTATACTATCGGCTTTAAGTTATATATAACACCTTTAATTTACCTAATTTATACCATGATTTGGTGAAAATGGACAATATGAATCATGTTGCGATGTGTTTCCGAGATCCTTGTGATCATCTGTTCGGCCTTACATCATCAATCATGTGCGCATTTCATTCAGATTGCAATTTTGACCTTTGCCAATTTTGACTTGGACTTTAATTAGCCAAACATTAAGCCTATTAGGGCCATTCGTTATGATGTGACGAATTGGAACTAATTCGTGTCCAATTCGTTACACAGATCACACGAATCAGGATGATTCATCATAATTTTTAACGAATCAAGCGTTAATTCATTATTCTTTCACTCCTGATTTGTTAAGCATAATTCATAATATTTACTTGATAACGAATTAGCCAATCCGTCATAAAGAATCACCATTTTGTTATAACGAATCAAACTACTTAATGAATGACATTATAAATTATTATATATTAATATTTTAATTATTATAAATTTTAATTTATATTAATATTATTTATTTATCATTTAACTAATTCTCGGGTTATTTATTATCAGTTATGGCTGATAATATGGATCAAGATCCTCCTGCTGCTGAGCCACAACAACAACAACAAGAATAACATGATCATCCTTTACTCCCATACGACAAAAAGCATAATATTTGTGCTTTTATTGGTACAAACTTTGCTGACGAGAATATTTTTGGGGAGATGTTGGCCTTTATTCGTCGCTCGCGTATCAACTATGCTTTCACAGCAAATCCGACAATTTTGGAATACTGCTCGTTTTGTGGAGACAGAAAATCACATTGATGCTGAGGTGAATGAAAGACCAATTGTGATATCAACTGAGACTATTCAACGAGTGTTGAGGTTTGGAGATACTATGGATGACCCGAGTGAGTTCCATAAGGAATTGATTAGAGGGTTATTTGGCTGATTATTCTATTCTGGTGATCTTGAGATGTCCACGTATAACAAGGCGTACTTGTGTCCCACATACAAGTACTTACTACATGTTCTCATACATTGCCTTGGTGGACGGAAAGGTGGTTTTGATGAATGTCATATCATGCTTCAATCGGAATTCGTTGTGTTAATTCTGAACAAACCTTTCAACTTTCCTGAGTTGATCTTCTATCATCTCAAAGAGAATTGTCTTGTAGAGAAACACCGCAAGAAATTCTTAATGTATCCTTGATTTATCCAACTGCTTGTTCAGGATGCGATTCGTGACTTGGTGATCGATCCAATACTATGCAATGATAAATTAAAGTTGGAGCATATGAAAGCGGATACAATGCGGAGGATGAAGCAGTATCGTCAAGATCCTCCACCAAGATTCAAGCGCTTGATTGGTCATGTATCCAATCCTGATTATGTATGTCCTCCTAATGATCGCTAGATCCACGATGACTCGGATTTTGAGCGTGAAGAAGGACCTTGTGGGAACAATGATGATGTTGGTGACGATGGTGATGAAGGTGGAAATGATAACCAACGTCGTGTTGAGGTTGAGGCAGCTGCTGTTGAAGCTGCTCAACGTAAAAGAAAAGGGAAAGAGTTGGCTGGTGAATGGTCATCTAAGCGTAGAGTGACTGCTGGTGCTGGTATTTCTTTTGGAGTTTAGCCTCCAAGGTCGTCCATTATTCAATGACCGGTGGTGCCGCTTACTACTAGCACCCCGGAACTCGCGTTGATGACCACACTGACTTCTGACCCTAGGCTTGGTATGATTCCACAGTCAGTTTTATCTACATTGCCAAGGCCTACGACTGCTACATCGGTGGTTTCACCAACACCGAAAATGATGCCACCACCACCTATGGATATTTCATTTATGAGACTTAATCTTCCCCAAGGTCCTGTTCAGCCGATCCCTCCCTCGTTTCATGCAATGACACAGGATCAACAGATGAATATGCTCTTGAGCTTACTTCATCTTTATGAAAATCAAATATCTGCTGATCGTCTTAATCAAGAGCGTATGATGGATAATCAAAGAAAGCTGTTGAGCTATGTCTCTTTCTACCAAAAAGAGACCAAAGCCCTTCGTGAGATTGTGTGACATAACGAGGTATACTATATTCACTACGTAGCGAGTAAACGATAAATCGGTTAATTCGTAGCGATTAAACGAGTAACTGACCTATACTGATTATGACCCGTGTATATACTGAGGTGTCATATACGAGTTATATATATATTATAGTGGCTAACGTATTGATATTTAGGACCCAGCACGTCTAAAACCATTTCAACGAAAAAGGTTTCGTTTTTTGTTACGCTATAAGTTTAAACGCAATCGTTAACATCAAAACGAGCATTGTAGAATCCGTTAAGCCGAAAAATCTTTATAGAACACTTATATGACATGTTCTAAGCAATCCATGAAAATATTTGGGATTTTTACAGCGATTCAGTACGTTTTTCTGATTTTACAAAAATAGGCTGAAAAACACTTGTTTTCGCGCTATTTTTCGCACCCGAACTATTTTTCGCATCAAAAACCGAACCCGAACTAAGTTTGGAACTGAGATTTCACCTTGGCATGCAAAAATAGGAAAATTATGGCAATGGAGGGTCCCATGGGGACCCCAACATATGACGACTAAAGAAAAAATGCACCCTTTATCAATATCTTAACACTTCGATATTTTCTCAATTCATTTCACACCAAACTTTACACACACATCTGGAACAACTTTTTCTTCATATTTCACAGCAAAAACACCAAGTAAGATGACAATTTTTGCAAGTTTAATCTTGTTTTAATCAAGTTATAATCATATAAACATGTCTTGATTAGTTTTAAACATGTTTAGCCATCCAAAAACCATAAAAATCAACTAAAATTATGTTTTGATGTTAAACATGTCTACAAAGCATTATCATATAGATTTTTGGTCAAAAACGCGGATTAGAACATGAATACAACGTTTTTACGGTTTGAAAGTTCGGTTTGAAACCAAAACCGAAACCCTACTTATCAAGGCTGTTAAATGGATGATTTATGCTTGGTTTGATGTTATATTATATGTAGATACATTGAGTTTGCAACCCAAGACCCAGAGAGTCGTTTAAACTGTCGAAAATCACCGAAAACCGACAAGGTAATACCGTATTACTCGTTTAGGGGCTGTTTGTTCTTCAATTTTGACGTACTTTTTTTAGGTTATGAAACTTTGCAGGGACATTAGGGATCACATAAGTAAGTGCCTGTTAAAATTTGGTAATTTTTTGATAGACGGAGAATATTTGGCGAATTTATTATCGTTTATTGGCGTTTATTCAGGAAAAATAGGTAAACTCCATGAAAAATTATGAAATTTGGTTTTAGAACCAGGAAATGTTATTTTAAGATCACTTACAAAATTTGGTAACATTTGGAGATGTCTAAGTAGTTTTTACGTAATTGTGTTTTAATCGAGTTTTAATACCCGAAAACCACACAAAAAGGCATTTTGGCCAAAGAGTTAGATTCTGGAGATTTTTCAAGAGCTATTTGATGATATTTATACCACTTTGAAAAATTATCGTATTTTTTGGATGTCGTTTGATATAAACGCGCTGTTTATTACTTAATTATAACACATTTAATGAATTTTTATAAATAGATAATTAATCTTAAAATTTTTGAAAATATTTTTATAATACTCTCCATATTTTAATTTATTTTTACAAAAATTTCCATAATTTATATATAAGTACATAATTAGTTATGATTAATCAAAGATTTAAACTATAATTGTTTTAACGAAACCGGCAGTTTTGTGTTTAATGGACTGACTGGTATGTCAAAATGTCAAAAGTGGTCAAATATTGTATTTTTGCAAGAATTTGATAAAAACGAACTTTTTACGAGAATTCCGGACAATTCGGGTGTATTGTACGCGTTTTGTATAATCAAACCCGTGTGAAAATGGAACGAACCCTGCGATCAATCCAGATACCGAAACTTCAAAACTCTTTCGTAATCAATTCATTTTATCAATCAATATGTTTACTAAAGTGTATGTGATCTTACCTATTTCCGAAATGCATAAACGATCAACTTGGCTAGGCTCGAAAAACGGTGAAACTGAGCCAAGTCTGATTTTGAACATTTCATAGTATACAATGTCACAATCTAAGACTATGGTCATGTTCTGGGCTTAACAGTTATACCCGGACTAGTTATACAGCCCGATTTAGCTTAAACATTGTACTAGTATTAACAGTACGATACCGGTTATAGGAGTCAAGCTATAATCGAGGAACATTAATTACTGATACATATGACCAGCTAGAACTACGATAAGGTGAGTCTCACGACCCCACATTCTAAACTGTTTTGACAAACTTTGGGGTGGAAAGCATGTTTATATATACTTATATACTTGAAAACTTATGATGATGTGAATTATCTAAGTACTAACACTTGAAAGTCCCCACAAACACAAGTGATTAACTTCGTGCCAGTGACGTGTGGATAGTACTATCGGTTTGACAACCTCAACTGAAGGCGCTGGAGGGGTATGTTGGATATACTTGTTAACACAGTTGCACATTGTCATATAAATTTATTACATTCTGCTATGTGGTGTTAGACATAGTACATACTTGGGGCAAAGTGACTATTAAATGCCAACGGGAGTACATGGGCAAGGGTGGCCATGCATGCGAGCTGTCTTGGTTTCACTTGTGGCTTAGTATAAAAACATCATGAACATATATACATATATACATACGTACTATGAACCTTACGAACTCGTATACTGATTTTTGTTCGTACTCGTGAAACTTGAAACTCACCAACTAGACGTAGTTGACCCGTTTTAACATGCTTTTCAGGTAAGCCGAAGTTGGAATGATTTGCTTACGTGCTTGGTGTTTGAAGGAAAATTGAATAGCTGTGAATAGATGCAAATACGTACTAATGAATAAGGAACCGAGAACTGGTTATGTGTTTTTCATCTAGTTTGTAAACTTAGTACCTACCAATGTAATATGATGTAAATTAGTTTGTTGAATTTCTTTATAAACAATGTGGTTGATACCAGTGTTATCTGTTACATTCTCGTATTACGCTTCCGCAACTACCTAGTCGGGGTGTGACAGATTGTTACATCTTAGGGGGTGAAAATAAAAGAACAAGAGGACACGATTCTGCAGCTTACATGTAAAGGATATGAATTAAAGAAGCTCAGAAATGTTGATGAAGATCCTGATGAGTCAGGTGCCGGGTGAAGTGAGACAAAACAAACTCATGGCTCATCCTCCGGTGCAGGTACGAGCAGGGATGCTGGTAATGTTGACAATCAGTTGGTCGTTTATCAAGACTCAACAAACGTGAAACCAATTGAGTCGATAAAGGCTAATACTGTTATATTTATTGATGGTGAGGGGGTGATAAGAAGCATTGTGAATGCTGATGAAATTGAAGTGGGACAGTTTGTGGAATGGTCCTTAACACGAGAGCAGATCTCTATACTGATGGGTTTGAATGAAGATGAGCTGAACGTGCTAGAGACTGAGAATGATGTGGAAGTTGAGAATGACGAGGAGGTCTTGATTGATCCAACGATTCAAATGAACACGTCATTTATTTATGAATATGAGGAGGTCGAGATTGAGGACATGACGGCTGAGGAATACCCTGATCTATTTTAACGATCATACGTCGATCAGGGTGCTCCTGTAGTTACTGAAGAAAACGTCAAAGCAGCCGAAGATCAGTTGGAGAAAGTCTCAAAGGGTAAGAGTGTTGACACAAGATTTGGTTCGAAGCCTGATCCATCCGTTGATGATATTCAAGGATGGTTTGCATATAGAGACAAGAGAGCACGAAAGATTATTAATGCATACATGTATGTTGATAAAGAGCTAAAATTGGAAGCTGTTGCATGTGCTCAAGCCAATCAGATGACTTCCTTTAAAGTTGTGTCTAAAGTAAGAGGTGACATTATTTCATGGCTTTATGATTCTAACTTAAAGGTCTGTATATAAATGGGAGAATGGCGTCCAGTACTATGAAAACATTACTGACGTTCTCTCATTACCGTGTTGGGATGTACGTACTCTCGCGTGTCGACCTTTCATAAACCGTGGTGGGAATCACCAAGAAAATTGGTTCCACCAACATTTTTTGTTCGAGGTGAATCACGGGTTTAAATTCTCTAATCCGTAGATAACAACCCGTAAACGTATTGACGAGATTGATCCAAGGACGGTTTGGAGGAAGCTCATGCTTAAAGTAAAGCCACCAAAGACAATGAAGCGTGTACCAGTCATGACGCTGAATCAGCATATGTATTTATCTTTCAACCGCTGGTATTATGAAAATCGTACTGGCGAGGCCGTTATTGTTTTGGGAAAGGGTTTAAAGACCGAGCTGGTTAAGATTATTGATCCGATGTGGCTCGTGAATTTGACTGAGATTGACAATGGCGTGCTCTTCAAGAATAAGATATTTATCGAGCGTCGTGAAGACTATGACCGAGCAATACAGTTTCAACGTGTTGTTCGTGTATGTCAAGAGCATGGAATTCACAGTTGTCAGGACTGGCAGACGAAGCACTTCAAATAAATTAAAGACAAAGAGCTCAAGACGAGGGGGTGTCTGTTAGTGAACGGTTTTGCGTCTCGAGTCTTTGTATTTATCGTTTTGTATTTATTAATTAAAAGGATATTTATATTATAGACTAGTTCGTTAATGTAAGTCTAGTTCATTAAGGATGTTTAACGAACTAGACAGTTAAGTTAAGTTTCCTTCCATTCGTTAAGGATGTTTAACGAATGGGAAGTAGTTCGTTACGTTTATTCCCATTCGTCATGGAATGTTGACGAATGGGCATAACGAATCAGTTGATTCGTTGTGTCTTGTTTAGTTATATGTACTGTAACGAAGTGGACTCCAATTCGTTACGGGTTGTGTAACGAATTGGATCCATCTTCTATATATAAAGGTTCATACCTCTGATAAATTAAGTTTTGGAGATTAACGTAAACAAACTCTTTCCATTTGCTTTCTCGATCCAAACTTTGTTCTATTACATAATACACCTAATAATAATAATATATCTTATATATATATGTGTGTGTGTGTGTGTGTGTGTGTGTGTAATCTATAACCGTTAAGAGTAATCAATGAACTAGATCCTGGTAATCGTATTTGGATCATAGATCTGAGATCTGAGGCATTATCAAAATGCCATGGAATGCTCATGGGTCCTCCAACTCTATTGTATTGATAATTAGTTAATTAGTTGGTACTATTAAAATGACATGTAACGTGCATGGGCCGTGCAACTCAGTTATTTTTAATTTTTTAATTTTTCGGGCCATTTAAATTCCATGTAACGCTCATGGGAGGCCCAACTCCCAAATTGATATTATGTTATTTAGTTGGGCCAATAAAATGCCATGGAAAGCTACTGGGAAGCTCAATCCGCAAAGTTATTTTAGTATGCTAGACAAGTTGGGAAAATAAAATGCCATGGAAGGCTCATGGGAAGCCCAACTTACCCAAGAAAATTTTTTTATTCATTTACTCGATTTCAGTTAAAATAAACATTTTATGATCTGACTTATGCACTTACTTCAAAATATTTTAATCCTTATGATACGACGCAAATCCCCCACTTATAAAGGCAAGGTTATTATAAGTTATCTAAAACAATTAAAATTTTATTATTTAAATGGTTTCATCAACTTATCCTTCACCTTATAAATCTTTATTTTTGGTCATCGTAGATTGTCTTCCCTAAGAAATCACCGCCGTCCTCAACATCAATCGTTTGGTTCTCATGACCACCATATGGCCGCCTGTATAGCCAAGGAGATAGCTGCTGCGATCCCTAGAATTGTAAACCAAATTCAAAACATCAATGCAACCGGTCCAACCTTTTCCACTAATCTCCCTGCTGGTAACTGTGAACCATCTACCTTCACTCATCCTCACAACAAGAAACGTAAGAACCTTGCTGCAACCAATCCTACCCAACCATAAGCATCTTCAACTTTTCCAAACAAGATACCTTACTTCGGTCCTTACCCGTTATGCTCCATTTGTAACCATCATCACTCGGTTAAATCCCTATGCCACCATTGTTCCCAATGTCACCGTTATGGACATTTTGCTAATACTTGTCGTGTGCCACCTAATGCAAAAGCCGTTTCGCAATAGTCTGTGTCGTCTACTCCTAGACCCGCTAGTACACCGTATGCTCAACCTGACGCCCCTGCCACCAGTGCTTGCTACCATTGTGGAGACCCTAATCATCTCCGCGATATGTGCCCTCATATTATCCATGCTAACCTGGCTCTGATATCATTTGTAACATCCACCCCCCCTCGCACCCCCGAATATTGTCCGCTTTGTCCACGAAGAGCTCACGGTTTTGTGTTTTGGTTGCCACGTGGAGACTTCCTATGAGGTCACCCATCCTGGTACTACTTTCCTCTCGTCCATTACCATTAAGCCTAAAACGCGTTGGTGATTTAAGAGGAGAGACATTTACTTATGAACCAAAGATCTCTCTTGTCCATGGCCAATGTGGGATTTGCCCAGGATGTTACATTGTTACCTCCACTTGACCACTTGTTTGCGGGTGGTAAGGTGTAGCATGTCGATGTCGAACCCCGTATCTGCCAATACTTTCCCCATTTGTGTGTTACAAAAGTGAGTTCCTCGATCGCTTGTGAGTGCTTTGGAAGTACCAAAACGAGAGAATAATTTCTTTAGAAAGTTGACTACCATCCTAGCGTCATTGGTGGGTAAAGCTTGGCTTCGACCCATTTCGATACGTAATCTGTTGCAACTTGGATGTAGTGATGACCAAACGATGCTAGAAGTGGTCCCATAAAGTTGATGCCCCTAACATCAAATATTTCACACACCTTGATTGGTCTTTGTAACATTTCATCTCGAGAATAGATGTTTCTAGCACGTTGGCATGCATCGCATGATAGAACCATTTCATTTTCTTCTCGGTAGATTGTAGGCCAATAGAATTCAGCGTCAAATACTTTCTTGGCGGTTGTCGATGCTCCGCGATGACCTCCTAATAGTCCTTCATGACATTGTTTCAAGATCTTGTGTGCTTCGTCTCCATGTACACATCTTCGAATTATATTAAAAGCTCCTATGCGAAATTACGTATCTTCCCGGAAGTAATATTTGATATTGGAAAAGAATTTCTTCCTTTGTTGATACGTCATTCCTTTGAGGAGGATTTCACTAGCTTCGTAGTTTGCGATGTTAGCAAACCAAGTATGTTTTCCCTCTCGAGTTTGGATATGCATAAGAAATTAATGGGGAAAGTTGTCATTTAAATTGGTCCACATTATTTCTTTTGAAGTTGGGCATTCCAGACGAGAAAGATGATCGGCTGCAACATTTATGGCATCCTCTTGTTCTTGATTTCGACGTAAAATTCTTGTAAAAGTATAATCCATTGGATCATACGGGGGTTAGCATCTTGTTTTGTGAACAAATACTTTATCGCCACATGATCAGTGTACACAATGGTTTTTGAAAAGACTAGATAAGAACGGAATTTGTCGAAAGCGAAGACTACGGGCAAAAGCTTTTTATTGGTAGTTGTGTTATTCTCTTGAGCATCACTGAGAGTCTTGATGGCGTAGTAGATCGGATGAAATTCTTATCTTTACTTTATCCTAAGACTGCTCCATCTGCGAAATCACTTGCATCACACATATGTTCAAATTGTACCGTATAGTCTGGAGCTACCATGATTAGAGCGCCCACAAGCTTGTTTTTCAGAATTTGAAATTTATCCAAACATTCTTTGGATAAGATGAATGGAGCATCCTTTTCAAGAAGTTGTGTCATTGACCGGGCTATTTTTGAAAAGTCTTTGATGAAACCAACATGGCCAAGAAAACTTCGAATAGCTTTAACAGATGTGGGTGGAAGTTTGGAAATGGTTTCTACTTTGGCTCTATCCACCTCTAATCCGGTTTGAGATATCTTGTGCCTGAGAACGATGCCCTTTTTAACCATAAAGTGACATTTTCCCAATTCAACACAAGATTGGCTTCCTCACATCTTGTTAACATTCTTTTAATATTTTCAAGACATAAATTAAAGGAATCGCCAAAGACGGAGAATCCGTACATGAAGACTTAGGTTGAATCGTCAATCATGTCATGAAAGATAGCTACCATACAACGTTGAAAAGTAGCTGGAGCATTACACAGTCCAAAGGGAATTCATTGGTAAGAGAATGTGCCATGGGGACATGTAAATGGTGTTTACTGCCGGTCTTCAGGGGAAATTGGATTTCAAAATAGCCAGAGAACCCATCAAGAAAACAGTAGTACATCTTCCCTGATAGACGCTTAAGCATCTGATCAATGAACGGGAAAGGAAAGTGATATTTTTTAGTGGCATCGCTGAGTTTGCAATAGTCGACGCAAACTCGCCATCCCGTGACGGTTCTCAAGAAACTCAATTCATTCTTGTCATTGGTGACCACTGTCATTCATCCTTTCTTTGGAACTACTTGAACCTGACTTACCCAAGGAGAATCGAAAATGGGGAAAATTAATCCTGCATCAGGCAGTTTGAGTACTTCCTTTTTCACCATGTCTTGCATGTTTGGATTTAGTCGTCTCTAGTGTTGCACTATGGGTTTAAAGTTTTCTTCTATTAGAATCTTGTGGGTGCAGAATGATGGGTTGATGCCTTTAATGTCCATGATTTTCCAAGCGATAGCTTTCTTGTGAGATTTAAAGCTTCAAGGAGTCTTTCTTTCTCATCACTTGAAAGGTCGGATCAAACGATGTCAGGCAATTGAGATTTGTCGTCGAAGAAAGAATACTCAATGTGTTTGGGCACATTTTTAAGCTCTAAAGTAGGTTGATCTTCAACAGAATGTTTCGCTTTAGGTTCTAGATCTCTATGTACTTCTTCAAATATCTCCTCGGAGTTGCTTTCTTCTTCCTCTTTCACAGCCTGATTTTCTGAATTGATGGCACGTGCTTTCTCCACAATTATTTGTGTATTACTGCTTATTTATCCATTGTTTTTCTTAAATGAAAGTTCACTATTGATTCACACATATCCATGAAGTATGATGAATCTTCTGTGTACTGTGGATGTTTCATTGATTCGCCTAAGTCGAAAGTTACTTCATCATCCTCTACTATGAGATTGAGTTTCCCGTTGCAAACATCTATGAGTGCTCTAGTGGTAGCTAAGAATAGTCTTCCTAAGAGAATGGGTACAAAAGTATCTTCATCCATGTCTAGAATAAAGAAGTCAAATTGAAAGACGAACTTGTCGATTTTGATTAACATGTTCTCAACTATGCCTCGTGGATATTTCACTGATCTATCGTCTAGCTAAATGCTCATACGGGTTGGAGTAGGTTCTCCTAGTCCTAACTTGGAGAAAACCATATAAGGAATAAGGTTGTACTAGCTCCTAGGTCAGCTAAATCATTGCTGACAAACAAGTTTCATATCAAACTGGGGATAGTGAAGGTTCATGGGTCAGTCATCATCTATGGAAGCTTGTTTTGGAGAATGATAGAGCATTCTTCATTAAATATCACGTTTGTTGGTGCATAATGTCAGTAGTTCAGTATCTCGTGTTTTGTATGTGTCTGTAATCGTGTTAGATAGTTTGTTTTGGTTTGAATATTGTATTACACAAGTTCGCCTGGGATGTAGGCGAACTTGGTGACAAGCGAAGTTGTGACAACTTCGCGTAGTATGTTAGGCGAAGTTGTCTAGGTTATTTAAACCTCACTTCGGCTTGGTTTTGGTTAAGTTTTTCAGAACGTGTATTGTGATAATTGAGATCACGTGTTGAAGTGTTGCAATACAAACGTGTTTATTAGTATTGTAACGTGTGTTTGTGTATCGTCTCAACGTATTATATATCTTACGCTCGTATCGTATTACGTGGGGATTCCGCACCCTCGTGTTACGAGATACTCCTGTGTAGATCCGGCTGGGAACCTACAATTGGTATCAGAGCTTTTGCTCGTGATTGTGTGGTTCGGGATTATCACACGGGTGTTAAAATCGTTCCGTTCGACTATTCGCGGAACGAGTTTACGTTGAAATACCTAGTTTGTGTGTCTTGCCCATCTCCCACCATCAAATATAACCCATTACACTTTCCATACCTCGCAATACGTCCAATTAAAACCTTCAAAAACCTTGTGTTCATCAGGAGAAGTTGCCGTCATCGTTTGTAGGGTTTAAGCGAACTTATAAGGGTTAAGCGAAGTTATAGTGCAAGCGAAGTTGAGTATAAGCGAAGTTAGGAAGTCAAGCGAAGTTAAGATCAAGCGAAGTTAAGATCAAGCGAAGTTATTATAACTTCGCTACCTGGTCACTGTTTATAAATAAAAAAAAAACTTTCCTTGTATTTCGAGTCGTGTTTCTCTCAACTATGACTTCAATAAACATTACAGAACTGGTAAAAATGGAGGTTGAAGCCGGTTCTGCAACCAAAGATCCAAAAATGCTTAAGGGTACCGATTTCGTTGCATGGAAAGATCGGTTTGAACAGTATGTGAAATATCAAGATGCTAAGATGTGGGTTTGCATTCAAGACGGATACATTCCACCAACATCCTTGTTTGAAGGCCGTGACAAAATTAAGAAGTACAGTAAGATGGAAGAGGAGGAAAAGAAAATGTATGAGGCAGAGAGTAAAGCTCATGCAGCAATAACAATGGCTCTTCCACAAGAGATTCTTCATACCTTCAAGAAGTACAAAACTGCTAAAGAGCTATGGGAAGCCCTAGAAAATAGATATGAAGGTAATGTGGGGATACGTGCTTCCAAGACAAAGCTACTAAAAACCCAATTCTCTGTATTCAAGTATTTGAAAAATGAATCACTTGACGACATCATCATAAGATATTATCACTTGATGACCGAACTTAGTAATTACTCCACTGAATACAAGGAAGAAGAGATAGTAGAGAAACTTCTTGATGCTCTTCCACCGAAATGGTAAATGTACACGGTTTTGATGAGAGAGGATAAAGACTTTGCCAGGATTGATTTGGAAACAGCAGTCAATAAGTTACGAAATTTTGAACTTAACATGGTTAGGAAGGAGACACCAACTGATCAGGTTCAGGATCCGGGAATGTATGGTGCGAAAGTCTCTCCAAGCTCAAGTTCAAAATCAGAATCTTCTGCCTACTACTCAAAGGGAGAACCAAACTCAAACTCAAATCGAGATGGTCATGTGATTCTCAATATGGATGGCGACGTATGTTTCGTAGCTGGAGGTAGTAATCCTTCAAAACCTCAAGCCACAACTGGAAATTTCTCGTCAAATATTCCGAGCTACAACTACTCACAGATGCCCATGAGTGTTAAATCAGCTGAACAACAGTTTGCTCTCTATGCATCCTTCATTGCATCTTATGAGAACTACATCAAAGGTAAAATAGCCGACCCTGCTACATTGGATGAAGACTATGATCAGATTGATGCTGATGATTTGGAAGAGATGGACCTACAGTGGCAGATGGCTATGATAGTAAGAAGGGTAAAGAGATTCATGAAGAAAATAGGTAGAAAGTTCGTTGGAGAAAGACCAGGGTTTGATAAATCAAAGGTTCGATGTTACAACTGTCAACAAAATGGTCACTTTGCTAAGGAATGTACAAATGAGAGAGTCGAACGAAGTCAGAACAGGCCTGCACAACAGAATGGGGGTGGTAGTGAGAATAGGGCTATGGTATCTAGACAGAATGGTGGATACAACTGGAATATACATGTTGAGGAAGTGTTCGAACATGCTAATTTGGTAAACATCGAAATTGGAGGAAGTGAGAGGGAGACGGGAGAAAATCAAGCATATATGGCAGAAGTGAACGATCAACTCCCTGAGGTAAGTTCTGAACTTCATTGTATACAATGTGAAAATCTGTCTGAACAATTGAAAACAATAACTGATCAGTTTGTTAGTTTGGACGCACAATTTAAAACGTTAAAAGAAGATCATCACTATACTAAAACTAGAGAAAACAGTTACTCGGTAAAAATAAAAGCTAGTGAATAGGATATCAGAAGTCTTAAAGCCAGTCTAGCCGAAAAAATACAAGTAATTGATCTTAGTTATGAAGTGTTAGAAGAAAAAACCAAACTAATTGCTGAAAAAGATAAACAGATAGCTGATTACCAGGTAAAAGTGATGGAACTAAATAGAAAAATTGAACAATTTAGAAATTCTTCAGTAGTGCTAGATCACATCATAAGTGTTCAACGTTCCCCAGTTAACAAAGGGGAATTGGATTTTCTGAAGTTCCACCACCGTATAACAATAACTATACTTATAATCCTAGTAATCAGCAATCTGCGAATGATGAGATTAGTCAGACAGTTCCTATCAAAATTTCTACTAAAGAACCTGAAGTTATTAAGAGCGAAACGAGTAAGCCAATTTCTAATGTTGAGATTTCTGTTCCTAGCTCTGTCTCATCAAATTCGGACAAGGCATCCGAATCGGGTGAGATAAAAGAAGAGGTAGTGTTACTAAAATGTGGGGAGGAATATAAGCCCAATGAAAAGAATTCTTCCCTAAACCCGTTCGTCCCACCATATGTTAGACAAACGGGTAGTAATGCAACCTCAACATCTGCAACAACTGTTGAGACGAAAGTTGAAAACAGAAGTTGTTTCAGATGAAATCAAGTAGGACATCTTATTGCTAATTTTCCTCTAAACCAGAGAAAATTTAGAGGTATGAGGCCTCCGAAAACTAATAATAAAATGAATATTAATTATGATACTGGTAAGAATGCGAACACACCAAATTTCAGACATTGGACTAATCCAAGATTTCAAAGAAATCGGTCTCATTTTTTCCCAGTTAACCACCAAAATTATAATTCAGTTAATTCACTAAGGTTTGGATGGCCTCATAGCCAATCCTCTAGAAGGTTTCCTTTCAGAACTTACAGAAATTATCCTCAAACTGACTTTGGGCAACCAAAATACTGGATGCCGGTCAACAGATTTAATCAACCCAAGACTAGTAGGTCTTGGGTCCCTAGATTTTAATCTATTTCTTGAATTGTGCAGGAACAGTCAAACAGAGCTGTAAACAATCTGTGGGTTGTTGACAGTGGCTGTTTCCGGCACATGACTGGTAACAAGAAATTGTTACGTGACTGGAAATCTGTTCAAGGAGGAAGGGTTAGTTTCGCTGGAGAAAGTGGAGGTAGAATCAGTGGTATAGGAATGGTGACAAATGGAAGAATGAAGTTAGAAAAGGTGAACTTTGTGGAAGAGTTGAAGCATAACTTGTTGAGTGTATCTCAGATTTGTGACAAAGAATACACGGTGCATTTTACTAAAAACGAGGCAATCGTCCTTTATCCTGGTTTCAAGATACCAGAGGCATGGGTGGTGATGAGAGCTCCAAGAGAAAAGAACACGTATGTAATGGATATGAGGTCAACTGAGATGATAACAGAAGAATCATGTCTTCTGTCAAAGGCAACTGAGTCTGAGTCAGATTTATGGCATCGAAGAATGGGACATATACATCTTCGCAAAATGAATTACATTGTCAATAATGGGCTGGTGCTTGGTGTTCCCTTGAAGAATTTTAACTTTGAAGATCAATGCTTGTCGTGCAAGAAGGGAAAGCAACACAAAAAACCTCATCACTCCAAGAAGGTTAACTCAATTGTCAGTACCCTAGACCTACTTCACATGGATCTCTTTGGTCCCGTGAATGTAAAGAGTTTCGGTGGAACGTCATACTGCTTGGTTGTAACCGATGACTACTCTCGATACTCTTGGGTATACTTTCTGAAGGCAAAAGATGAGACAGTTCAGTTGGTAATTAACTTGATTACCAAGGTTGAAAATATTTTTGGGAGAAAGATTAAGTACATCAGGAGTGATAATGGTACAGAGGTCAAGAACTACCAGATGGAGATGTTCTGCTTACAGAAAGGGATAGAACATCAGTACAGCGCCCCGTATACTCCGCAACAAAATGGGGTAGCTGAGAGGAAGAATAGAACGCTAATCGAAGGAGCCAGAACCATGCTGGCAGATGCTAAACTTCCCGTGGTGTTCTGGGCTGAAGCTATTGCCACAGCCTGTTATATCCTTAATCGTGTTTTAACTGTTAAAAGATTAAATAAAACTTGTTATGAACTCATGCATGGTAGAAAGCCAAACTTGAATGGTCTTGAACCTTTCGGGTCCCCATGTACGATATTAAAGACAAACTCAAAATTTGGTGAAAAAGCCGACGAAGGTATTTTAGTCGGATATGTTGTTGGGACTCCCAACAGAAGAGTCTTTAATTTATCGAACAGCAAGGTTGAGGTGGTATGTAACACTGACATTACGAGTTACAAATCACCAAAGCCTAGCATGGGACCCGCTGAAGCTTTCGACTATGATAAACTATTCAATTCTTTTAATATGCCTTACTTGGATTTTGCAGAAGTTGATGAGAAAATTACTTCATAGATTCTGTATGACGAGGAGGAAAATATTGTGCAACGTCCGCGATACGATGAAAGTCAACCTTCCTCATCAAGTGCCGTTGATACTCCTGCTGTCTCTACTGAAGAAGAATTCTACAATCCATTTCACTCTCAACATCAATCACCCACTGATGAACTCTCTTAGAATTTAGAAAACAATCTGGAAGTCGGTCCGGTTCAGACTACTGCAATTCACAAAAATCACCCCTTGGAGAACGTGATAGGTAATCTGTCTGACGGTGTTCAAACAAGAAGAAGTTTGGATGAACACACATGTGTTTACGCAAGCATTAAAGACACAGGGATCATAAATGAATGCTTGTACACCTGCTTCATCAGCCAGATTGAACCGAAGAACTATCAAATGGCTCTAAAGGATAGCTCGTGGGTCGAAGCCATGCAAGAAGAGTTAGCACAGTTCGAGAAGATGGAAGTATGGAAATTAGTTGAAAAACCAAAGAATGTAAATGCTATTGGTACAAAGTGGGTTTTTAAATGTAAGAGAGATGAGAAGGGGATAATCATACGGAACAAGGCAAGGCTGGTAGTAAAAGGGTTTAATCAGCTGGAAGGAATCGACTACAACGAAGTGTTTGCTGCACACAAAGAGATGAAAGTGTTCCAGTTAGATGTGAAGAGTGCCTTCCTTAATGGTAAAGTCGATGAGGTGGTGTATGTTGAACAACCTCCGGGTTTCCCTGACCCAGATTTTCCTGATCATGTTTACAAATTGAGTAAAGCTTTATATGGTCTACATCAGGCCCCTCGTGCCTGGTACGCAACTCTGTCCGATTACTTGCTTGAGAATGGGTCGAAAGAGGAAAAATCGATAGCACGCTATTTGTCAAGAGAAAAGGGGGAGATCTTCTACTCCTTCAAGTCTATGTGGACGATATCATTTTTGCTGCATCAAAAGTCGCCATGTGTCAGGAATTTGAAGCAGTCATGAAAAAGAGGTTTGAAATGAGCGCCATGGGCGAATTAACTTTCTTTTTGGGATTGCAGGTTGATCAGAAGAAAGATGGGATGTTTATTCATCAAACAAAATATGTCCATGACGTACTCAAACGCTTCAAGATGGAGGATAGCACTTCATTTGATACTCCAGTTTGCGTCAACCACAAACTGGGTGCTGATTCTGACAGTGATGAAGACGTTGATCCCACCCAATATCGGGCAATCATAGGTTCTTTAATGTATTTAACTACATCTAGACCTGATATTATGTTTGCAGTTTGTCTTTGTGCTCGTTTCAGGCAAGCCCGAAGGAATCTCACATGAAGGAAGTGAAGAGAATAGTGCGGTATCTCAAAGGCAAGCCTAAGTTGGGATTGTGGTACACGAAAGGGGGAGAACTGGATTTGTTAGCTTACACTGATTCTGACTATGGAGGTTGCAATCAGAACAGGAAGTCAACAACCGGTGGATGTCAGTTTCTGGGAGGAAGATTGGTGTCGTGGCAGTGCAAAAAGCAGACCTCAGTAGCCATTTCCACCTGTGAAGCAGAGTACATGGCAGCATCAAACTGCTGCTCCCAGGTTCTTTGGATACAACAGCAATTGCGCGATTACGGTCTAAATTTCACTCAAACTCCTATTTGCATTGATAACACTGCTGCAATCTCAGTAACTAACAATTTCGTAAAACACAGCAAAACTAAACATATTTACGTTCGTCATCATTTTATACGGGATTGTGCTGAGAAGAAATTAATTGTGCTTGAAAAGGTTGATTCTTTGGATAATTTCGCCTATCTTTTTACTAAAGCGTTTGACCGATCCCGTTTTCAAAATCTTGTTGAGCTGAATGGGATGATCAATCCCGAGTAACCTTGTTTTTCGTTTTTATTAAAAAAAAAAAACATCACTATCGCTTAGAATTATGTCGGTTGCTTCAGTTTAAAGGACACATCTTCGGATATGTTTGGTCCTTACTTCTACCAGTAGATTATGAGGATAGCCATTAACCAGATGACTGAAAGTGACCGGGGCGGTTTATGATGGGTTTTTATTCTTTCGCTGAAAAATAGTCATTCTTACTTAGTTAGAAGGACACATACTCGTATGTGGTCGGTCCAGCTGATCCATTGGATCTTCAGGATAGCCGTTTACCTGAAGACTTTGACTTGATCGGGGCGATAGAATTTAAAATTTTTTTTAAAGGAGATGATATAATTTTTCAAGTCTATAACTTCGTAAGAAGTTTCAATACAATGTTTAAAAGAAAATTGATCCAACCTTGGAAAGTGATAGAAAAACTATTTCTGTGTGCCTAACTGGTGAAGTTATTAGGCCTAAAAGACTCTAGAACATCCATTGTATGTTATGGTAGCTTTTTATGGTGCGTAAAAGTAGAAGTGATACAAACTAAATCTCCTCGATTTAATGTGGAGAATCATTCTGAATTGTGCATGTCTCCATATACATCTTTCTGAATGATAGGCAGAAAAGTGATTACTCAGTCATACACGAGCCCGTGAGTGTTCTGATTCCCGAGAAGATGGTATGTCAAGTACCTGCAGTGATCCAGATTCGGGACTTGCAGTCGTCTACTATTTGAAGCTGGATTAATGTCTTTATTAAAAAAAAAAAAACATATATGTTGTTAAGCCTTCTAAAGCTTTTGTTGTTTCAAATATCAATCAAGAGGCAAGAAAGAGAACGGGAAGAAAACTCTAAAGATCGATGTGTGCTTACTGTTTAATCAGACACTACTGGTCGAGGTCAACTCGGGGTGACTTGGGGAAAGCCAAATACACTTTGAGAATATATAGGAGGCATCACAATCTCTCATGAGATGTCCATCTAAAGTTTGAGCTTAATTGAACCTAATCCGTATCACAGAAGCGATGAAAACCATACTAAGTTTTATACCTGCTTACAACCTGTTTCTTTATGTCATAATACCGCTGAACTTGGATCTATGTGACAGCCACTTAATTAGTATGATTCCTGTTCGGGTCTTTTCTAAAACATGCAGGTTCTCGTTAAGACTGAAATTTGATCCCGTTTATTTAATTTCTAAAATTTTCATTGCATATTTCATTTTATGGTTTAAAACTTGGTTACTTGGTTCTTAAAAGCCATTCGCATTTTGATCAAATTTATAAGGTTTGTTTGTATATTAAAATATGCGAACTTATGATAAGGTAAAGAGGCGAAGTTGACCACTCAGTTGTCCTTAAGCGAAGTTAATGATCATCTGTTTTGCAGCGAAGTTGTCACAGAGGCGAAGTTATCCTTAACTTCGCCCATGTATTTTTCAAACCTATATAAATGTTCAACTTGGTCAAACTCTTTACATACTTTCAAAAACTCGGCGAACTTATACCCACAGTCATAACCCTCGGCGAACTTACACATTGAATCGAACCTCATTATTATATGTTTCTTGTCCGAGATAAAGGTGTGTAGGATTGGTTTAACCCGTAATTGATGTTAATGGTGTTAATCAGAAATCTTTTTAATCCGATTCGTGACTTAGTTCATGCAACCCTTTAAACACCCGATAAACAATCTGTTTCTACCATGTTTGTAACTCATTTGATCGTCTAGATCTCCATAGTAACATCTTTTCATGTTTTCAATCACAAATACACCAAACAAAATCATGATCGGACATCAGTTGCTCGCCGTTTCAGATTCAGGCGAAGTTGTTCTCAACTTCGCCCTAGGTCTAACTTCGCCTGCTCTAGTTTCTCGTAAATAATTAAATAGTCTAGTTGTTCTCAGGCGAAGTTAATGTTTTGGGCGAAGTTGTACTCAACTTCGCCATATGTCTAACTTCGCCAGCACATTAGAAGTTATCATAACTTCGCTCATGGTAACAGGCGAAGTTATGATCTGCTTTGTCAATGTTCTAACTTAGACCATTTCTTGTGCAGATATGGCTGCTGTAGCAGGAGCTGGTGGTGCTGGTGGTGACGAAGGTGGTGACAACAACCGACAGTTCTTTCCGGGGCACAACATGTATATTACTTTGGATCCGGATGCTAGTGGTGTCGACGACTATCGCGAGATCATCTCCTTCCTCGTTCGCTAACGTGTTTTTCACGCCATCACTACAACTCTCCCCATTTCTCTACCGAATATTGAAGATTTCTGGCGAACGGTAGAATATGACTGTAGAGTTGATCCTCCGGTTATGCGCGCTACAGTAAACAATCAAGTCGTATAGTTCTCGGCAAATCAAATAAGGGTCGAGTTGCAGTTCGGGGCTGAACCTACAGATGATCCAACAGATTTTCCGGCTCCATTCAGAGATGGTGCGTTTCTACGAATGGGCTATTCGGGTCCATTTGGTGACACTCAAAGGTGAAAGGGATTTTTACTGGATCAGTGGCGTTTTCTGATGCACGTGATGATTGTGTGCATGTCGGGTCGTAAAGCTGGTACTGACGGTATGGGGGCAACGATGCAATCTGCTATGACAGCCCTGACTTACAACAAGCCCTACAGCTTTAGTCAGATGGTGTTTTATGAAATTGATCGTCAGAGACGCGCGGTCGCTCGTGAAAGATTTTTAATGTACCCGAGATTTTTACAGATGATTTTGAATCATGTGGCACCTACGCTACCTCAACGACATCCCATCCGTTATGTTGAAAGTGTAAGTAAGAGGATCTTTGCACAATGTAGGTCGTCAAGCGCTCGTAGCAAACCAGAGCTTCGTCCGCGGCACACTCCATTGTTTGGTTATTTGGTGAACCCTGCTTATATTGCTCCTCTTGGAGATGAATTTCGGGACCTGGCAGCGCAACAGGCTGATGTTCCTCAACCACCACCTGTGGTACAGCAAGCATTGCCTGCTGATCCTGTTGCAGCTCCGGAGGAACAGGTAGATCTTGAAGCTGCCTTTGGTGGCCAAGGGTTCTTCGACATGGAACAAATTGATCCAACTGCTGAGGTTCGAGCCCCAGTAGCTGAGACTTCTGGTGTAAATGTTTCGATGGTAGCTACGTCTGTAGCAGATTCTGAGAGAACCGACTCTGACTCCTCCGCTGATGATATCGCTGAAGCACAACATATTCTGGTCAGACAAGAAAGAATACATGGCAAGAGAAAGAAAGACTCGGATGACAGTGAATCTGACTTCGAGGAGGAGTTAGACCAGTTGATACGACGATCGAAGAGGGTCAGAACTGGTGAGGGTTCGGGAGCTGGTGAAAGCTCACGGGTGGTTTGTTTCTCTCCACCCTCATTATCTTGTATGACTATGGTTCCTGCTTCAATGACTGTGACAGTACCGATCACCTCCAGTGTTCCCGTGGTGACAACATCATCATCATTTGGTATTCCACCAACCACGTTTCAGTTTTTGGCTCCGGAGATAGTTTCCTTGCCACCTCCTACTGTTACTCCATCAGAGGTTGTTGCAAGATTTGTTGAGTCGACGTTGGTAGCTACTGCGGGGTTATCGGTCACAATACCACCCGCGGTTACTATTCAGCCTGCTTCTGATACTCCAGCCAGTTTGGGAATACCTCCACCTTATGCTCAAGACGTTTCTCACATGCGTTTCGATTTTGATGCTACCTTGTCTGATTCTGAAAGGATAGCTGCACTTGAACGGGTAGTGGCTGAACAGTCAAGAATAAATTTAATCCAGACTCAAGCTATCCAGCGACTTGTAGCAGAAAATCAGATCCAATCGTCCCTCCTGGTTGAGCACGGTAAACTATTTGATGCTTTAAAACAGTTCTTAGCATCTCAGGGGGAGACGATCTGCAAGGGCGACGAGTTGAGAACAAAGAAGAGTCAAGATAGAGACGATGATCCCAATGCATCGAAAGGTGCAGGTGGTGAGTTGCCAAGAACTGACCAAACTCTTGGGACTTCCACATCTCAGGGGGATTCAACTGGTACAGCAGGTGGATCAGGTGGTGAAGATGTTGTGGTTGTGGATGATGAGGAAATGGTGGATGATGATGATGTGTTACCTATTGAGGAGATTGAAAAGATAGGAGAACAGATTGTGATTGATAGTGAGATAGAAGAAGGTGAGATTGTGGATGATAGTGTAGAACATGATATTCCAGATGTTGACAAGGTGAATGTGAGTCAAGATATGGATGTGTCAGATGAGTCTGAGTGGGAAGAACAGCCGAGATGGAAAGAAGGCTACGCTCAGTGGTTTGTTAAGACAAAGAAGCCAGTGGTTCCAACGATGTTCAAAAAGAGTTATAATATCAAAGGGTATGCTGAGTCGAAGAAAGGTATTATTTGCTGGCTGTATGATGAGCAGTTGAAGTTATTTGTGATTAAACGATTTGATGGGATTCAGTATTTTAAGAGGATGTTGAGATCGCTCAATACCTTGCCTGAGTGTGAGTTGAAGGATTTGGCTAAATTGGGTTTGATTAATAGGAGTGATGACAATATGGCCAGAATAATTGGGAAGATTGTGTGGAAAGAAAGTGTGAAAGAGAAGAAGTTTGAATTGTTAAAGCCGCAGAAAGGGAAGTTAGTTGAAGATAAGGAAAGGGGAATGCGAGCTGATGGAAAACCTTGGATGGTAATGAAATATAAGCCGATTCGGTGTTTGAAAGAAGTGCCGATGAAGACAATGCCCAAGGATGTTTTAAAGAGTCTCAAGTGGTGGTACGTTGATAGCCAAACAGCTGAAGCGGTTATGGAAGATGAAGACGAACAGGAGATTCTAAGAGTGTATGATCCCATGCACTTGGTAACTTTGTCTCAAGCTGACTTGCAGGTGCTAAACGATAAGAAGATATTCTATATTCCTGCATGGAAAGATGAAGCCAAGAAATACCAGAGGGTGGTCTCTGTCTGTGTAAGACAGGGCGTTCATGCTTGAAGACGGGTGACACGAGATTTTTGGGATTACTAGACACGAGAATGAAGATAGAGATATGGAGCTACTGCCAAGGGGGAGTCTGTTGGTGCATAATGTCAGTAGTTCAGTATCTCGTGTTTTGTATGTGTCTGTAATCGTGTTAGATAGTTTGTTTTGGTTTGAATATTGTATTACACAAGTTCGCCTGGGATGTAGGCGAACTTGGTGACAAGCGAAGTTGTGACAACTTCGCCTAGTATGTTAGGCGAAGTTGTCGAGGTTATTTAAACCTCACTTCGGCTTGGCTTTGGTTAAGTTTTTCAGAACGTGTATTGTGATAATTGAGATCACGTGTTGAAGTGTTGCAATACAAACGTGTTTATTAGTATTGTAAGGTGTGTTTGTGTATCGTCTCAACGTATTATATATCTTAAGCTCGTATCGTATTACGTGGGGATTCCGCACCCTCGTGTTACGAGATACTCTTGTGTAGATCCGGTTGGGAACCTACAACGTGTGATAACTCTTCTAGCTTCTTTTTGTCGGATAGAACTTCTTTCAAGAACTTTTCATATTTTGGCATTTGGTAAATGGCTTCTATGAACGGAAGGTTAATATGCAGTTACTTAAAGAGTTATGGAAATTTATCATACTATGCTTCCATCTTTTCCTACTTCAGGCGAGCTGGATAAGGAATTGGTGGAACATATGGTTTCACAGGTTTTTTGATAGATTTAGGAATTGTTGGAATAGGTTGAGTTTTTGCTGCGTCAAAAACCTCAGTCTCACATTCAGGTTGGATAGAGGTGACTTGTGAATTGTTTATGGCAGTCCTACCACTTCATAGGGTTATGGCATTGGATTGAGCATTGGGATTTGTAACGGTGCTACTTAGGATTCCTCCGGGTGGTCTCTGAGAAAACAAATGGGCTAACTGACCTACTTGGTTCTCGATGTTTTGCAAAGAAGCCTTCTGGTTCCTTAGCTACACTTCATTCTTCAGGAATCGTTTTTCGTTAAATTTGTTTGAATCGTCAGTACTTGCAATGAGTTTCATTAGCAGAGTCTCCACTACAGATCCATCATTTGGTTGTTGGCTGGTACTTGCATTTTGGTTCTGGTATGAATATTTAGATTGATAGGTTTGGTTTTGATTGAAAGGTCTTCTATCAAAGGCAGAAGGAGCTTGATTGTTGGCTCCATCCCTCCTGCTGAAGTTCGGATGGTTTCTCCAACAAGGGTTGTAAGTGTTGCCTTACATCTTACTTTATCGGCTTACGAAATCACATTCTTCGATGGTTATACTTTGGCAGTATTTGACCTTGTGATCTCCCCTACACATGTCACATTTTACCTTTGCTTTGATCAGCTCAGGCTGAAGTTTTTCAAAAATCTTCCAGAGAGACTCGAATTATGCAGAGATAAAAGTGTTATTACCGACATGGTGTATGCCTTTGTGTGATGGGGTTGATCGTGGTGGATTATAGGCAGAGCATTTCTTGACAGCTTTTTCTAAGAACTCGAATGTCTCATTTGGTGATTTGGTTCCGAGATCTCCACTAGCGACCTGACAGATTGCTTGTTTGTTTTGACTAGTTTGAGCGTCGAAGAACGTTTGGACTTGAAGCCATATGTTAAATCCATGGTGTGGACATTGTTGAAGAAGGCTTTTGTATCTTTCCCATGCTGTGTGTAGTGACGTCTTCATCCGTCCGGAATCCGGTCATGCTTGGAAGTTTTATCGTGTAGAAAGTATTTTAGAAGGAATTGCTCCATAATCTGATCCCAATCGGTGATGGTACCAAATGGCAAAGATTCAAGCCATTCCAAGGCAATTCCTAGGAGCAAAAATGGAAAGAGTTTAAGCCTAACTTGATCTTCTGAGCAAAGTTGAATTTTGAAAGTTCCACATATTCGAAGGAATCGAGAGATGTAAGACAAGGGATCTTCATAGAGAAGGCCATGAAATTGGACAGAGTTTTCGATCATATGAATGATACTAGATTTGATTTCGAAGTTAACAAGTACTTCGGGTGCTGCAACGCTATTGCCATAGTCGTCGAGTTTCGGCTTGTCATATTGGCTCATAATTAGCTCATTGTTTAGCTCTGCCATCATAGGCTCTTCTTGGTTTTCCTTAGTTGATGTACTTTCATCCAGTTCGTCCTTAACTCCTTTCGTTGCTTTACGTGCCTGAGTGAACTCTTTTGGTTGCTTTACGTGCCTTAGTGCATTTTCTTTTGTGAAAGTGGCGTTCAGGTTCGGAAAGTGGTGAGATGATGTCGGGAGTAGACGTAGATGACATACACTAACTAAGTAAGTAAAAAAGATCTAAAGGCACAACTAAAGCTAAGCTAAAGTAAGCAACTTATGAATTAAAAAGATATAAATTAAAAACAAAAACTAGAACTGAAAATGAAAAATAAAGAAGATAGAAAAATATTTTTGGTCTTTTTGATAGGATTTTAAAATATATAGACCATAAACAAGGTATAATAAATACTCAAATTATTTATAAAAACTCACATCGTGCCCCCTTCAACGACTCCAAAAACTTGATGCATGCGATATCGAGTGGAAAAAGGTGTTAATTTATTCAAAGGTTTATTTACACGATGTTGAGTTTTAAATTTATAAAAATAATTATTATCTTAACTAACTCACACACAAATAGACAAGTGTACCTATCATATATATAGTAAAGTATAGGTAAGAACCAAGTATCGATCCACTGACACACTTATAGATTTTTACTACTAAATCGTTATATTGATTTTAACCTTAATTGAATATCATTTTGGTTGTGGTAGATGAGTTTAAAGAAACATAAATTAAAAGACAATATTTTTGGGTTTTTATATTTTTAGATAGAAAGAAGATTAAAGATAAAAGTGTATCATGTTGGATAAAATTCCTCTTAACTTGGTTTGATAATTGATTATTAAACATGTGACATGAGCTTGCAATGGTGATTAAATGTGAGAATAACATCGTTAGACATGTTATTCCATGCTAATTAAAGAAAGAGATAACTTGATCTCTTTACTAAAACATCATTTTATTTATGCAAGTGGTTTTTGATAAAGAAAAGTTAACTCACTTTAGAGATGAGACAATCCCTTTAATTAATATATTTTCATAAAAATAACCTTTGTATTATACATAAAATAGCAATTAAAATTAGTTGAGTTGTAAATGATTAACCTTGAATTACCAAGTATTAACGCACACAATTCTTGAACAATTATAGAACTCATGTAATAACCACTCAAGAGTTGCTTAAAATAGGTTATGCTGCATACTCACTTAACGAGTAATGAACCAATTTTAGTGGATGAACATCAACAACCCGTTTTCGCAATATTTTTAATAATTCCCAATCTAAAATGGAGATTTCTCGACTTATTATCATGCTCGGAATCTTGGAGGCTCTTTTAAAGATTCTTAAGTTATTCCCCAAACCCTCACAAGAGTGGCAGTTCCCCGGCTTATCATCAAGCTCGGTATTTGGGGGTTCATTTTAAGAATTCTTAATTTATCAACCAAGTCCTCACAATAATAACGATTTCTCGACTTATCATCAAGTTTGGTGTCTTGGTGTCTATTTTAAGGTTCGCCAAGGCTTCGTATGACTAGCAATTTCTCGTCTTATCGTCAAGCTTAGCAATTGGGGTACTTTTAAGAGTATTTTAACATTCATCATCAAGTGATAATTAGAACATAACAATTAATTATTAAAACCGATCACATGTTTTACTATAATTATTAAACGTCAATTAAGATTCATTATAAACCAAGATGATACTATCTTCATATCGGTTCGATATACTTTTATCTTCAATAAACGGTCCGACATTCAGTTTGGGTCGAAGCATAAGGTTGCCTGGTTGGTTAAATGTTAATGAGAATAGTAATTCACTATTCTTAACAATAGGTTCTGGAGACTTTTTGGTTCATCATGCTATTGCTCAAGGTTTATATACAACTATGTTGATCTTAGTAAAAGGTGCGTTAGATGCATGTGGTTTCAAGTTAATGTCGGATAAAAAGGATTTTGGTTATAGTTTTCCGTGCGATGGCCCAGTACGAGGTGGTACTTTCGAGATTTCGGCTTGGGACGCATCTTATTTGGCTCTTTTTTGGATGCTAAATACCATTGGATGGACTACTTTTCACTGGAGTTGGAAGCACATTACATGATGGCAAGGTAATGTTTCACAGTTTAATAAAATTGACTTATATTTTCCCTTTTGAATAATTTAAACGAAGGCTTTGTCTTGAGCCAGAAAGAATAATATATTCTCAGAACTCTTAATTGATACGACATGCTATTTTAGCCACTAATAAGCATATTGATAATTATCAAATTGTAGAGACAAACATGATCAAATTGAAACAACCTAAAAAATTTGGATGACTATTCTTTGATGCTAATGACTTCTCCCAGAAGCTTAATTTCCTTAATCTTCAAGGGTTGAATGGATGAGATTAATTCCCTATTAATGGTGATGAAAAGAGGTGTGGAGAGGAGTAAATGAAGTGGAAGGTGTATTAAATGTCTCTCCAAGGTGTATTGAACGAAGAAGATGATCATTCAATTTATAGGCTAATCGGACTCTCAAGACACAACCGTGTTAAGTGTAACACGGCTATGTCTTCATTTTTGTCCAACTGCATTAATTGTTCTTTGTCAGATCGTGCAACTCTAGGTTAACACGGACGTGTTAAGCAAGGCAAGGTCTTGTTGAGTTCCACAATAGTCCAAACTCCATCAATTGTGTCCTCTTCTCTTGTACTTGAAGGCATGGTCGTGTCATGGGAAGGCATGGCTGTGTCTTGCTTCGGAACCTTCTATTTTGTCTTTTCTTGCTCTTGATAACATGGGTGTGTTTTGGTTAAATGGCCATGTCCTGATTTCCTGATTTTTTTTTCTTTACTTCGTATGCTCTAGGCATGGCCATGTCTTGATTCCCCATGATGTGTGTTGAGTTCTGTTTTCACCATTTATCTCCGTTTTTCTTCGTTTATCTCTGTTTTTCTTCGTATTTCACCGTTTATCTTAGTGTTTATTTATTCTAATATAGTTGCCAAAATTATGCTTATCTGGAGACATTTCAGTGCTGAAAAGATGTATAAATTCTTATACATCATCTACTTAATTACTAGTTTGTTAATATAAAACCTAACATCTCTCAATGATTAATGGTAAATGGTTCAATGAACTTAATCTTAAATGTTTATGAACACAAACCAAATAGTTGATGATAAATGTAAATCCTAGAAAAAAAAACTCTTTTACCAATTCAAACAAATATATAGATCAATGAACCAAAAGATTAATCAAAACTAAATCTTAATATTTGTAACAATCAGAAAATATTCAGTTCATATGCAAACCCTACACCTGAAGTGGTCACGAATGGTCTAGCATTGCCTCTGCATCATTATTAGCTCGATTATGGATCGGAAGGATGAAACCATGGAAGATTTAGTGATTAAAAGGTGCTAAGATGATGAATCAAAGCCCCAAAATTGTCTTTGGTGTCTAGGGTCTGAAGATATTTCCACCTAAGCTTGACTTGGGCTTGAATATGGATGAAAAACACTAAAACCTGATTGTCCTCATTTGGCGTGCCATAAGCTATGGCAGGCCCAACGTAGCTTATGGTAGCCCATGCCCCTACGACAACTCTCTTCTGCCTTACGATGACTGCTACGGGAGACTCCACTGTTAGCTACGATGGGTCTGTCATAAGCCACGGTGGCTCCCAACCACTATTCTTCAATTCCCATTTTATAGATACTTGTTCGGCGTTCCAACCCCCGGTTGATTCCTTTTATGCATAACTTGATTCCTCGTCATCTTGAATGCTCTAAATTAGATCCTTTACGCTCTGAGAACCTACAATCATAACACCAATCAAAGTAATCGTGTTCAATAGATATAAAAAACTAAAACATACAATATTTAAAATTAAAACACATTCTTTTACCCCCTCATCAGTAGGCCTCATTATACTTACTACTTGCTTCTTTTCTCAGCTTAAACTCATTATTTTGTCACAAAGATATCGGTCCACTATCAAAACTATCACCTTAAATGTTCTCCATACACTCTTTTTTACCATCTTTTTTTCCATTTCCTTGCGGCGACTCCACTTTTATTTTCTTTTTCGGTTTTGTCTTCCAAAACTTAATTGATCACAACTTTCCTTTTTTACCTGGGACCAAAAAATTGCACCTCCTTACAACTTGGTTTCAAACAGTCAAAAATCGATTACACATTTTTATTTAAAGAAAAAGGGACCTTCACTTTTGCGGTCATATATGTGGATGATGTTATTATCACACGAAATGACAAAAAAAAAAATATAAAAGAAACCAAAGGCTTTCTTCACAAACAACTTAGCATTAAGATCTTGGTCCTCTAATATTTTTTCTTGGCATAGAAGTTGCCCAAAAAAAGTAGAGAATGGTTCTAACTCAACGAAAGTACATGTTACTAGAAGCCGCGGGTATGCTGGGATGTCTACAGACTAATTTCTTATGGAACAAAACTTATAATTAGACAAACTTGACAAGGAAATTCATGTGGACGCCAACCAATATCGAAGACTTATTGAAATACTTTTCTATTTACAAGCAACGAGACCTGACATTGCGTATTCTATGAATTTTTTGAGTCGCCTCGTTAGTGACCCAAGAGAAAACCACCTTGGGGATTCTAGCCATGTCTGACAATGCATATTCTACGAAAGTTTTGAGTTAAATTGTCAGTGACCACAAGAAAACCACAATGGGGTTGCTAACCATGTCTTAAGAGACCTCAAGGCCACGCCTAGACAAGGTATACTTCTCACCAAAGATGGTGGGACAAACTTCACGTCGCTCTACGCGTGTGACATTTGTCAATTTCCAAACCCAAAACCTGACTCGTTTAAAAATTCAGTGTAGTTCGGATCTTCAGCTATTAATAAAATTGTGAATTTAATGAGTATCTATATTCATTATGTCGTTAATGATGTCTTATTATTATGATGTTACAAATTCAATCCCAAGTTCCATTACATATTTTTTGTATCTTTTATGGCATTTAAATCCAAGTTCAAGGACCAAATGTGTCAATTTCCAAAATTCTGGAAATGTGCACGTGTCGCGTATCGCAAGGGACACAGAGGTGACCATCGCGTAGAGCGACGATCCTAGGTTTCATCCAGTAAATCTTTTAAGACGCTACGCAAACCCTTTCCTTTTTCACTCGTCACAATATGCGACGCAGGTTCAAAACCGTTAAAACTAGCTTGTCTCACGTCTAGCATCAAGCTTGGCCGATTTCTTACCTATTGACTCGATTTGAACATTGTAATCTATACCTAAACTTTATTCCAACATGTATGCATTATCTTTGGTCATCAATCATTAATAAACTTTGTTAATTAGTCAAAGTTCCTTGATTCAAACCTTAAAGACTAGTCTTATGACTACTTCTTGTGATTACTCAATTTCACCTTGTAATTAACGAATTATTGGCTATATAAAGAGGTCTCAACCTATACTAACTATTTGCCACACTAAAACTCACTCTCTATTTCATTCTAGCTTTTTCAATTTGGTATTTATACTTTGACTTTACAAAGTCAAATCCGTTAGTTTTCAAGTCTTTCAATCCTTGTTTCATTCTCCGGGTAATTTATGTTATGTTATTTTCTTTATTATATCATCATTTGAAATATGATGCCGTGTTGAAAATAATTTTGACAAATGGTGTTAGTTCATCAAAACTGATCATTTTAGTCTTACAAACCAAAATATAATTTTTTTTGTCATGTCGGAATCAAGCTCGACCTAAAGTCGAGTTCGAGTCTGACTAAAAATGAACTGCTGGCTTAACTTGTTTTTCTAACGTTTTAGGCCCGTTTCGGATTTTCTCGAAACGAGTCAAACTTATTAACATGATTAAACAATATCATACCATAACCTTTTATTATCAACTAAAATTAACCTACTTAAGACTTATACGTCTGAAAATTTAGTTACGGTTATATAGATAATATATATTTTTCTTTCAAAGTATAAAAACTTCAAACCATGAATTGTCTTTACTCATTATTTCGTTTTTCTTGTATATTTCATTGAATCCAGAAATATTTTACATTTTCTAGGATAACGTGTTGAACCGAAACTTCCCGGTTCACTCGCTTAAGTGCTTAATTAATCTTCAAACTAGCTTAACTTAACATATGAGTTTACATAACCTCTTTTCTATGTTTTTACAATGTTTTGAGGTGTAGCACTTTACGATTTATTCTTATTTCATGATCCATGTTTTCAAACCAATTCATGTATTGTCTTGTATGTTTCATCTTATACATATTTGTTTATGAATTATGTGACTTTCTTGCAATGCGTTTATCGCTTTTGGTGGAAGAGACTCATACACATACTCATGTTCATAATGCGAGGGTCCTACAGGACTTACTCGGGCCGCCTAATACTTTAACTTATGTTGGGAAGCATAGTGGTTCTCATCCCCTAGTAATTCGAGTTCAGCCGAAAAGAACGAGAAGTTTATTATTTGTTACTTCATTTACATTATGTTGGGATTGTTACATCATGAAAAGTGAAGTGTTCATTTTTCATATTATACATATTTTAACTTATTTAACTTAGGAATTCTCACCAATATAAATGTTGAAAAATTATTATTATTTTAAATATGCTACAGGTTGAATTGATGCCTTGCAAAGAAGAAAAAAACTATATTATTCTTAGGATTTATTTTAAATTAATAACGTTTGAATTCCCGATGTATTGTTATTTGATTTGAATAATTGTATATGACATTCGTCTAATTCGGTTTAATGTTACATTCGTTTTATTACCCGTTTGTAATCAAATCTTAGTATTTAATGAAAAAGGTTGAGTTATTAACAATGTTTTCAGTTTCATCTTTATTTTAATAGCACGTGGCTCGTATCTTATTCGTTTAATGTAAAATATGTGTATTTTAAAAAATTTTGATCACCAAGTAATACCCAAGGGACTTGTTTGCAAAAAATATTCAAATTCCTTTTCCCCTCCCTTTTCCCTCCCGTGAACAACACCTCAACCCTCCAATCAAGCCGGAAAATCAAGGATTTTACATAATAGCTTGATCCTTAACCTTCATGACAATCATCCTTATGGAAAGAACGAGTATTTGATGGCTAAAACCAAATCTTTTTGAATCAATTTCGTTAACTATGGTCGTGGCTGATTTTTCGATCTTGTAGCCCTATAAATATTCAACCAAAATGCAATTTAATGAACATACACCACCTTATTACAACCCCAAACCTAAACCCTAAGATAACTGCAGCCAAGAATCAGTTATGGACCTCGTTTGATTTCATCCTTAACTGCAAACCCCTAACTAGTCATTCTCATTCAATTCGTGCTCAACCAATGTAATTGAAACATGCTTATAGGTCGTTTTTTGCATCTTCTTCTAAACCCCTCTATCAATTTTAATTGACGGAGGGTGTAAGACACTCAATTGAACTCTAGGGTTCTTGAGGTTTATGAATTGATTTGGGTTTCTAGTATATATTTTTTGTTTCATAATATTAACAAGTTAGCCACTGGCCCAGTTGGCCAGTGCAATTGATGTTAAATCTAGACCCGACCAAGGGCATGGGTTCGAAACCCCTGGTCCGGTTTTATATTTTTTTGTATTTATTTATTTTATAGTTTTAATAAAACTTTATTAGCTAGACTTTAGTTATATTAAAAACTAATATTATTTATACTTGTTTAAGGAACCAAACATTGTTAAATTATTAATTCTCGTTAAACGTTTTTGGGTATTTATATATATATATCTACTATAACAACGACGACGACGACGACCACAGCAACAACAACAGCAACAGCAACAACAGCAGCAGCAACAACAACAACAACAACAACCATGAAAACAACAACGACAACAACAACAACAACAACAACAACAACAACAATGATTTCGAAGAATACTTAAACTAACAAAAAAATTTCCAATTTAACAATTCCCGAATCCAATTTAAGTATTTATTTCATTTACGCCATAATAAATAGGACAGTTTGTTGGAACTTCCCGCAGGACCAACTAGTTTTCTCTAATCAACACCGTTTCCTCGTTACTGTATCCCTCATTTCAAGTGAGTTCTTCATGACCCCATTTTAACTTTTTTAATACTTTTGGGGTGTAGCATGTCACAAGTTTTATTTCGTTAGTTATGTGCTTGTTATAAACTGATTCACAATTAGCGTACATGTTAATACTATTTTTACATATTGTTTATGATTATACGTGAACTTGATTTCAACGTGTTTACTATTCTTATGGTGGAAGTTACACAAACGCATACATATAGTGGGAGGGTCCGACGGGACGTACCTACGCCGTCTAACGTTACGACTTCAGTTGTTTCTTAAGGTGGTTCTCATTTCCCCTAATACTACGGCCTCGGCTAAAGGAACGGGAGGACGACATTAATTAATTTCATTTACTTTACGCTTGAATATTTATTGTATTACAAACGTTGAATTGTGCCTTTATATATATGTGTGTGTGTGTGTGTACGCAAAAACTTATGAAAACTCACCAACTTAACTGCAGACAGGTATATTGTTTTCAACGTGCAACAGGTTAATTCGATGGTGTGCTATGAATGAAGATCATTAGTAAACCTTAGGTTATTTGAATAAAGAACTTATTTATTGTTTCGATGAAATGTTTTTCTTTTTATTTACGAATAACTGTATACTTTTTACGTTATCATATGAAATAAATATAATTATTGTCGTTTTAATAGTATTACGAGCTTATGAGTGATTTGTACGCTACACCCGCGCGTATTCCGCTTAAAGTCGGTGTCACACCCTAACCTAAGGTGGAAATGTCGGGGCTTGAGTTGATTGCTCACAGCTCTCAAGGTACTATTATGCAATAATTTAAAAGTGACAACATCTATTTAATTTAATTAAATATTCAAATAAATTCATATACAAAGTACAACTCATTAAACAAACAATGAATACAAATCGAAGTTTTGATTATAATTCTTCTAACTTAAATTTTTCGCTAAGTCTTCACCAAATCTTGCCACTAGTTCAAACAATAACCTGCATATAAAATACAACGGTTTGTTAACAACATATGTTGAGTGAGTGAAACACCAGTTTAAGACACTATAATAATATTATATAATAAATAAAGAAAGATGCAAACTGATCCTGTGAGATAAGCAGTTAAGCCATAGCACATACACAATCAATCAACCATAAAGAAAGGGCTCAACCAATTCCATATAAATGGACATTGTTTACCAAGCAAGGTCTAAACCGTTGCCATAAAAATGGACATCGGTTGCCAAAAATAGTCGTATAATCATACTATAACGAGGATCTTCACCAAATGCATTTAAGTAAAGCAAGTAAGCAAATAGCAAGTTAGGAATAAACCGATATACACACAAGGATTAAACAGTAGCGGTTTTGAATACTAGATAATATATAAATACTGTAAATACGCATATGTCCCCAAAAGGATTTAAAATAAGTAAAAAGGGGAGTTGTTACTCATCTTAGTAACTAAGAAAGAGATATGATTCGTTAAGTTATAAAGGTACATTAAGCTCTTCGGGACAAATACCGACAAGATATCCAAGTAAAGAACAATTGTGGGAAAATAAATATGGATTGTATACGAAGCTAAAATTAGATAGATGTTTGGGATTTAATGCTCTAATGGGTTCTTACAAAAGTTATTTACTTCTTTGATTTATTATTAATTTTATTAACAAAGCTTAATTGTAAATAACATGATTTAATTATATAAAATACGTATAAATACTCAAATCAAAATTTATAAAACATCGGGGTAGATTATATAAAGAGATTTGCCTTTCGTAAATTTAAAAATGTATTTAATATAGATATATAAATATTTATTGTTAATATAGATATCTTTTAAATTAGGATTGTAGATAATAAGTAATTTATAATAAACAATAATGTTTATATAAAATAACATCTTTTATAAATATTTACACTTAAAATTATATTTTTATGTTAATTTACAATAACTTTTATATATTTATTTTAACTTAAAACCCTTTATTATAAAACTTTAACAATTCTAGCAAATATTATATATAGATATACATACATATAACACGATTCGGGAAAGTTTTCAGTTGTTATGGCGGTTTATAAAAATACTAGTCATTTAATTATATTCATGATATAATTTAATTAGATTAACTATATTAATAAAATGACTTATATGAAATAAAAACTGATTTAAACCTAAAAAAATCCTACAAAAACAGGCTGGGGGAATCGAACCTGCGGCCCCAGCCCTTCCCGAGTTTTTAAACGCGCTGCACCAGCCAACTAGGCTGGTTAATTCAAACATGATATGAAAACAAACTTTTGAATAGACTCTACCAGAAATCCCAATTTCATTAGAAACCCTAGAATTATAATCGTATTATCCCGATTATAATTGATCAAATATGGTTAGGGCTATTGAAGAGAATATCAACGCGAGTATGATACATATCATCAATTACCTTAAATGGTGTTAAAAGGCTGATAATCCCCGATGAACAGCTGACACACGAATGGGTCACGACGTAACATCCCGAAATTTTCAAGAATAATAATTAATATATTATTTATTCATGATGGAAAAGTTTACTTGATTTTGTAGAGAAATAATAAAAGATTAAAGATAGGTGGAATAGGCTAATTAGATGGAATTAACTATGGACCAAAAAGGAAAGATTGGCCTAAGGTCCAAGGGCTTAAGGAAGTATAAATACTCCTTAAACCCTATTTCCATTTTTATCCATCTCTTCACCATATCCTACACCTTGAAAAACACACACAAACATCATCCCACATCCCGAGCCAAAATCCGAAGGTGAAAACCCAAGCTTGTTGGTGCTAGAACGTTGTGACAAACCAAACCAACATCAACACTAGATCGTGTTCGTAGATCGACTCATTTAAGGAACGTTTATAATTAGAAATTGTTCATTTAGGTTCGATTTTGTTTGGTAAATATAGATTTGTACGAAAATGATAAAAACGAATCCAACACAGAAAATCTTACTGAAATTAGTTAACATTTGATAGGTTAGTCGAAGGTAAATGAGCCGTAGGTCTATATGTATAAATCGCACCATGTAAAACGTAGTTTTTGGATGATTGATGGATTGAGGTTTGATGGTGCTGGCAATACGAGTTCAATGGTACCAAATTTGTGTTGTTTCATTAAGAATCGGAGGTTTAGTCGCAGATCTAATGTAGTTTGACTGATTGGGTGTTCTTGTCGATTTTGACTTTGACATTGATGTCGAAGTTTGGATAAGACCGATGCCCCTTCGTTAAGATAAGGAATCAGGTGATTCGTTACTCACCAATTCGTTATGATTAAGATTACGAATCGGGTTATTCGTTACTCACCAATTCGTTATAGTTAAGATAACGAATCTGGTGATTCGTTACCCACATATTCGCTGAGTTAAGATAACGAATTAGGCCATGTTCTGATAACGAATTAGGCCATGAATCAGGCTATGTCAGATAACGAATTAGGCTTAATTTGTTATAGCGAATGAGTTGGCAAAGTAGATAATAATTTAGCCCTAGCCAGGTGTAACGATTCCGACGAAACCCGGTATACCCTAACCGGTAGACAATGGTTACGTCATATTTAATGTCGGGTACATGAATTACCATAGTAATTATACGAGAATACATGGTTCACTGTATTGATTGTACGTGAATATATAATTTATCGCATTGAATATGCGATAAAGCGATCGATAGTTATTGAAACCCGAGCGAATCGAGGGTTCAATTATAGACGATATCTATAATATTTAGTGATGTTACGAAGCATTAATGCTTCGGGATAAGTAAAGTACGGCACAGAAAAAGAATTTCGATTTAATGGTACGTCGGTACATTAAACGAAACCTTCAATACCAAACCGAGCAAGAGACGATCGATCAAGCCGAAAAAGATGCGCAATTATTAATAATATGATGTTTTAAGTTAATGAAAGTCATGGTTTAAGTTTTTTGAAGTCTTTAAATCGGTTTTATATAAATTTCATTTTTAAGCCGAAAAACGACCGTTTTAGCCTCGTTTTAAGCCGAATTAGACATTTAACCGAAAAACGAACTGAACCAGATTATCCAAAACGTTATCCGGATATCCGAAATCCAAACATGTGGCCTAGAATGGAGAGGTGGGTCCACCCCACCCCCCCTAACCAAACCGATCAGACTTAGGGGTGTTACCCCAAGCCTTTATTTCTTTTTTCATCAAAGCATTTCAACAATCTTCATCTTCTCTCAACAATTTCTTCCAAAAACCGAGAGTTCTAGCAAGAAAAACAAGGTAATGACCGAGTTAATCACGTGTTCATCTTCGTTTCTTGAGTTTGTTTGCAAGAAAATTAGGTTTCAAAGATGAAAACCGATTCTTGCATGATCAAGTGATGTATACGGGTTATACAAGGGATCTTGGTCCAAGAAAGGAGTTAAACGAACCAAGAACGAATTTTTACGGTTTAAATCTTTGTTTTTGAATCATAACCGAAACTATAGTGTAAGAGGCTTGATCGTGAGTGTAACTTGCTTGGTATTGTGGTATGTTGTTTGTAGGCTCTGTGTTTAGTGATAGATAAGGCGGAAAGACGAGTTTGTAGCTTGTAGTGGCGGAAAACGAAAGGTATATTCGGTGTATGTTCGGTGTATGTGTTTTGGGACAGATTGTTGATGGTTTAGAGTTAGGTCATGAAATTTTACAGGGATGTTCTACACATAAAAATAAGAGTTATGTGAATTTTTGGTAATTTTTGGACAAAAGATGAATATTTGGTGAATTTAATGCTCGGTTTTGGCCAAAAAATGGTGAAAAATAGTTAAATATCATGAAAAATTCTGGAAAATTTCAGATAAGCTTTTTATATCATGTATAAGTCACACACAAAATTTTAGGTCAGTTGGAAAAGTCTAAGTAGGCTTTTCGGTTAAACGAGTTCTAGGGTTTTCTAGGTCGGTTTTAGTGAAAATGGCATGTAAAAGAAGATTTTGGTTCTGGAAAAATTACAGGGGACTATGTGGATGGCAGGGGACATCCAGGAAAAATTTGGGATTTTTCTAAGATCGTTTGGTATTTACGACATATTTAGTGTTTAAATGGTGTTTAAAAATAGATAAATAAATTTTAAATATAGAAATTAATTCTGGAAATATTTTTACAAAATTCCCCACTGTCAAAAAGTGATTTGTGCAAAATTTCAAGATCCGATATTAAATGTGGAAAATATGGTTATCGGCAGGAAAATTTAATATCGGATCCTTCCCTAAATGTGGAAAATTTCAAGAACCGCATGAAGGGTCCTTCCCTAAATGTGGAAAATATGGTTATCGGCAGGAAGGAGAATGTCGAGTGATAGTAGGCCACAGGTGTGGTAAAGATGGACGTAATGCCCTAATTGTAGAACCAATTGAAGCCATGTGAACCGGCAACCCCAACCCATTCGTGTACAACCACTCCGAACCCAACAGCTTCAATAACAATCCATCCAAAGAAATCAAATTATGCCGAACAGTTGTACTTGCTATGAATGTGGCAGTACAGAACGTTTCAAGAGAATTGCCCAAAGTTGAACCAAGGTGTCGTTGGAAGATGAACCTCATGACAAGCATCAACCTCTGATCAAGCAAGGAGCCGTGCCTTTGTGAGTAATTCAAATAAAGCACATCATGATCCAAAGGTGGTATTAAGTATGTTGTAGTTTTAAATCAATAGGCTTCAGTGATGTTTTTACGGTCGTCAATAGAAGTTAGTTCCTGCTAACCTCCTATCATTTGGAAAGATACTGATTAGTGAAACTATAGAACCCCATACGGTAGAATCACTAACGGTAAATCCCTAATGGTTAACTAAATTGTTCGGAATTGTCCTATTACTCTGAACGGTTAATCCTTTCCTTATTGACCTACGACCAGTAAAGTTAAGAAGTTTTGACGTAATAGTTAACATGGATTGGCTAACTCAACATGAAGCTGAAATCAAATATGAAAGGAAGATGATTAGAAGCTCTCCTTCGGACGATGAAGCGATTAGATACAGAGAAAAGTGTACGGTATTATGTTACCACTCTAATCTCATATTGAGATGTTATAATATTTACGACAAGAAGACGTGGTGTATTTAACAAACGCGATTGCCAAAGTATTTAAAAGAAAACATATAGAAGATGTTTCGGTGATACGTAAATATCCAGAAGAACTTCCTGGGTTACCGCCAACCCGACAGGTCGAATTCAGAATCGATTTAATACCTCAAGCTGGCCCTGTTGCTAAAGCATCTTACCGACTTGCATCAACTGAAATGCAAGAATTATTGGGTAAGGTTTTATACGACCTAGTTAGTCACCATGGGGTGCACCAGTTTTAATTGGGAAATGAAGGACGGAAGTGTTAGGATATGTATTGATTAGGGAGAATTGAATAAAATGACGATCAAGAATAGGTATTCACTTCTTCGAAGTAAATGATCTATTTAACCAACTGCAAGGGGCGATTTATTTTTAGAAAATTGATCTTAGATATTGTTATCACCAAATGAAAAATCCAAGAGGAGGACGTTGCAACAACAGCGTTTCGGACTCGTTACGGCCATTATGAATTCTTATTTATGCCGTTCGGGCTAACAAGTGTGCCGGCAGTGTTCATGGAACTCATGAACCGAGTCTGTAAACTTTATTTTGACAAATTTGTCATAGCATCCATTGATGATATTTTGATATATTTGCAACGTAATGAAGAGCACGAACGACGTCTAAGGAAAATGGTGGAAGTGTTAAAGCAAGAGGAGTTATACGCGAAGTTTTCGAAATGTGACCTTGATACAGAAAGCATAATCCCTTGGTCATGTTGTAAAGCAACAAGGATTTCACATAGACCCAAATAAGATAGAAACCATTAAAATTGTGCCAAGCGCCGATTTTAAGCCTCCCCGATGGAGACGATGGTTTTGTCGCGTATTGTGACGCATCGCGTAGAGGGTTAGGATGCGTGTTGATGCAGAATAATAAGGTTATAGCCTGTGCTTCCCGACAGTTAAAAGTACACGAGAAAAATTACACTACTCATGACTTAGAACTGGGAGCGGTTATCTTCGCACTTGAAATCTGGAGACATTATCTCTACGGTACGAAGTGCACCATCTTCACCGATCATAAAAGTTTGCAGCACATATTCGATCAGAAAGAACTGAATATGAGGCGACGAAGATGGGTCGAGTTGTTAAGCGATTATGACTGTGACATCCGTTATCACCCCGGCAAGGCTAACGTCGTAGCCAATGCCTTGAGTAGGAAAGATCGGGTTAAGCCATTGCGAGTGCGAGCACTGGGGATGATAGTCCAGTCGAACCTTTCGGATCTGATTCGAGTCGCTAAACGTGAGGCGTTGAAAGAGGAACAATTGGAAAAGGAGGGACTTTACGGCAATGAGAAGAATTTCGAACAGTGCGTGGACGAAATTCTCTACTTCAAAAATCGGGTTTGGATCCCGACCCTCCATGACCTTCGTGAATTAATCATGGGCGAAGCGCATAGATCGAAATATTCCATACATCCGGGATCGGATTAGACTATTGATGATACGAATATCTGAAAGGATTTTATTAATGGCCGAGTTTGGAGAAAGATACGATTATGTATGTTGGTGAATATGTAAGTTATGCAAGAGATAAGGCTGCACACCGAAAACCCTAGGGAACGCCACAACGACAGAAAAATTCGCCAATGATAGTGGGAATAATATACAATGGATTTCGGGACGCAAATTCCCAAGATATATCAAAGGCATGGTGTAAATTGGGTAATCGCGGATCGGTTAACCAATCCTCGCATTTCGTCCCAATCCATGACGATTACCACAATGAATTCTCGCTCAAATTCATGATGGTGAAATGGTATCTCGTCGTGGAGTACCGTTTTCAATTATCTCAGATCGAAATAGTCATCCTACTTCCATTATTGGAAGGCGGGGAAGGAGGCATCGAGAGCTTGAAGCTTTCTATGGGTGAAGTAATTATCACCAATTTGTTAAATTGAAAATGGGCGTCACTCAAGCCATAAGATTTGAATTGATTCGGGAAACAACCAATCGGATTTATAATATTTAAGATAAGTTGAAATTGGCAAGGGAATTATGCCAACATTCAAAGGAAACCATTGTCACCGGAAAGAGGTGACAAGGCATTTTTAAGGCATCACCTTAGAGAGGTAATATGAGGTTTGGCAAAACCTATAATAGCTCCTTAATATATTGGACCTCATGAGACTATCTCCATGATTGGTCATTTAGCCTATCGATTAAAGTACTCCAGGGGCTAAGTACTATACATGATGTTTTGCCATGTATACGGATTGAAAAGTACCTATGCGACGAGGCAACGAAAGTACCAGTAATGGAGGTACTCATGGAAGACATGCCTGATATCATAAATAATTCCGTAGAGTTAGTAGACGGGAAAACTAAACATTTTGGACACACCAAGCTTTATTGTTTAAGATTAAGTGGAATTCACAGCGAGGACCAGATTATACCTGGTAACGCGAGGGTGAATTCTGAAGGAAAAACCCCCACCTTTCTCTCGGAAGGGGATAGTGGGCGTGTAAAAATTTCGAGGACGAAATTTCTTAACGGGGGGAGAATGTAACGATTCCGACGAAACCCGGTATACCCTAACCAGTAGACAATGGTTACGTCATATTTAATGTCGGGTACATGAATTACCATAGTAATTATACGAGAATACATGGTTCACTGTATTGATTGTACGTGAATATATAATTTATCGCATTGAATATGCGATTAATCGATCGATAGTTATTGAAACCCGAGCGAATCGAGGGTTCAATTATAGACGATATCTATAATATTTAGTGATGTTACGAAGCATTAATGCTTCGGGATAAGTAAAGTACGGCACAGAAAAAGAATTTCGATTTAATGGTACGTCGGTACATTAAACGAAACCTTCAATACCAAACCGAGCAAGAGACGATCGATCAAGCCGAAAAAGATGCGCAATTATTAATAATATGATGTTTTAAGTTAATGAAAGTCATGGTTTAAGTTTTTTGAAGTCTTTAAATCGGTTTTATATAAATTTCATTTTTAAGCCGAAAAACGACCGTTTTAGCCTCGTTTTAAGCCGAATTAGACATTTAACCGAAAAACGAACTGAACCAGATTATCCAAAACATTATCCGGATATCCGAAATCCAAACATGTGGCCTAGAATGGAGAGGTGGGTCCCACCCCACCCCCCTAACCAAACCGATCGGACTTAGGGGTGTTACCCCAAGCCTTTATTTCTTTTTTCATCAAAACATTTCAACAATCTTCATCTTCTCTCAACAATTTCATCCAAAAACCGAGAGTTCTAGCAAGAAAAACAAGGTAATGACCGAGTTAATCACGTGTTCATCTTCGTTTCTTGAGTTTGTTTGCAAGAAAATAAGGTTTCAAAGATGAAAACCGATTCTTGCGTGATCAAGTGATGTATACGGGTTATACAAGGGATCTTGGTCCAAGAAAGGAGTTAAACGAACCAAGAACGAATTTTTACGGTTTAAATCTTTGTTTTTGAATCATAACCGAAACTATAGTGTAAGAGGCTTGATCGTGAGTGTAACTTGCTTGGTATTGTGGTATGTTGTGTCACACCCGGCCCTGAGCGGCGGAAACAGCCGGGCGCGCGCGAGTGGGGATTGATAATTAAGCACGGGCCATTGCAAACATTCAAAGATTTTCATTGCGCATGAAAAGTTTAATACAAATACATTACATTGTTTAAAATTACATAAAAACATCCAAGTATAAAACTGTTGAAGATTTCCACGCCATATCCCCTTTGCGCGGCGGGTACAACCACGCGCATTGAAGGGATAGAACTAAAATCTTCCAAAAAGCTAGTTTTAGATGTTCAGCGTGAGGTGCTCTAAGTGTGACTCCATGCGCTACCTAGTTATCTCCTGAAAGACACGTAAAAATATTTGAATCAGTATAAACTGAGTGAGTTCACAAGTTTTAGTAACTTGATAAATCGTATTGCATCATAATCTTGATACGAATCATTCTGAAACATAGTTCTGATAGCATTATTAAACACATGCTTGGGAAAACATAGTTATATCAACATATTCTGATAAAATCGTTCCGCGGGTTACGCGCGAACATTTCTGGGAACTGTGCTCGTCCATGCAAAGTGGCGCTGCCACTACGAGCTAAAATAAGTAATATCGTCCCGCGGTTTACGCGTGGACATTTCTGAAAAACTGTGCTCGTCTGTGTAAGTGGCGCTGCCACTACGAGCGAATAATACTGTAATACCGTCCCGCGGGTTACGCGCGGACGTTGTGCCGGAAAACAAGGCGCTCGTCCATGCAAAGAGGTGCGACCCCTACGAGCGGGCTCAAACCCATAGTACTGCCCCATGACCATACTAGGCACTCGTCCATGCAAAGAGGTGCGACCCCTACGAGTGGGTGGATCAAACCAGCAGTCCCTACCCTTAGAGTTCCAATGGTAAAGTGATCACTTTCTCGAATCTGGTGCACTATCATCGAAAAACCATAGATAATTGTTTGCATTGCTCATCATGAAACATAACTTAAACACGTAATCGTTTGCTTAGCTTGTAAGTATACCATGATAAAACATTATTTAAGTACGTGTCCCTCGCCCCGAAAACAGTTTAAAATAGTGAAAACAGTGAAAATGGGGCTGTGAGACTCACCTGAGGTTCTTGTTAAGGGATTAATCGAGATTCGGGTTTTCTTGGTGTTGGCCTCGGAATCGAAGGTCTAGAATACGATTAAATAACAAGTATATATATTAAGATCAAGAAATAGGAGAATATAAGGGTTGGATAGTATGTCTCAAGGTTATATTCTCGGCTTACCTAGTAACAGGATCGGAGCTGGAAACAACGGATGCTTGGGAAAGGATTAGTGCAAGTTTGTAGTTCTTTGAAGTGTGTTTCGGGTGATAATTTAGGCTACAAATTTATAGGCAAACTCAAGGGAACACAATCCCTTGCTTTTGGGGGATTAAAATCTTTTCATATCTAAATGTAATGATGATAAAGTATGGAAGTTATTATTATTTACTTAAGAGTGGAGTGGTGGATAAAAGATTTTGATTTGATTTGGACAGAACATGCAGATCTGGGGTTGGTGAGAATAGGGTGGCTGACAGTTGACTTTTCATGTTACAGTGTGCTTTTTCAGGTACTTTTGTCAGTGTACAGTAAAAAGTGGAAAATCTCTGAAACACGCTACTGTTTCCTTTCGGGCGGGAGTAATCTCCTTAACTGGAGAAGACCAAATGTTCTGCGCGTATAACTTGGTGCGCATAGCTTTCTGCGTATAGGACATGTCTTTGCTGCGGGTAGGTGCGTAACCTTCTCGCAGTTAGGGACATTTGAGTTTCATTTGTAGATTCTCCAGGTGGTCTTGGTATTTCAACATAGTGATCAGTCATGTTGAAGTCAATTCCATCTTGGAGCTTCAGACAAACTAGCTCTCAACGTTCCCGCCATGCGGGTAGGTTAGTTCCCTTCCGCACGCGCATAAACGATGTAGGATGCACCCGCCTTAGCATCATGCGGGATGGTCAACCCATAGACAACATAATGTTTAAGTTACATGAAAACATAAAGCCAAAACGTTCACGCATGGCGCATATAACATATGTCCGCGCTGATTCTTAACATAGCGCGCTCGCGCAGGGCGCACATAACAAATGCACGCGCTGACTAACATGGCGCGCATAATATTTACAATCACCTAATTATTAGGTTGATTACTTAGTTTAAGGGGTTGGGAATTTACCGGGTGTCACATTCTCCCCTCGTTAAACGAATTTCGTCCCGAAATTTAGGAGACGTTGCTGGCAGAAGCCATATTCTGAAAGAGGTGTGGGTATTTTATGCGCATCTGATCTTCTCTTTCCCAAGTGAATTCAGGCCCACGCCTTGAGTTCCATTGAACTTTTACCAACTTGATTCTGCTTCTGCGCAACCTTTGTTCTTTCCAATCGGTTACTGCTATAGGCTCTTCTACGAAGTGCAGCTGTTTGTCAATATGAATTTCTTCCACCGGTAAAATCAACGTTTCGTCAGATAAACATTTCTTGAGGTTGGATACATGAAACGTATCATGAACTCCACTGAGTTCGGCGGGTAGACGGAGTTTATAAGCAACTGGACCGATCCTCTCCAGGATCTCAAATGGTCCAATGTAGCGTGGATTTAGCTTTCCTCGCTTACCGAAACGGGGGACTCCCTTCCATGGAGAGACTTTCAAAAGTACTTTATCCCCTACTTGAAACTCCAACGGTTTCCTTCTCATATCAGCATAACTTTTCTGTCTGTCGCGTGCTGCCTTAAGGCGATCCCTTATCTGAAAAATCTTGTCTGTTGTTTCTTGGATCACTTCTGGACCAGTTATTTGCTTGTCGCCCACTTCAGCCCAACACAGTGGGGATCTACACTTGCGCCCATATAAAGCTTCGAACGGCGCAGCCTTAATGCTTGTGTGATAACTGTTATTGTAAGAAAATTCAACCAACGGGAGATGGGTATCCCAACTACCTCCAAAATCGATCGCGCACGCGCGCAGCATATCTTCCAATGTCTGGATCGTTCGTTCGCTTTGTCCATCCGTTTGGGGGTGATAAGCCGTACTCATGTCCAGTCGAGTACCTAACCCCTCTTGTAATGATCTCCAAAACCTTGAGGTGAACCGACTATCTCTATCAGAAATGATGGACACTGGGACTCCATGTTTTGAAACTACTTCTCGAATATATAGTCGGGCTAACCTTTCCATTTTATCAGTTTCTTTAATCGGCAGGAAGTGTGCTGACTTAGTTAGCCGATCCACAATAACCCATATTGTGTCATAACCCCCAGGTGTCCTTGGTAGTTTGGTGATGAAGTCCATAGAGATTTGTTCCCACTTCCACATGGGAATTTCTGGTTGTTGAAGCAACCCTGATGGTTTCTGATATTCAGCCTTTACTTTTGAACACGTCAGGCACTTACTGACATACGTCGCGATGGCGCCTTTAAGATTGGGCCATCAATACAACATTTTAACATCTTGGTACATCTTGTCTGCGCCAGGATGTACGGAATACCGCGTCTTGTGAGCTTCGTTCAAGACCTGTTCGCGCAATCCTCCCTTGAGAGGGACCCATATGCGGTTAGCGAAATATAGATTGCCGTTCTTAAGTTCCAAATTCTTAACCATGCCCCCAAGGCATTCGTTTTTAACAAACTCTGGTTTCAAGGCTTCTTGCTGAGCTTCTCGGATGCGAGTAGAGAGATCTGCGTGAATGGTCAACCTTAGAGCCTTGACTCGTAGCGTTTTTATTCGCTCCTTCCTACTTAGCGCGTCTGCCACCACATTCGCCTTTCCAGGGTGGTATTTTATTTCACAATCATAATCGTTCAACAATTCAACCCATCTTCGTTGCCTCATGTTTAAATCCTTTTGATCAAATATATGTTGAAGGCTCTTGTGATCCGTAAAGATTATACACTTTGTACCATAGAGGTAATGGCGCCAAATCTTTAGCGCGAAGACAACCGCTCCAAGTTCCAGATCATGCGTTGTGTAATTCTTCTCATTGGTCTTAAGTTGGCGCGAGGCATACGCTATGACTTTGTCTCGCTGCATAAGGACACATCCGAGTCCTTGATGTGAAGCGTCGCAGTAAACGACGATGTCATCTGTCCCCTCGGGCAGAGATAGAATTGGCGCACTACCTAACCTCTGCTTCAACATTTGAAACGCTGCTTCCTGGTTTTCGCCCCAAACAAACATCCTGTCTTTCTGAGTTAGCGCGGTCAGAGGTAGAGCTATCTTGGAGAAGTTCTCAATGAAGCGTCGATAGTAGCCAGCTAGTCCTAGGAATTGCCTCACCTCAGTTGGGGTTTTTGGCGCTTCCCAGTTTTCGATGGCCTTGACTTTGGAAGGATCAACGTGAATTCCTTTCTCGTTTACAACGTGACCGAGAAAGTGAACTTCTCTAAGCCAAAACTCGCACTTGGAAAACTTCGCATACAACTTTTCTTTCCTTAACAATTCCAAAATCAATCTCAGGTGTTGCTCATGCTCGGCCTTGGTCCGAGAGTAAATCAGAATATCATCTATAAACACAATCACAAACTTGTCCAAGTATGGTTTGCACACGCGGTTCATCAGATCCATGAATATAGCCGGCGCATTAGTTAGCCCGAAAGGCATCACTAAGAACTCATAATGGCCATATCTAGTTCGGAAGGCTGTCTTTGGCGCGTCTTCCTCATGGACCCTAAGTTGGTGGTATCCTGACCGTAGATCTATCTTCGAATAATAACTGGATCCCTGCAACTGGTCAAATAAGTCGTCAATCCTCGGTAAAGGGTACCGATTCTTGACTGTCAGCTTGTTCAGCTCCCTGTAGTCAATACACATCCGGAAGGAACCATCCTTCTTCTTCACAAACAGTACTGGAGCTCCCCAAGGTGAGAAACTTGGGCGAATGAAACCCTTATCCAATAGTTCCTGTAACTGATTGGATAGTTCTTGCATCTCAGATGGAGCTAATCGATAAGGCGCTCGTGCTACTGGCGCAGCTCCTGGGACCAAATCGATGCGAAATTCGACTTGTCGCGGCGGCGGTAATCCGGGCAGATCTTCAGGAAAAACTTCTGGAAATTCGCGCACTACTGGTAAGTCTTCAATTCTTCGCTCATCTTTCTTTTCTACTACATGCGCCAGGAAGGCGTAGCACCCTTTCCTTAGGCACTTACGCGCCTTTAGGCACGAAATCAGTTTCGTCGCAACTCCCTTTCTTTCCCCTTGAATCATCAAAGTTTCTCCGTTCAACAGTGGGATCCGAACCTGTTTCTCATGACAAATAACCTCTGCGAGATTCTCGACTAACCAATCCATACCTACCACAATGTCAAAACTTCCCAAATCTATAGGCAACAAGTTAATATTGAACTCGTGACCTCCCATGAATAAAACACATTGCTCAGCCCTTTCGCTCGCGCACAACTGCCTACCATTGGATAGTTCTATAGTATAAGGTATGTCTAGCCTACTGGTTGCTAGACCTAAGGAGTTTTTAAACTCAGCAGATATAAAACTTAGATCAGCGCCAGTATCAAATAAGACAGATGCAAAATGGCCGTTAAGCAAAAACGTACCGGTTACCACATTCGGCTCTTCTTTAGCTTCGCCTGCGCCGATCACAAAAGCTCTCCCGCGAGCTTGGTTTCCCTTTTGCGGGCAATCCCGGCTAAAATGCCCTGGCTTCCCGCATGCGTAGCAGTTGTCGCTTGCTCCAGCTTCTCTGACACGGCAATTCATCGTCTTGTGCCCTGGTCTGCCACATTTGACGCACGTGACGCTCGCGCACTCACCATCGTGGTGGTACTTGCATTTGTTGCACCATGGGCGAGGCCCGCTGTATCCTTTCCTTGACGACTCCGCGGCTTGGATCGCGTAAGTCCTTACGCTCTCCTGCTTCTTGAACGGTGGCTGCTTGGAGTCGGACCCTCGGTGGTGAGAGTTCCATTTCCTTTTGGAGTCAGAGGTTCGCTGCTCGCTTCCGCGCGTAGTCAACATACCCGCACGGACCGTATCCCTTGTAAGGGTGATGGCCCGCGCAACCGCCTCATCGAAGGTTGGAGGCGCTGCGGCGTTGAGCGGAACCCTAACAACAGGAGGCAATCCAAAGATATACCTCTCGACCTTCTTTTCCTCTGTGTTTGCCATATCTGGCACCAACTGACAAAGCTCGTTGAACCGGTTGTTGTAGGCGTCGATATCCGTTCCTACCATAGTGTGGTTCCAGAATTCTTGTTGCAGACTCTGAATCTCTGCGCGTGAGCAGAACTTTCTCATCAACATTTCCTTCAGTTCCTCCCAGGTCTTGTGGAGAGCAACTTCTCGCCCCAATGTTTTCACTTGAAGCTTCCACCAAGATGAAGCTGCTTCTTGGAACATGCAGGTCGCATAAAGGACCTTCTGGTTCTCACTACATCCGCTAATGGAGAGAACTGTCTCCATCCTGTCAATCCAATTGTAGAGCCCAATGGCTCCTTCAGTGCCTTTGAATGACCAAGGCTTACAGGCCATGAATGTCTTGTAGGAGCATCCTTTGTCCAAGGCTCCTGATTCGGGTTCTGGGGTCTCATTCTGACGACCCTGACTAGATTCGGCCTTGCTGGCCTCATGTGTCGCAATCGCCTGCGCGATTATTTCCGCGAGTTCCTCGGGTGTCATGGAAATTCCTTTGGCTTTAGTTGGAGGCATTCTCGCTTTAAAAGAGAATGGAAATATATCAAACTTAGCGCATGTACTCTGAGCACATAATGTTATCATAGACACTGTGTGACCCGTGTTCCTAAGTGTGTGTATAGTTTCTTTTGAAAATATTCTTTGAAAAGTATTTCATGCGATTCCCCAATCGGTTATAGTCTAGGTTAAAACTTCTTTTCCTAGTTCGCTATAACCAGTGCTCTGATACCAATCTGTCACACCCGGCCCTGAGCGGCGGAAACAGCCGGGCGCGCGCGAGTGGGGATTGATAATTGAGCACGGGCCATTGCAAACATTCAAAGATTTTCATTGCGCATGAAAAGTTTAATACAAATACATTACATTGTTTAAAATTACATAAAAACATCCAAGTATAAAACTGTTGAAGATTTCCACGCCATATCCCCTTTGCGCGGCGGGTACAACCACGCGCATTGAAGGGATAGAACTAAAATCTTCCAAAAAGCTAGTTTTAGATGTTCAGCGTGAGGTGCTCTAAGTGTGACTCCATGCGCTACCTAGTTATCTCCTGAAAGACACGTAAAAATATTTGAATCAGTATAAACTGAGTGAGTTCACAAGTTTTAGTAACTTGATAAATCGTATTGCATCATAATCTTGATACGAATCATTCTGAAACATAGTTCTGATAGCATTATTAAACACATGCTTGGGAAAACATAGTTATATCAACATATTCTGATAAAATCGTTCCGCGGGTTACGCGCGAACATTTCTGGGAACTGTGCTCGTCCATGCAAAGTGGCGCTGCCACTACGAGCTAAAATAAGTAATATCGTCCCGCGGTTTACGCGTGGACATTTCTGAAAAACTGTGCTCGTCTGTGTAAGTGGCGCTGCCACTACGAGCGAATAATACTGTAATACCGTACCGCGGGTTACGCGCGGACGTTGTGCCGGAAAACAAGGCGCTCGTCCATGCAAAGAGGTGCGACCCCTACGAGCGGGCTCAAACCCATAGTACTGCCCCATGACCATACTAGGCACTCGTCCATGCAAAGAGGTGCGACCCCTACGAGTGGGTGGATCAAACCAGCAGTCCCTACCCTTAGAGTTCCAATGGTAAAGTGATCACTTTCTCGAATCTGGTGCACTATCATCGAAAAACCATAGATAATTGTTTGCATTGCTCATCATGAAACATAACTTAAACACGTAATCGTTTGCTTAGCTTGTAAGTATACCATGATAAAACATTATTTAAGTACGTGTCCCTCGCCCCGAAAACAGTTTAAAATAGTGAAAACAGTGAAAATGGGGCTGTGAGACTCACCTGAGGTTCTTGTTAAGGGATTAATCGAGATTCGGGTTTTCTTGGTGTTGGCCTCGGAATCGAAGGTCTAGAATACGATTAAATAACAAGTATATATATTAAGATCAAGAAATAGGAGAATATAAGGGTTGGATAGTATGTCTCAAGGTTATATTCTCGGCTTACCTAGTAACAGGATCGGAGCTGGAAACAACGGATGCTTGGGAAAGGATTAGTGCAAGTTTGTAGTTCTTTGAAGTGTGTTTCGGGTGATAATTTAGGCTACAAATTTATAGGCAAACTCAAGGGAACACAATCCCTTGCTTTTGGGGGATTAAAATCTTTTCATATCTAAATGTAATGATGATAAAGTATGGAAGTTATTATTATTTACTTAAGAGTGGAGTGGTGGATAAAAGATTTTGATTTGATTTGGACAGAACATGCAGATCTGGGGTTGGTGAGAATAGGGTGGCTGACAGTTGACTTTTCATGTTACAGTGTGCTTTTTCAGGTACTTTTGTCAGTGTACAGTAAAAAGTGGAAAATCTCTGAAACACGCTACTGTTTCCTTTCGGGCGGGAGTAATCTCCTTAACTGGAGAAGACCAAATGTTCTGCGCGTATAACTTGGTGCGCATAGCTTTCTGCGTATAGGACATGTCTTTGCTGCGGGTAGGTGCGTAACCTTCTCGCAGTTAGGGACATTTGAGTTTCATTTGTAGATTCTCCAGGTGGTCTTGGTATTTCAACATAGTGATCAGTCATGTTGAAGTCAATTCCATCTTGGAGCTTCAGACAAACTAGCTCTCAACGTTCCCGCCATGCGGGTAGGTTAGTTCCCTTCCGCACGCGCATAAACGATGTAGGATGCACCCGCCTTAGCATCATGCGGGATGGTCAACCCATAGACAACATAATGTTTAAGTTACATGAAAACATAAAGCCAAAACGTTCACGCATGGCGCATATAACATATGTCCGCGCTGATTCTTAACATAGCGCGCTCGCGCAGGGCGCACATAACAAATGCACGCGCTGACTAACATGGCGCGCATAATATTTACAATCACCTAATTATTAGGTTGATTACTTAGTTTAAGGGGTTGGGAATTTACCGGGTGTCACATGTTGTTTGTAGGCTCTGTGTTTAGTGGTAGATAAGGCGGAAAGACGAGTTTGTAGCTTGTAGTGGCGGAAAACGAAAGGTATATTCGGTTTATGTTCGGTGTATGTGTTTTGGGACAGATTGTTGATGGTTTAGATTTAGGTCATGAAATTTTACAGGTATGTTCTACACATGAAAATAATAGTTTTTAAATATTTTCCCGGGGCGGAAGCATGTTACTATTGAAATGTTTAAGTACATACTGAACGCATGGATTTGCGTGTGTTAATAAATATATGATTGTACAGGAATCGTACGGGATGGGTACAATACTGGGTTAACAGTGGCCCTATATGTCCGTAGCAGTGTTTCTGGGTTAACTTTGCCCCCGGAATGAGTACAGTACTGGGTTAACCGTGTCCCCAGATGTCCCTAGAAGTGTTTCCGGGTTAACGTTGCCCCCGGAATGGATACAGTACTGGGTTAACAGTGTCCCCAGATAATATTATATTCTGATATTGATTTATCAAGGTTTACTCAAATTGTGAAACTCACCAACTATTCGTAGTTGACCCGTTTTCTCACATGCTTTTCAGGTACATTTAAGATGAAGTAATTGCTTACGTGCTAAGTGCTTGATGTGTGAGAGATTTGCGTGCGGGATGTTAGGATACATTATAATAAACAGAATTATGTATCGTATTGTATGATGTGTGTATCACCTAGACGGTAATGAAATATGAGATAATGTAATTTGAAGTTTAGTAATGTATTCAGTTTTCTTTATAAACAATGTGGTTGATATCAGAGGTGTCTGTCGCATCCCGTTTACGTTTCCGCTGAGGTTGCGGGGTGTTACAGAAGGGGCTCTGCCCCTTGGACCCGGCTAGGGGCTGCCGCCCCTAGACCCCGCTGCCCCCGGACCCCCGTTCGTTGAGGGTTATAACTAAATTAGAAATACGATATGGAAAATGATAGTTGATTGATACGTGTAATCGTTATACAGTTAGCCGTGCCCAGCTAAAGAAGGATTAACTATTAACCGTGAACGTAACAGGAGTCAGGAGAGTTTCTAGCCCCATTCTTTGTCATGTTTTCGGGGCTGTGTGCATACTCGATGTGAATAGTTAATACACTTACCTTAAGTGGTAAGTGTATGCTATATTTGATATATGTGATAGATATGAATGATTGCTTGCTGGTACGTGAATGATATTCGGATATTGCGCGTACTATCAGGTTATAAATAAATATATGAATGTTATATGTAATGTATGGATGATGTATGAACGTTATGATTGAATGCTTGTCGGGGCGTGAACGATCTTCGGATATTGCACGTAACAACAAGGAGTATGATTGTTAAATGAATGATGGGAAGAACGCCTAGAGTGTTCTTATGCTATGATGTAATTATTGCATATGTGAAGTAAGTGTATGCAGGTACATGAATGGAATGTGGGTTCTACGTCTAACGTAGTAAATTATGATGGCGAATCCCTCTGACTTCTTTTAGACATAGACTTGGCATGTGATGGCGTAGTTAAGGACTGTGGGCCTTATATGTGTTATAAATGATAGATGAGAACGTAGTTAAGGACTGTGGGCCTTATACGTACTTCAGATAGGAGCCAGCATAGGAAAGGACTGCAGACCTTATACATGTTGTAATTGTGTTGTGGTAGCATAGGGGGGGGGGGGGGGGGGGACCTTGGACCTCGTACGTGCTATGAAATAGGTTGCAACATAGGGAAGGACTGCGTACCTTGCACATGTTGTTAATGTAGGATGGTATAGGGAAGGACCGCGGACCTTGTACGTACCATGAAAGGGTGATCATAGGTAAGGACTGCGGACCTTTTTCGTGTTCACGACCTTGAGTATTGGTATAGATGGCGGACTATGAACATACTCTCGGTGTATTGAGTTAAGTAATAGTATGTATGTATGAATGTAGGATAGAAAGGTAACTGGTTAAGTATGGATATGTATCTCGGATATGCATGTATGTATGATATGTGTGTGTATGGTATGTCGCCTGATTAACTAGAACTCACTCAGCGTAGCTGACTTTTAGTATGCACGCAGGTGAGTAGATTGAGGAAACTAGCTTGATCGGGCACGTGGTGGACGAATAAGAGACTGGCATCCGAACACTCAAGATGTTTTAATGTTATTAACGTTTATTTTGAAAGATAAGAATGTTGTTAAGACATGTGCATGAAGTAATATGTAATATTTAATGAAAGGTTTATATTTCGCGAAAGTTTCAATTAACTCTGATATTTAGAACTGTGTTTATGAGCAAATCCAACGTTAAAGTAGGGCTACCGGGTTCGGGGCCTTACACACGAACACCAAACAAACGGCCAAGTTAACATAATTGATTATAGGGGTTTGGACGACGCCGGAGTAAGGATGATACAGTAGGGTTTAATTGAATTCTAACGATCGTTCAAAGGTATGTTTGTAAACGGGTTAGGACGATTTAGTTAATATATTAATTCGTATAATAATTGGAGTTGTTTCCTAATTCCTTGTGTCGGCGAGCTTGCAAAAGGCCTAAGTATGATCTGCCTAGATCAATTCCTCTATTAGAACGAGAATTGTGGTTCAAGGAACGTAATTTGGTTAACGGGTCTGGATATACGGGTACATGGGTCTGGGTTAAAGGGTTAAAGGATATAATAATATAGCAAATTTTACAAATAATCCCCTGGACTATTTAGGTGGAAACAAAGTAGGGTTAAAGTTTAGTTTTGGGTTAAAAATGTATATTTTTCAAAGTTGTTTTAGTAATTAACTAAATAATAATATTAAAATAATAATGACTCGATAAATGCGTTATTTTACGGATAAAAAAGATCTAAACATGAGGCAACGACGATGGGCCGAACTTCTTAATGATTACGACTACGAAATACGTTACCATCCCGGTAAAGCAAACGTAGTAGCTGATGCCCTTAGTCGCAAAACCCATGTCAAAAGCATTCTTCTTCTAAGCGTTGTTATTCAAACTAATCTTCAGCTACGTATCTTTGAGGCCCAACACATCCCCGTCACTGAAGGCAATATGTACAAAGAGATGTCGTTTGGTACTGAACTCCAACTCGAAACCAAGCGTGTTGGTTTGCTATATTTTCCTAACCACCTTCGGGTCCTATATCGTGACAAACTTCGCACATTTATAATGGACGAAGCTCACAAGTCACGGTATTCTATCCACCCTGGTGCAGATAAAATGTATTTCGACCTTCGAACTATTTTAGAGTGGCCCGACATGAAGAAAGATATCGCTATCAATGTCGGAAAATGTTTAGCATGTGCTAAGGTAAAAGTCGAGCATCAAAAACCTGCTGGTTTGCTCGAGCAACCTTTTATTCCAGTCTGGAAGTGGGAGAACATTACGATGGACTTCGTCAAAAAACTTTCAACCACCAAGAGGAAACATGTTAGTATTTGGGTAATCTTCAATCTATTTACCAAGTCAGCTCATTCATTTCCATTCGGTAAAATTTGCCTATCGATCAACTCGCTCAAATCTATGTCAACGAGATCGTTTGTCACCATGGTATACTTTTGAGTATAATATCTGACCGTGGTGGTCGTGTCGTGTCTTATTCTTGGAATTCTCTTTAAACCGCTTTGGGAACCCGTCTAGATCTTAGCACCGTTTATCGTCCTCAAACGAATGGTCAGTTTGATAGAACCAATCAACCCTTGAGGATATGCTAATAACTTGTGTGCTTGATTTTGGTGGTAATTGGGATACTCATCTTCCGTTGGTTGAGTTTTCGTACAATAATAGCTATCATTCGAGCAACAAAATGGCTCCATTCTAAACGCTCTACGGCTGTAAATGCCGTTCTCCTATTTGTTGGAACGAGATCGGTGAAACTCAGCTCACTGGACCCGATATGGTACAAGATACCACCGACAAAATAGCTCAGTTTCTTAATAATATGCTTACTGCTAGAATTCGTGAAAAGTCTTATGTTGATAAGTGAAGACGACCCTAGGAATTCGAAGTCAGCGACCTTGTTCTCCTCAAGGTTTCACCTTGGGAAGGAGTAGTCTGTTTCGGTATGAAGGGTAAACTAGCCCCTTTTGTTGGTCCGTTTAAAAATCTTGAATGAATTGATGATGTTGCTTATCACCTCGAGCTCCTGAAATAGCGTCATAGCATTCATCCTGTGTTTCATGTTTTGAACCTTCAAAAGTGTCTAGCCGATGAGAACCTTTATATCCCTCTCAACGAGGTACGTATCGATAAGACAATGCACTTTGTTGAAAGACCGGTGGATATAATGGATCGAATGGATAAGGAAACCAAACGTAGCCGAATCCCTTTAATCAAAGGTTCGTTGGGAGTCTAAGCGCAATGCAGAATTCACTTGGGAGTGTGAAGACCAAATGAAGACTAAGTATCCGCATCTTTTTTCTACGGATGTTAATTCCTTATTTCGGCACAAAATTTCCTAAAAGTTAGGAATGATGTGACATTATATTAATTCGGTTTAATGTTATATTAGTTTTACTACACATTTGTAATCGGATCTTAGTATTTAATAAAAACGTTGAGTTATTAACTATGTTTTTTACTCTTTATTGTAAGTACACGTGGCTCTTATCCTATTCGTTTAATATAAAATATGTGAATTTTAGCAACTTTTGATCACCAAGTAATACCCAAGGGACTTGTTTGCAAACAATATTCAAACTCCCCGTCCCCTCTCTTTTCCCTTCCGTCCCCAACACCTCAACCCTACAATTAAGCCGAAAAATCAGGTATTTACATAATAGCTTGATCCTTAACCTTCTCGACAAGCATCCTTATGGAAAGAACGAGTATTTGACAGCTAAACCAAATCTTTTTTAATCAACTTCGTTAACTATGGCCACGGATGATTTTGATCTTGTAGCCCTATAAATATTCAACCAAAATGCAATTAAACGAGCGTAAACCACCTTATTACAATCCCGAACCTATATACTAAGATATTTGCAGCCAAGAATCAGTTATGGACCTCGTTTGATTTCATCCTTACCCGCAAACCCCTAACTAGTCGTTCTCCTTCAATTCGTGCTCAACCAAGGTAATTGAAACATGCTTATAGGTTGTTTTTGCATCTTCTTCTAAACTCCTCAATCAATTTTAATTAACAGAGGGTATAAAACCCTCAATTTAACTCCAGGGTTCTTGAGTTTATGAATTGATTTGGGTTTATAGATATATATTTTTTGTTTCATAATATTAACGAGTTAGCCAGTGGCCCAGTTGGCCAGTGCAATTGATGTTAAACCTCGACCCGACCAAGGGCGCGGGCTTGACCTCCTGGTCCGGTTTTGTATTTTTTTGTATTTACTTATTTTATATGTTTTAATCAAACTTTATTAACTAGACTTTAATTATATTAAAAACTAATATTATTTACACTTGTTTAACTAACCAAACATGGTTAAATTTTTAATTCTCGTTAAAATTTTTTGGGTATATATATATATATATATATATATATATATATGTATATATATATATATATATATATATATATATAAGTTCAAGAGAGAAATGATATTATTATGGGAAATGCGAGAAATGAATATTAACCACTAGTTTTATTTTAGGTTTTAAAAAGTTAAAGATAAATGAAAAAAATGTAAAAACAACAATAAATGCACTCTTCCTCTTTAATTAATACAACTAATATAACCATAATAAATCTCTCCTTAATTAATATATCTACCTAATTTAACAATAATAATTAAAAAGACAAAAACACTAATTTTGTTTTATAATTTATTTACATCCTCTTCATTTTATCCAACAAAAATACAATTTATTCATATAATACTAGTTTTTTTATATTAAAAAAATAATTTCTTTCCACTCAATTTATTAGCATATATCAACGCGTAATTTTTAACAATAAATATCAAAACATAATATATATATATTTTTAATCGATATATCTAGAAAAACTATTGTCATAAATAATAAAAAATGTCATTAAAATGTGTCCATTAAATATAAACAATAAATATACAACCTGCACGAAATTATATAACCTACATTTTTTGAGCAATAAAAACGTACAACATACAAAAAAACATACAACTTACATAATTATTCGACATCAACAATTATATAAACTACACAAAGATACACATATCTTACACGTGTGAAGGTTAATTCGAAATAGGATTTTTATATGATACAATTATATAAACTACACAAAGATACAATTATATAAACTTCAAAAGTGTCTAGCCGATGAGAACCTTTATATCCCTCTCAACGGGGTACGTATCGATAAGACAATGCACTTTGTTGAAAGACCGGTGGATATAATGGACCGAATGGATAAGGAAACCAAACGTAGCCGAATCCCTTTAATCAAGGTTCGTTGGGAATCTAAGCGCAATGCGGAATTCACTTGGGAGTGTGAAGAGCAAATGAAAACTAAGTATCCGTATCTTTTTTCTACGAATGTTATTTCCTAATTTCGACACGAAATTTCCTAAAAGTTAGGAATGATGTGACATTAGATTAATTCGATTTAATTTAATATTCGTTTTACTACACAATTGTAATCGGATCTTAGTATTTAATAAAAACGTTGAGTTATCAACTATGTTTTTTACTCTTTATTGTAATTACACGTGTCTCGTATCCTATTCGTTATGTGAATTTTAACTTTTGATCACCAAGTAATACCCAAGGGACTTGTTTGCAAACAATATTCAAACTTCTCTTCCCCTCTCTTTCCCTTCCGTCAATGACACCTCAAGCCGAAAAACCAGGGATTTTACATAATAGCTTGATCCTTAACCTTCACGACAATCATCCTTATGGAAAGAACGAGTATTTGACAGCTAAAACCAAATCTTTTTTAATCAACTTTGTTAACTATGGCCACGGATGATTTTGATCTTGTAGCCCTATAAATATTCAACCCAAATGCAATTAAACAAGCGTAAACCACCTTATTACAATCCCGAACCTAAATACTAAGATATTTGCAGCCAAGAATCAGTTCTGGACCTCGTTTGATTTCATCCTTACCCGCAAACCCCTAACTAGTCGTTCTCCTTCAATTCGTGCTCAACCAAGGTAATTGAAACATGCTTATAGGTCGTTTTTGCATCTTCTTCTAAACTCCTCAATCAATTTTAATTAACAGAGGGTGTAAAACCCTCAATTTAACTCCAGGGTTCTTGAGTTTATGAATTGATTTGGGTTTCTAGATATATAATTTTTGTTTCATAATATTAACGAGTTAGCCACTGGCCCAATTGGCCAATGCAATTGATGTTAAATGTCAGGTCCCCGATTTCAGCCGGATCTCACTCAAATCATGTCATAACTCACACAAATAAATGTGTCGACAAGGGAGTTAATGACGGGTTGCTATATTTACAAAGTTCACCGTTTGTTAAAGGCGGAATCAATAACAAACATATGGTTGCTTAAACAGTATTCAAAGGTAATCAACACAAACAAGATTTACTCAAAAGATTTCCATTTATATAAATGAATCATACAAAGTGGTTAATCGTTTTAGGGTTTCTTGATAAGGAAGGTTTCAGCCGTCACACATAATATTCTTTCTTAATAAATGTGACTGTCTTCCTTGTATGTATGCTTTAGGTGTGCCCTAAATTATTCTATTTATAGGCCTGATACCTGTGGACAGCTGTCATTCCTTCTAGAAACCCTATCCGATAATACATATTCAAATTTACATACTCAGAAATATTCTAAGTGTAAAACAAGTCTTCCGGGTAGGCTTTGAATCAATCTTGTCTTTCCGAGTATGCTCGGACATCCTTCATAACTTGGTAACATAGAAGTGTGCTCGGGATCAGTTTCCGGGTAGACTTTACTTGAAGAGTATTTTACCAAGTAAAATACTCACCGGGTAGACTTCAATCTTCTTGACTTTGCCAGACTTTGCCCGACAAACCCTTACGAGCAACCTTGTTCTTCAATGGTCCCTTCAACCCTTTGTTAGAAAATAACTTATTAGCGAAGTGTGCTCGGTTGCACTGTTCCTTGCTTAAGTTGAACCTTTCCCGATGATACTTGAGATATATCATTAGATCATCAAGCCTACCTGGACCATACTTATTAATAAATACCTTGCCCGGTCTTCCAATTTTTTGGCTTCATGAGCTTGGTTAGCCTAAAGCTTACTCGGAAATGAACTTTACTTGGCTAAGAAGAACAATCCTGCTTGATAAAGTGATCCTTGCCCGGACTTGCATATACTAGTGAACCATACCCGGTAATGCACTAGTTTGCAAACCCTGCTCGGATATTCACTAAAGGAGAATTAGTGAAGATAACTCTGCCCGGTAGACAAAATATCGTACCCAGCTAAGTAAAAGCATGCTCGGAGGTCTGAGGTGTACCCGGATCCATACTTAGCGAATTCTGAGGAGGTTGAGAAGATTCCAATCTTCCATCTGATAAGTTTTGTGTTAAATCTTGACTCAACAATCTCCCCCTAGATTGGAACACCTCAGCTGACCCAAAACATTTCTAAGGTTACTTACACTTAGTCAAAATACACATCAAATTAAAAGTCAAATTACATATTCAATTAACATAAACAAAAATTACATATTCAAAAAGGCTGTCATAAGACATTACAAAGTAAAAGCCTAGTCTAGTTATTTTGTCTTTTCTATGCACTGTAAGCAGCTTGCCTTCTGTTTGTTATCACTGATGCAGCTCTCATTCTGAAGCTATCAAGGGCTTGGTAATGAGTATGACCTTCTGGTATGACCCAGTCCCTAATATCCATTAGATCTTCATCATGTAAGAAATTCAAGTCTTCATCCTTCTTGATAATCCCCAGTATTTTTCCATCAAAATTTCTCAGCAAGTAATGGTCATCTTTTTCTTTGTATTCCACTTCAGTAATGATGCCATTTCTTTGGACTGTGTAGCTGGGGCGTATCATTCTTCTCTCAAGACTTATGCATGTGTTCATGTTTGACAGTGGATGCTTGTCTCTGACACTCATCTTGTAGTTTGTTTCAGCTATGTCCATCCTTCTTAACTTTTCCAGTTCTCTTTGATCTGTGAAGTTGGGCAGTCTCCAGTTTCTCTTTTCTTTTAGGAATCTGAATCCTCTGTCTGCTTCATCTCTTAAGAATTTAGAAATATTATTCATCTGTTTTCCAGCCACTCTGTTTTTGTTTCTAAAATCATACAAAGTGAGTGTTGTCATTCCTTCTAATTGTTCTTGAGTGTATTCATAGAAATCACTTCTCACAACTATATCTCTTAGTTGTCTACTTTCCATAATCACTCTTATGCATTCACACACAGAATCATAGTAAATCTCTCTAGGAAGATCCACATCTGACTGTGGTTTTGTTGTTCTTTGTTGTGCAGATCTACTTGATTCACCTCTTCTACTTTCACCTCTTCCACCTTCACCTCTTCCACCTTGTGGATATCTTCTTGAAATTGATGGTCTGAAAGGAACAAACTTCTTGGGTTTTCTGGGCCCCAAATTGAAGAATTTGATGTAGACTGCTTCAGCCATTTCAGTTGGAAGGTTGGCAAGCTCAACAACATTTGCTCCTGCATCTCTAAGAGCTAGCAACATTTTCTCCATACCAGGAGTTCTTGACAAACCAGCAGGTACAAAACTTCCATCTACATCGTATCTAGGGTTCTCACCTTCTTTTAGAGCTTTCTCCCATTCAGCCTTTTGAATATGGAAGAGATATTTAAAATCCTCCTTTTCCAAAGCCTTGAAAGAGGCTTCATCCATTCCTCTTTGAGTAATCATTATATTCCTTAGAATGTTGATCATCTCTTCATTTTCCCAAGGTATACAAGGTTCATCTTCAGATTCTTTTCTGTGGAATTGCTCTGATTGGACTATTATCATTATCACCCTCATCATCAAGAGTCTCAACATAACATTTGTTCTTTTCATCCCATTTTCCTCTCTTTGTTCTTTTCTGTTCATCAAAATTCCTCTTTCTTGTATACACTTGTTCAAACCTTTTGGCTCTTTCCATCCTGATTCTAGTGATATTAGCCAACATTTCTTCAATAGATTCACCAGTAGGCCTTTCAGGTTCCCTTTCAGGTTCCTTTTGTGGCATTTCTTCAGATTCACAAGCCTTTTCAAATTCCTTTCCAGGTTGGCTTTGTGGTTGAAACATACTAACCACCATAGTCAAGGAATTGTCAGCTTCCTCAGTTCTATTCATCATAATCAGTGTTTCAATTGCTTCTTGATCAGCCACCTCTTCAAAAATTTCTTTAGCAAGATTGGCTTGATTGATCAAATTTTCTTGCTCTGCCATTTCTTCTGGAGTCAGTGTTTGAGCCAATATCTCCCTATCCCTTGTCTCCCTTAGAATATTCTCTTGTTCTCTTAAGGCAGCAGCAGCAGCAGCAATTCATCATCTGTAAACAACACATCTTTCTCTGGATATGCCTTAATAGGCTCTTCTTCACAGACTTTTGCTTTACCTTTCTCAATTCTTCTTCTCTCATCCTCTTCATCTTCAGACTGTACAAAGTCATCTATTTCTTTCTCAAGTGCTTCCAATTCTGGATCATGCTCTACTCTCTTGGAACTTGCTTGTTGATTAGTTTCTGGTTCAGTGTTTATAAGCTCCTTAGTAGTAGCATTTTCATCAATCATTACTTTAGTCTCTACTTCTGTCTGTACATCAGTCAAGACATCAGTAGCTATGTCAGTTAAGACATCAGTAGCTATATCAGTAGCATTGAAAACATCAGTAGCTAAGTCAGTAGCAACTACATTCTCCTCAACATCTGTCTTTTCAATCTCATCCCCTGTCCCTTCAGCAATCTCTTCACTCCATTCAACATGCATTATTTCATCATTAAAGTCATTATCTTGTTCTTCCACCTCTGATTTGTCACCTTCATATTCATCATCTTCAACTCTTCTCTCCTCACTATCCTCATCACAATCATCATAAGCATTTAAGATCAGTTTCAAACTGTCTACAGTCTCTACACCTGTTCCAGTTACAGTCTCAACATTCACACACGAGTCAGTTGGCATTATTTCATTCTCCCCCTGTTTTGGGTCAGCTGAGTTCTTCTCAACCTCCTGCTCCAGGGTTTGAATTCTCACTTTTTCCCTTACCAATTGATCTAATAACATGACATTCTCCATAGTGACCTCTTCATTCCTTCTCTTCAACTCAGCATTCTCTTTTAACAGGTTCAACAGGTCAATGTCAGTGGGTGGGTTGTAGGTGGTGATGTAGAAAATGCCTCATACTCAGTTTGTTCATGGGTTGTGGTGTGAGTTTGGAAAATGGATTGTTGTGGTGATTGTATATGATGTGGGCTTGTGATGAAATGATCTGAGTGTATAGGGCTGGATGTTGGTGGTGTTTGTGGTATTGGGGATATATGGGTTGATGTTTCAGGTTGGCTAATGGTTAGGGTTTGGGGTGGGGAATGAGTGGGTTGATGTGGTGGAGTTTGTGGTGGTGATGGTATAATGGGTTGGTCAATGTTTGGTGGTGATTGTGGTGGTGTTGGAATGGGTTGTTCTTGATCTTCAAGTTGCTCCCCCTCACCAGGTGCATCAACATTCATGGCCACTCCACCTCCTCCTTCATCTCCATCAACATTATCATCTTCATCATCAGAGCCATCATCATCACTCTTTTCATCATCTCCTCCTTCCTCCTCTGAGCTTAACTCAGGCACTGGCATCACATTCAAGTCATGGTTCAACAACCAATGCAAGATCTCAAATGGAACTTCATAATTGAATCTATTTGCAACTCCAGGATTCTTAATTCTGTTGTATGTATTAGGATTCTGCAGTAGGTGTGTAATTCCTATAGTGGGTAAATCTCTTAATTCTCTGTTAAAGATTATCTGCAGGAACCTTGGGTATTGCAAGAATCTGTCCTTCTCTGCCTTCTTCAAGTTTGCTACCAGTCCATCAAATATCATCTTTGAAAAGTTGAAAGGAAGGTCATACATAATCCCAACAGTGGCATTTGCTAAGTCATGACTCATCAAAGTCCATGACCCCTTTCTTGGAGAAAACCCCTGTATCACATGATGAATGGGGAATCTATACATCATTGGAAACATCCCCTTTTGAAACTGTCCATCATGTACAGTTCCCTGATAACCCATTGTCTCTTCAAATATTTTCATCAGGTGTGCTGTATTGAAGTTTATATGATAATGGTTATCATCATTCAACTGTAGGCATCTTCTTATCATCCTCTCGGTTATATGTATTTCTTGTCTTGCCACAGTTGCCTCTATTCATTTTCCATTGACATCTTCAACCAACTTAGCAGATCTCCAAAAATCCAGTGAATGATTTCTGTAGATGACAGGGCATTCAGTAAAAGCAAAACTGACGTTTGATCGAGCCATCCAGTTAATCATTGGTGCCACCAGCTCGTTGTCAGGTGTGACTTGGAGTAGAGCACACATGTTATGCTTCTTTTCAAAAGCATACTTAGGTTGATCCTGTTCTGCCATATCTGAACATCACAATCAAACATATTCAAAGTGAAATTAGCATAAAAGTTTATAACTTTACCCAATTTCAAATTATAAAAATGAAGAAGAGAGAAAAAGAAATTTTCAAGAACCTGTTCTTCGACAAGTTTATAACCTAAACACATAAACAAAATATTAGTAATCAAATACATAATCAAAGCCCATTATAGTCTAATCGTAGTCGGAAAACACATTATTAATGCTTACCGAGTCGGAATTAGAGGGCTGATTCAAGTTAGGGTTGGATTAATAATGAATGCGATAGGTCGGTTTGGTTTCTTTGCGAATAAGCAGTTGCAGTGGAAAGAGAGAGAGAGGGAAATATAATGTTGAAAATTTTGCCTAACTCCCTCTTATATACCTTTTGAAAGTGGGTTTTAAATACTTTTTGTCGTTTTGTGAATTATTAGCTGTCAAATAGTAACATTATCCACTTAAATAATTTTTATCATTTTAGACTTAGCAAACCTTACTCGGAAAAGTAATCATTTGCAAAGTCTACTCGGTATACTCCCTCTTACACAAATCTTACCCGAATAATATTAAATCCTTTTAATCACAAACCTTGCTTGATCAAGCTATGTAATTTAAAGTTAAGACACTATGAAGAAAGCTTACCCAAAATACCAGATTTCTTGAGAAATTAATCACAAGATAATTAATCAAGTATAAAATAACAAATAAACATTCTTACTAAGAATCAATTAAGATGCCCACATTAAATTTCTCAAATTTAAATTAAAATCTTAATCTAGCAAAAATACTAACAAAAATAAGAATCATATTCAATCAATCATACTAAACACATAATCTTCCTAATACTTGAAAACATAGTGTGCCCGAGCAGCCTTCACAATGTTAGTGTGCCCGAACAATCTTCTTATACAAAGTATACCCGAATAATCTTCTTAAAGTACAAAGTGTGCCCGAAAAGGACTTCCAGCGGATAGTGTACTCGGAAAATCAAATTTTGAAAATTACCAAGTATATTAGGGGAACCAAAGTGTACCCGAAATATAAAGTGTGTTCGGAAAACAAGGTTTACCCGAAAACACTTGTAATTTCAAAGAAAACATATTCACATATACAAAGCTTACCTGGTGTACTCAAGGAGTTCACAAAGTTTGCTTGGAATAACAATCAGCATAAACAAAATGCAAAGCTTGCCCGAAACAATTTTCTCTTGTTAATAGGCTAGCTAGAACACATAATCATCTCAAGACTTTAAGCTTGCTCGGGAAATTTGTACAATGGTGTACCTTACCCGAAAAGTGTGAACACTTCACAGCATGCTCGAAAATCATAAACTTAGTCAAAAATGACAAAGCTTGCTCGGAAAGGCTATGAATCATCAAACCTTACCCGAAAATGCATATGCAAACATATTCAACTGTTTTGTACTCGGAAAGGTTTTGAGAACATCACACCTTACTCAAAAATACATAATCAAACAATTTGTGCTTGGTAAGGTCTAATAACATCAAACCTTACCCGAATTAACATATTCAACCTATTTTAGGCAAAATGCAACACTTTTTGACTTAAACCACTTGTCTAATTTGTCAGAACAATTTTATCTTTAAAGATCATAGTTTAAGAGCAAATGGTGCATTTAGAGATCAAATTTCAGTTATGTTTCATTTCAAAACAATTACCTTTTATAACTGAAAAGATCTCAGAAATGGGATCATATTGACTAAGTAGCTTTCTCAATACTTCATTCTCAGCATTATTATGACTACAAAGACAGGTCAACAACAGGTCTAGACTTAACATGATTTTCATTTCTTTGGTGATATGATTATTTTCAATTAATTTTGCAGAAAATTCAATGGATAACACATATTGTTTTCTGATGCTCCTTATCTATCCTCAAGGCTTATTTGGCTTTCTCCAGATCACCCCAATTTGACTTTAACCCCTTGGTTTTGGTTAAAAACTTTAATGACAGAACATATTTTTGAAAATTTATAAGATATTTCTTTTCAAACCTACAAACATATGTGAGGTTGAACGTTGGACTTACATGCCACGCAAGTCGGTCTTACAAGCCTTTCATTCAGGATGTTTAAAGGACTTATATGATTGCCTCCACCCTTGTAGTTCTGTAATTAACCCTCATGTTTGTATTTTCTCAATAAAAATTTGTGAACATGTTGAATAAACATTTGAAATTAAAGTAGTTCACATAAGTTCTTTGTCATTCCTTTAAAAGATGATTCATTTAGGGTAACCAAAGACCAACAGGCTTGTGTATGACTGGATAATCACTTTTCTGCCTATCATTTGAAAAGATTTATCTAGGAACATGCATAGACAGCAAGGTAACTCCACATAAATTTTAGCATTTTCTTTAAGTTTATATCACCTTAGATTTTGCATATCATGAGAAAGCAACCATACATGTTAATGACTGTACTAAGAGCCCTTTTAGCCTAATAAATCCATATGATTGGCTAAGTAGTCAATGTACTATTATTTCCCATTAATATTCAGTTTAATATTCAGTCACCCCAATTTCTCTTAATTGTTAGGTAAATGGTTGTTCTGTTTGACCACAAGTGGTTAACAGGACCAAACATACATGTGAATATATGTCCTTTCAAAGTCAGAGCTATTGACATAATTTTAAGTGAGGGAATAAGAAACAAGTTACAATTGCCCCAAATGCTTTCAGTTTTCTGGTGAATGGCTATCCTTTCATTCTTTGCAGAGTGCAGGACCAAACATACACAGGTGTATGTCCTTCCAACTGGGCAAATGACATAATTTTTAGCAAAGATAACTACCTGAGACTTATCATTGAAAAAATCCTTCTTTTAAGCTTCTTTAAAGCTTGAACTGAATAATCTTATCATGTCTCTACACCATTAACAACATGCTCATGTTTTGATTCAAAATAGAGTATTTATGCAAAATTCATTAGAAAATTCATTTTATCACTTAATTTTGACATAAAACACATTTTGACATAAACAGTTGCAGCACTTAGTCAAATCTTAATCAAACATAACATCATCAAGACAAGCAGACAGCACTACCATTCAATGTCTATCCTATCTTAATAACATCAGAGGATCAGATAAAGCACATATTCAACCAATTAAGCAGTGATGTCAGATAAGCATTTTAGCAGATAATTCATAACAAGACTACTTATCTTAACAACACAAACACACATTAACTGATAAACATGCAAACATATTAATCAAATCAATCATGTCATTCTTTGCACACATAATCAGTCAAAGCACATAACGGTCAACATATTCAGTAGCATACTCAGTATCACACTCAAGCATATTCACATAAAATTCAATTTGTGAAACCTCTAAACAAAGTAATCAATTAGCACGTAGAGGTATACAACCAAGCACGCATCCTTAATCAGATTTCATCAGAGTTGATCATTCCCAGGGCTTTCAAAAGAAAGTTGAACCTGGTTCTATCAAGTGGTTTGGTGAATAGGTCAGCCAAATTGTCACTTGTATCAACTCTTTGCATTTCAATCAAACCTTTTTCACTACAATCTCTGATGAAATGATGTCTGATTTCAATGTGCTTAGTCTTAGAATGTTGAACTGGATTCTTAATAGTAAAATATGCAGCAGTATTATCAATAAGAATAGGGGTGATTAAAAAATTCAAACCATAGTCCAGCATCTGGTTCTGAATCCATAGAACTTGTGCACAGCAGGCAGATGCAGCAACATATTCAGCTTCTGCAGTTGAGATTGAGACAGTTGTTTGCTTCTTGCATTGCCATGACACTAGCCTTTCTCCCAAGAATTGACATCCTCCTGATGTTGACTTTCTGCTCATATTGCAGCCATCATAATCACTGTCTGTGTAGGCAATCAGATCAAATGATTGATTCTTTGGATACCAAATTCCCAATCTGGTCTTCCCTTCAAATATTTGAATATTCTTTTAACAGCATTCATGTGGGAGACTCTTGGACTTGACTGGAATCTTGCACACACACATACAGCAAACATGATATCTGGTCTTGTAGCAGTCAGTGTAACACCCCGTAACCGCAGCGGAAACGTAAACGGGATGCAACAGACACCTCTGATATCAATCACATTGTTTATAAAGAAAACTGAATACATTAATATACTTCAAATTACATCATCTCATATTTCATTACCGTCTAGGTGATATACACATCATACAATACGATACATAATTCTATTTATTATAATATATCCTAACATCCCGCACGCAAACCTTACACACATCAAGCACTTAGCACGTAAGCAATCACTTCATCTTAGTTGTACCTGAAAAGCATGTGAGAAAACGGGTCAACTACGAATAGCCGGTAAGTTTCACAATTTGAGTAAACCATGATAAATCCATATCATAAGATAATATTATCGATGTAATTATGCTGAGCCCACAAGTGAAACCTCTGTTAAACCAGTACTGTACCTGTTCCGGGGGCAATGTTAACCCAGAAACACTTCTAGGGACATCTGGGGACACTGTTAACCCAGTACTGTACCCATTCCGGGGGCAATGTTAACCCAGAAACACTTCTAGGGACATCTGGGGGCACTGTTAACCCAGAAACACTTCTAGGGACATCTGGGGACACTGTTAACCCAGTACTGTACCCATTCCGTACGATTCCCGTACAATCAAATATTTATAAATACACGCAAATCCATGCGTTCAGTATGTACTTAAACATTTCAATAGTAACATGCTTTCCGCCCCGGGAAAATGTTTAAAAACAATTCAGAAAAAGGGGCTCGTGAAACTCACCTTAGCACATGCAAGCAGGTAACAACAATCATTCCTAAATGGTAAAGTCGATGAGGTTGTGTACGTTGAGCAACCTCCGGGTTTTCCTGACCCTGACTTTCCCGATCACGTGTACAAGCTAAGTAAAGCGCTGTATGGACTACATCAGGCACCTCATGTAACAAACAAAAATTTATAATGTTGAATAAAGAAAGTTATGTTAGTGATTTCGCGTTTTAATTATTAATATCGAGTATGAGCGGGTCATGGACTTGGATTAATTGAGATAGGATAAATGAGAATGGGATTTCAGGGATATAAATACCCCCAAAATCCCAAAATGTCTCATTTCTCACCAAACTCCACACACACTCCACACACTCCTCAAAACACACACATACTAACCGATCAAGATTCGAAGCCGAGACCCGAGATTTTGTTGATAGATCTGAGTTGGTAAGGTAAGAACAAATCCACCAAAGCTTATAGTACTGAAAATGGTTAGGATTTGATGGGTTAACCGGACCCGAAACCCAAACTGCCCAAATCGGACCCCTAAAACGTCGATTTTAGGCCGATTTGATGGTTGGGATTTGTAGGCGCCGATCATACGATTCCGTGGGTACCAAAATCGAGTTATTTGGCTAAGAAACGAAGGATTTATGGGCAAACAGATCTGCAGCGCGATAACTTCGCCTGCAAGATTAAGTTCGCCTGATGAACTTCGCCTGAAGCCAAGTTCGCCTAAGGTTTAACTTCGCCTGAAGCCAAGTTCGCCTAAGGTTTAACTTCGCCTGAACCCCAGCCAGGGGCTCTGCCCCTTGGACCCCGCTAGGGGCTGCCGCCCCTAGAACCCCGCTGCCAGGGGCGCTGCCCCCGGACCCCCGTTCGTTGTGGGTCATATATAGATAAAAATACAAAACGAGTAGTAGTAGTTAATTGATATGTGTAAATATTATACAGTTAGCCGAGCCCAGTTAAAGAAAGGAATTACGATCAACGGCGAGCGTAACAGGATCCAGGTGAGTTTCTAGCCCCATTCCTTGTTATGTTTTCGGGGCTGTGTGCATACTTGATGTGTTGTTAATACATTTATCCTAAGTGATAAGTGTATGCCATATGTGATATATGTGATATGTATGAATGATTGCTTGATGGTACGTGAACGATCTTCGGATATTGCACGTACTGTCAGGTTGTAACGTTATAAATATGGTAAGTATGATATGTATGAACGATTGCTTGATGGTACGTGAACGATCTTCGGATATTGCACGTACTGTCAGGTTGTAACGTTATAAATATGGTAAGTATGATATGTATGAACGATTGCTTGATGGTACGTGAACGATCTTCGGATATTGCACGTACTGTCAGGTTGTAACGTTATAAATATGGCAAGTATGATATGTATGTTTATGTGTATGAACGTAATAAAGTTAATAAAAGAAGGAAATGACGGTTGTATGGTTGTATGGTTACGAAAAGGGTACCGAGCCCTAATAATACTCGAGGTATGATGTATGGTTGTATGGTAACGAAGAGGGAATCGAACCCTACTAATATTCGAAAACAAGGGACCAGACCCTAATAATATCTGTGATGTTAGGGACCAGACCCTAATAATATCTGTGATGTTAGGGACCAGACCCTAATAATATCTGTGATGTTAGGGACCAGACCCTTATAATATCTGTGATGTTAGGGACCAGACCCTTATAATATCTGTGAGGTTATAGGGCGAAAGGCTCTTTAAAACGTATGATTATGAATGTAAAGAAAGTATGTAAGTAAGAAAGAAAGTATGTAAGTAAGAATGAAGGCATGAGTACTTATGTGTGTATGAAAGAAAGTTATGAGGTTAAGTACGTATGTATGTAATAAGGTATTGTATGGTATTGTATGATTAACTAGAACTCACTCAGCGTAGCTGACTTTTAGTATGCACGCAGGTGAGTAGGTTGAGACAGCTGGCTTGAGTGGAGGACACATGGCAGAAGACTAAAGCCTGGCATCTGAAGATCTGATATGTTTTATAAGTTATGTTTTGATTTTGAAAGACAAGAGGAATGTTTTAAGACATGATTATGAATCGATATGTAATGTTTTATGAAAGTTTTATATTCCGCGTAAAGTTTTTAATTAACTCTGATATTTAGAACTGTGTTTATGAGTAAATCCAACACGAAAGTAGGGTTACCGGTAACGGGGCCTTACAAGTTGGTATCAGAGCAAAGTTCGAGAGATTTAAGCATCCTACATGCTTAGACTCGAACAGAGAATGGGATTTAAGTAAGAAAAGAAAGAAGATGCCAGTTCAAGAATGCCATGTGTCGCTCAAGCAAGATCAGTAAAGGTGAAAGGTATGATTAAATGATATACGTTAATGAGAAAGAAAAGATATGAGAATGGTACGGATAGGAATAATTGATTGTTTGAATTGACTAACTACTTAAGTAGAACCAGCACAAATAGACTCATAAAAGGAAGTGTATAGGACACGGAAAGTAACGTGATCAGCTAATCACAACTGGCCACTGTTATTACCTGTTAGCCTTACTATCCTTGTACTAGATAGTTCCTTGAGTGATGATGTTTGTGTTTTCCCCTTTAGAATACTAATGGCTGGAGCTGGAGAATTTGTTGAAACTGGGGGTCGCACTGGACGTCGTGGCAGGCCTCGTCTTGTCCGGCAACCTTCGGTAGAAGAAGCTTCCCACACCGAAGATGAAGGAAGCGCAGCTGGAGGAGACCAGAACAACAACGAAGAAGTTCAACTTAGCCCCGCAGTTCAAGCAGCCATCGTTCAGGTTGTAGTTGCTGCTGTGAAGAACCTGAATCCTGAAGGATCTGCTGGAAGCCGTGAGCGAACTGCTGAAGGGGCGGGTGGTGATGGTAGAAAGGATGGGAAGGTGAAAGAGGGGCCTCGAGTGGGGATAAGTCTGTGAAAGTCGATGATAGGAGAGGAGGACAAGGTGGGTGCAGCTATAAGTCCTTCAAAGGTTGTGACCCGCCTAAGCTGACTGGTTTAGGAGACGCAATCGCTACTCTCCAGTGGATAACCGCTATGGACAAGGTTATCCGCATTAGCGAATGCCGTCCCGACCAAGCTGTGGGTTATGCTACTCAGTCATTCGTAGATGAGGCTATGTATTGGTGGGAGAGTGTGGAGCAGAGGAAGACCCGTGAAGAGATCAAAGAGATGAAGTGGGAAGATTTGAAAGAGTTGGTAATGAAGAAGTTCTGTGCAGATGCCGAGGTTGAAAGAACGGAGATGAAGTTCCAGAATTTAAAAGCCGGTATGATGACGCATCGTGAGTATACCACGGAGTTCAACCGACTATCTAGGTTGGTGCCTGACATGGTTGACACTGAGGTCAAGAGAATCAAATGTTATGTGAGGGGGTTGCCACAAAAGGTCCGCATGTTAGTCAGGGCGATTCAACCTGCTACTTTTGATTCGGCTGTTGGACTCGCGGAAATGGTCTATGCTGACGTGGCCGCGGATGATAGGGTGGAAAGGGACGAAGAGAAAGAGAAGAAAGGGGTCACTCCTGCTAAACGACCCGGTACTCAGTTATGGAACTCCAAGGATAAGAAACAGAAAGTGTGGGAGAAGAGATCGTGTAAGACCTGCGGAAAGAGGCATGGTGGTGAGTGCAAGTGGGGTAAAAGTTCTAACGTTTGTCTCAAATGTGGAAAGGCTCATGGTGGGGAATGCAGAATGGGGTCGAATGCCTGTTATAAGTGCGGGAAGGTAGGGCATTATGCCAGTGAGTGCAGTGCGAAGCCAGCATGTTACAAATGTGGCAAGACAGGCCATATGTCAAGGGAGTGCACTGAAGGTGTAGCTGGAGGTAGTGGAAAGAAGGATGCCGATCAAGCTAGGCACAGAACTAGAGCCTACATGCTGACCCAGGAACAAGCCAGGCAGATTCCGGATGTCGTCACAGGTATGTTTCTAGTGAACGATGTTTCCGCTTCTGTATTATTTGATTCTGGTGCGAATAGAAGTTTTGTAGCTACGACGTTTAGTAAACTAGCTAAAATGAAAGGCTGCCGAGTGTCTGAAACTTTTGTAGTAGAAACCGCAAGTGACACTTCGGTGAAAATAACAAAAATGGTTAAGAATTGTAAGATAGAGTTAGAGGGACATGAGTTCCCTGTTACTTTGTATGTTATGGCCTTAGGAGGGTTCGATGTAGTCTTGGGTATGGATTGGTTGTCTAAGTTTGAGGCTCAGATAGTATGTAAAAGTAAGATGATAAGGTTAAAGTCATTGGATGGTAGTGCGGTGACGGTTTATGGTGATAAGGAGAGTTATGGGCTTAATGTCATTTCGATGATAAAAGCCGAGGGTTTGTTAAGGCGAGGATGCGGTGCCTACCTGGCGTATGTTGTCAACGCTACGGCCGAGACGAAAGAAATGAAGAATGTTCCTATTGTGAGCGACTACCCAGAAGTATTCCCTAAGGATCTTCCGGGGTTGCCACCTGAGCGAGAGATAGAATTTCAGATAGATCTAGTACCAGGAGCCCAGCCCGTCGCGAAAGCGCCTTACCGTCTAGCACCGTCCGAGATGAAGGAATTGATGTCCCAACTGCAAGAACTCCTCGACAAGGGTTTTATCAGACCGAGTGTTTCTCCTTGGGGCGCACCGGTTTTGTTTGTGAAGAAAAAGGATGGAAGTATGAGAATGTGCATAGACTATCGTGAGTTGAATAAGCTTACGGTAAAGAATAGATACCCCTTGCCTAGGATTGACGATCTGTTTGACCAACTGCAAGGTTCGAGTTGGTTCTCACGAATAGATCTTAGATCAGGCTACCATCAACTGAAGTTAAAGGAGGCAGAAGTCCCTAAGACGGCGTTCCGAACGCGATATGGACACTACGAGTTCCTCGTAATGTCATTCGGTCTAACAAATGCTCCTGCAGCATTTATGGACATGATGAACAGGGTGTGTCGACCAATGTTGGATAAGTCAGTTATCGTTTTCATTGATGACATATTAATATATTCAAGGAGCGAGTCTGACCATGCGGAGCATTTGAGAGAAGTATTGGAAGTTCTGAAGAAAGAGAAGTTGTATGCCAAGTTTTCGAAATGCGCGTTCTGGTTAAGAGAAGTGCAATTTCTAGTCACGTGATTAATTCGGAAGGGATTACCGTGGACCCAGCTAAGATTGAGGCGATAACGAATTGGAAGACTCCGCAGAATCCGACTGATATACGAAGTTTCCTAGGGTTAGCCGGCTACTACAGGAGGTTCATCGATGGTTTCTCCAAGATAGCCGCACCGCTGACCGGTATGACCCGAAAGTCGATAGTATTCAGTTGGGGAAAATTTCAAGAAGAAGCCTTTGAAGAATTAAAGAGAAGACTCACGCAAGCTCCAATCCTTACTTTACCCGATGGTGATGAGGATTTTGTTGTTTGTGCTGATGCCTCGCATCAAGGGTTAGGTTGCGTGTTGATGCAACGAGGGAAGGTGATAGCCTACGCGTCTAGACAGTTGAAGGTCCATGAGAGTACTTATCCGACGCATGATTTGGAGTTAGCAGCCGTAGTGCATGCTCTTAAGATATGGAGGCATTATCTGTACGGTACTAAGTGTACTATCTATACCGATCATAAGAGTTTAAAGTACTTCTTCGAGCAGAAAGAACTGAACATGAGACAGAGAAGATGGTTAGAATTGATAAAGGATTACGACTGTGAGATTAAGTATTACCCCGGTAAAGCTAACGTGGTCGCTGATGCGTTAAGTCGTAAGAATGAGGAAGTCCTTGCAACCGTGAAGTCATACAAGTTGATCATGAACTCAAGTCTTTTTGAAGAAATCATCAAAGTGCAGTCTGAAGTGTTAGTAGACGAAGGGTTAGTAAAGAAAGAAAGGATTTATGGCCAGCAAGATGAGTTGATGGAAAACACTCATGGAGTTAAAACTAGATTTGACCGTATGTGGATTCCACGCCATGGTGATCTTAGAAGTCGAATCTTAGATGAAGCTCATAAGTCAAGGTACTCAATCCATCCTGGAGCTACAAAGATGTACCAAGACTTGAAAAGGGATTACTGGTGGCCTGGAATGAAGAATGATGTAGTAGATTATGTCGGTAAGTGCTTAACTTGCTTACAAGTCAAAGCCGAACATCAGAAGCCTTATGGGATGATGCAACCGCTAGAGATACCTGAGTGGAAATGGGAACACATCACCTTGGATTTCATAACTAAGCTACCTCGTACAGCTAAGCAACATGATACCATCTGGGTGATTGTGGACCGTTTGACCAAGAGTGCTCTCTTTCTACCCATACGAGAGGCCATCTCGTCAGAAACGTTAGCAAGCTTGTTCATTAAAGAAATTGTAACCAAGCATGGAGTACCGTTATCGATCGTGTCTGATAGAGATACACGGTTTACTTCAAGATTCTGGAAGAAATTCCATGAAGCTATGGGGACGAGGTTGAACATCAGTACGGCGTACCATCCTCAAACCGATGGACAGTCCGAAAGGACGATCCAAACCCTTGAGGATATGCTACGTGCTTGTGTTTTAGATTTTGGTGGAAGTTGGGATGATCATCTGCATCTGGCAGAGTTCTCCTATAACAACAGTTACCATTCGAGCATTGGTATGCCACCGTTTGAGATGCTTTACGGTCGACGATGTAGAACCCCGGTGTGTTGGGGTGAGATTGGTCAGAAGGAAATGGGAAGCCTAGAAGTGGTTCAAGAAACGTCTTCAAAGTTCGATCAGATCAAAGCAAGAATGAAAGCCGCTCAAGACAGACAAAAGTCTTATGCAGATAAGCGGCGACGACCAATTGAGTTTAACGTTGGTGACTATGTGATGCTTAAGGTCTCGCCTTGGAAAGGAATTATCCGTTTTAGAAAGAGAGGGAAGCTAAGTCCGAGGTACATTGGACCATTTAAAATTTTGTATCGTGTGGGGGAAGTAGCTTATAAGCTGGATTTACCCGATGAGTTAGAAGGAATTCATTCAACCTTCCATGTTTCTCATCTGAGGAAGTGTCTAGCTGATGACACGTCTCACGTGCCATTAATGGACATTGAGGTTGATGAACAATTGAACTACATCGAGCAACCGATAAAGATCGTTGATCGCAAGGAGAAGCAGCTTCGTCACAAAACTATACCTTTGGTAAAAGTAATATGGAAACACCGCAAGGGATCAGATGCTACTTGGGAAGCCGAGGATGAGATGCGCAAGTTTTACCCTAGTTTGTTTATGTAATAGTTAGGTTTCGGGGACGAAACCTCCTTAAGGGGGGAAGACTTGTAACATCCAAAAATTTATAATGTTGAATAAAGAAAGTTATGTTAGTGATTTCGCGTTTTAATTATTAATATCGAGTATGAGAGGGTCATGGACTTGGATTAATTGAGATAGGATAAATGAGAATGGGATTTCAGGGATATAAATACCCCCAAAATCCCAAAATATCTCATTTCTCACCAAACTCCACACACACTCCACACACTCCTCAAAACACACACATACTAACCGATCAAGATTCGAAGCCGAGACCCGAGATTTTGTTGATAGATCTGAGTTGGTAAGGTAAGAACAAATCCACCAAAGCTTATAGTACTGAAAATGGTTAGGATTTGATGGGTTAACCGGACCCAAAACCCAAACTGCCCAAATCGGACCCCTAAAACGTCGATTTTAGGCCGATTTGATGGTTGGGATTTGTAGGCGCCGATCATACGATTCCGTGGGTACCAAAATCGAGTTATTTGGCTAAGAAACGAAGGATTTATGGGCAAACAGATCTGCAGCGCGATAACTTCGCCTGCAAGATTAAGTTCGCCTGATGAACTTCGCCTGAAGCCAAGTTCGCCTAAGGTTTAACTTCGCCTGAAGCCAAGTTCGCCTAAGGTTTAACTTCGCCTGAAGCCAAGTTCGCCTAAGGTTTAACTTCGCCTGAAGCCAAGTTCGCCTAAGGTATAACTTCGCCTGAAGCCAAGTTCGCCTAAGGTTTAACTTCGCCTGAAGCCAAGTTCGCCTAAGGTTTAACTTCGCCTGAAGCCAAGTTCGCCTAAGGTATAACTTCGCCTGAAGCCAAGTTCGCCTAAGGTTTAACTTCGCCTGAAGCCAAGTTCGCCTAAGGTTTAACTTCGCCTGAAGCGAAGTTCGCTTATAAAATAAATTAAAAACCTAATGGAAAATGTGTTAAGGCAGTTATCGAAAATAAAATTTTTCCAAGCTGACCTGGCAGCTTAACCCCAGCCAGGGGCTCTGCCCCTTGGACCCCGCTAGGGGCTGCCGCCCCTAGAACCCCGCTGCCAGGGGCGCTGCCCCCGGACCCCCGTTCGTTGTGGGTCATATATAGATAAAAATACAAAACGAGTAGTAGTAGTTAATTGATATGTGTAAATATTATACAGTTAGCCGAGCCCAGTTAAAGAAAGGAATTACGATCAACGGCGAGCGTAACAGGATCCAGGTGAGTTTCTAGCCCCATTCCTTGTTATGTTTTCGGGGCTGTGTGCATACTTGATGTGTTGTTAATACATTTATCCTAAGTGATAAGTGTATGCCATATGTGAAATATGTGATATGTATGAATGATTGCTTGATGGTACGTGAACGATCTTCGGATATTGCACGTACTGTCAGGTTGTAACGTTATAAATATGGTAAGTATGATATGTATGAACGATTGCTTGATGGTACGTGAACGATCTTCGGATATTGCACGTACTGTCAGGTTGTAACGTTATAAATATGGCAAGTATGATATGTATGTTTATGTGTATGAACGTAATAAAGTTAATAAAAGAAGGAAATGACGGTTGTATGGTTGTATGGTTACGAAAAGGGTACCGAGCCCTAATAATACTCGAGGTATGATGTATGGTTGTATGGTAACGAAGAGGGAATCGAACCCTACTAATATTCGAAAACAAGGGACCAGACCCTAATAATATCTGTGATGTTAGGGACCAGACCCTAATAATATCTGTGATGTTAGGGACCAGACCCTAATAATATCTGTGATGTTAGGGACCAGACCCTTATAATATCTGTGATGTTAGGGACCAGACCCTTATAATATCTGTGAGGTTATAGGGCGAAAGGCTCTTTAAAACGTATGATTATGAATGTAAAGAAAGTATGTAAGTAAGAAAGAAAGTATGTAAGTAAGAATGAAGGCATGAGTACTTATGTGTGTATGAAAGAAAGTTATGAGGTTAAGTACGTATGTATGTAATAAGGTATTGTATGGTATTGTATGATTAACTAGAACTCACTCAGCGTAGCTGACTTTTAGTATGCACGCAGGTGAGTAGGTTGAGACAGCTGGCTTGAGTGGAGGACACATGGCAGAAGACTAAAGCCTGGCATCTGAAGATCTGATATGTTTTATAAGTTATGTTTTGATTTTGAAAGACAAGAGGAATGTTTTAAGACATGATTATGAATCGATATGTAATGTTTTATGAAAGTTTTATATTCCGCGTAAAGTTTTTAATTAACTCTGATATTTAGAACTGTGTTTATGAGTAAATCCAACACGAAAGTAGGGTTACCGGTAACGGGGCCTTACACCTCATGTCTGGTACTCAACGTTATCCGATTACTTGCTTGAGAATGAGTTTGAAAGAGGTAAGATTGATAGCACATTGTTCTTCAAGAGAAAAGGGAGCGACTTTCTACTGGTGCAAGTCTACGTGGACGACATTATCTTTGCTGCATCAAAGGTCGCCATGTGTCAGGAGTTTGAGGCCGTCATGAAGAAGAGATTTGAAATGAGTGCTATGGGTGAACTAACTTTCTTTTTAGGACTGCAGGTTGATCAGAAGAAAGATGGTATGTTCATTCATCAGACGAAGTATGTCCATGATGTTCTCAAACGTTTCAAGATGGAGGACAGCACTCCATACGATACTCCAGTCTGTGTCAACCACAAATTGGGTGCTGAGTCAGACAACGATGCAGACGTGGACCCAACCCAATATCGGGCTATAATAGGTTCTTTAATGTACTTAACTGCTTCTAGGCCTGATATAATGTTTGCTGTTTGTCTTTGTGCTCGCTTTCAGGCAAACCCAAAGGAATCTCACTTGAAGGGTGCGAAGAGAATATTGAGGTATCTCAAAGGCAAACCTAAGCTGGGGTTGTGGTACACAAGAGGAGGAGACTTGGATTTTGTCACCTACACAGATTCTGATTATGGAGGGTGCAATCAGAGTCGGAAGTCTACAACTGGTGGATGTCAGTTTCTTGGTGGCAGACTAGTGTCCTGGCAATGCAAGAAGCAGACCTCAGTTGCAATTTCAACCTGTGAAGTAGAATACATGGCAGCATCCAACTGCTGCTCCCAGGTTCTTTGGATTCAACAACAGTTACGCGATTATGGTCAGAATTTTACTCTTACTCCTATTTGCATTGATAACACTGCTGCTATCTCAGTAACTAACAATCCCGTTAAGCACAGTAAAACTAAACACATTGACATACGTCATCATTTTATACGGGATTGTACTGAGAAGAAACTGATTGAGCTCGAAAAGGTTGATACGCTAGATAATTTCGCTGACTTGTTTACGAAAGCGTTTGACAAAACTAGATTTCAAAACCTTGTTGAGCTGAATGGGATGATCAATCCCGAGTAACCATGCTTTATGTTTTTGTTTTTTTTTTTTTTTTAAAAAAAAAAAAAAAAAAAAAAACGTAACTATTGCTTAGAATTATGTCGGTTGCCTAAGTTTGAAGGACATGTCTTCGGATATGTTTGGTCCTCATTTCTACTTGTAGAATATGAGGATAGCCATTAACCAGATGACTGAAAGTGACCGGGGCGGTTTATGATGTGTTTTCATTCTTTCGCTGAAAATTAGTCGATCATACTTAGTTAGAAGGACACATACTTGTATGTGGTCGGTCCAGCTGATCCATTGGATCTTCGGGACAGCCGTTTACCTGAAAACTTCAATTTGATCGGGGCGATTGAAGTTAAAAAAATTTTTTTCTTTCCGGGAGATGAAATTATTTTTCAAGTCTACTACTTCGTAAGAAGAACCTTTGCTATGTTTAACAGAAAATTGATCCAACCTTGGAAAGTGATAGATATACTGATTCTGTGTTCTTAACTAGTGAAGTTATTAGGCCTAAAAGACTTTAGAACAGTCATTGTATGTCATGGTAGCTTTTTATGGTGCGTAAAAGTAGAAGTGATACTAACTAAATCTACTCGATTTTACGTGGAAACTCCTTAAGAGTTGTGCATGTCTTCATATATATCTTTCCGAATGATAGGCAAAAAAGCGATTACCCAGTCATACACGAGCCCGTGAGTGTTCTGATTCCCGTGATTATAGCGTGTCAAGACGCTGCAGTGATCCAGATTCGGGACTTGCAGTTGTTTACTACTTTGAAGTTTGAAAAAAAAATGTGAGTTATTGAGACATTCTAGAGTACTTACTAGTTAATCAAGATGCAACAAAGAGTACGGGAAGAAGAGACTAGAGATCGAAGAGTACTTACTAGTTAATCAGACACTACGGGTCGAGGTCAACTCGGGGTGACTTGGGGAAAGCCAAATACGCTTTGAGAATAGATAGGAGGCATCATAATCTCTGAGTTGTTGCCCACTTATGTTTTGAGCTTAATTGAACCTAACCCGTATCACAGAAACAATGAAAACCATTCTAAGTCATTTACCTGCTTACAACCTGTTTCTTTATGTCATAATACAGCTAAACACGGATCTGTGTGACAGTCACGTAATAAGTATGATTCCTGTTCGGATCTTTTCTAAAACATGGTAGTCCCTGTCGAGACTGAAATTTGATCCCGTGTACTTTAATTTTTCAAATTTTCGTTACTTTTGTAGTTGTTTGATTTTATACCTGGTTACTTGGTCTTGATCGTATCATTTATCTCTTTAAAGGATGTTTTTAAAACTTAATTGCAAATTGTTCAAAGTATGGGTTTGTTTTGAAAAATTTTAATATCAGCGAAGTTGTGTATAACTTCGCCTGTAATAGGCGAAGTTATCCATAACTTCGCCGGTACATCTGTGATCCTATATAAAGAAGTTTTTAGGTCAAACCTGTTCATTATTTCAAAAACCTCAGCGAACTTATTCTTTCCTGTCAACCGGCGAACTTATCATATTATCGTTCGATTCAATCTGTGTTCATTCTTTCTCGATTTCATTGTCGATTAAAGGTCTGTAGGGTTTATAGTTTCATATAATCATTGTTTTTGAGGTTAATCATCGGTCGTTTCGACTCGATTATCGACCTCGTCTTTCGAACCTTAACACCCGATTTTCAAACTTACTTTCACATGATAGTAAACATATTAATCGTCCAAATCGACTCAAAATCTTGTGTTAACTGGCCGAAATCTTCAAAATTGTCCAAATAGATTCGATTGAACAGCCTTAACTGTCGCCGTTTCATATTCAGCGAAGTTACAGTTTAGGCGAAGTTATCCGTAACTTCGCCTGAGGTTTAACTTCGCCTGATAATAGTTTTTGAAACAGTTTATTAGGCGATGTTGTGGTTAGGCGAAGTTCTCATTAACTTCGCCTGGACCTTTTTACTTAACAGTTAACAGACGAAGTTCAAGTTGAAGCGAAGTTGTTTCCCAACTTCGCCCCACCTTTAACTTCGCCTGTACAGAATAGATCACAACTTCGCTCATGGTAACAGGCGAACTTGTGATTTGCTTTGACGTTTATATAACTTAGCCTGTTTGTTGCAGATATGGCTGCTGTAGCTGGAGCAGGTGGTGCAGGCGGTGATGACGGAGGTGATAACCAAAGACAGTTCTTCCCGGGTCACAACATGTATATAACATTAGACCCGGAGGCGAGCGGAGTTGATGATTTCCGCGAAATCATCACGTTTCTGTTACGCTCGCGTATATTCCACGCGATCACTACAACATTGCCGATATCCTTGCCCAACATTGAGGATTTTTGGCAGACCGTGGAATATGACTGTAGAGTCGAGCCCCCAGTGATGCGCGCAACAGTCAACAATCAGATTGTTCAGTTCTCTTCTGAACAAATCCGGGCGGCTTTACGGTTTGGAAATGAGACAAGGGATGACCCGACAGAGTTTGTGGCTCCTTTCCGTGATGGAGCGTTTTTGAGGATGGGATACTCTGGTCCCTTGGGGGATACGCAGAGAAGGAAAGGGTTTTTGCTTGACCAGTGGCGCTTTCTCATGCATGTCATGATTGTATGCATGTCAGGGAGAAAGGCTGGCACTGATGGCATGGGCGCGACCATGAAGTCAGCGATGACTGCTCTGACTTACAACAAGCGATACAGCTTTAGTCAGATGGTCTTCTATGAGATTGATCGTCAGAGAAGGGCGATGGCGCGTGAGAGATTCATCATGTATCCAAGATTCCTACAAATGATCTTGAATCATGTTGCTCCAACGCTACCTCAGCGCCGTCCGATCAGATACGTTGAAAGTGTGAATAAACGGATCTTCGCCCAATGTAGATCTTCGAGTGCGAGGAGCAAACCTGAGCTCCGTCCTCGCCATACTCCACTGTTTGGGTACTTAATCAACCCAGGGTATGTGCCTGCTCGTGGGGACGAGTTTTGGGACCCGGCACCACAACAGGCAGGAGCACCTCAAGTTATACCTGCTGCACCTGTTGTGTCACCGGAGGAGAACGTGGACCTTGATGCTGAGTTTGGAGGTCAAGGCTACTTTGATATGGAACGGGTGGACACTGGAGAGTATGTGCAAGTCTTGGTTGAGAGGGTGTCGACTGTGAATGTTACTAGGACAGCTGCTACGGTGGCTGGTTCTGATTCTAATGATGAAGTGGCTGAGGCAAGTAGGATTATGGTAACTAGAGAAAGACTACATGGGAAGAGAAAGAGAACTGATGATGACAGCGAGTCAGACTGTGAGGAAGAGGTACAACAGTTAATACGCAGATCAAGAAGGGAACGGATAGGTGCAGGTTCTGGAGCTGGTCAGAGCTCGAGGGTGGTACGTTTCACCCCACCCACACTATCTAGTATGACAATGGTTCCCTCAACATTACAGGTTACAAGGCCAAGCGCTACGGATGTTCCCGTGGTGGCTACCTCATCTACATTTGGCCTCCCACCCACTACTTTCCAACTATCGGCTCCTGAGATTGTCTCGTTGCCGCCTCCAACTCTTACTCCAACGGAGGTCGTGGCACGCTTTATTGAGTCAACTGTTGTGGCTACTGCAGGGTTATCGGTGACAATACCACCTGCGGTTACGTCTATTTCTACTTCTGAGGTCCCGGTGACATCGGAAATCCCTCCTCAGTACACTCAAGATATATCACATATGAGGTTCGATTTCGATGCAACCTTATCAGACTCTGAACGAATAGCAACACTTGAACGGGTCGTGGCAGAACAATCAAGGATAAATCTTATCCAGACCCAGGCTATTCAACGCCTAGTTGCAGAGAATCAGATGCAGCGTCCCTGCTGGTAGAACATGGAAAAATCATAGATGCTCTGAAGGAGTTCTTGGCATCTCAGGGGGGGACGAGCTGTAAAGGCGATGAGTTAAGGACCAAGAGACGAAATGATTGAGACGATGATCCCAATGCGTCGAAAGATGCAGGTGGCGAGTTGCCAAGAACTTATCAAGCTCTTGGAACTTCCACAACTCAGGGGGAGTCGACAACTGCAGCTGGTGATGATGATGTGGTGGTAGTGGACGTAGAGGAGATGGATGATGAGTTGGTTGGTGATGATGATGTACTACCGAGTGATGAGATAGAGAAGATTGGTGAAGAGATAGTTATTGATAATGAGATTGAAGAGGGAGAGATAGTAGAGGAGAATGTGGAGCATGAGTACCAGAAGTAGATAAGGCAGATATGAGTCAACAGATTGGAAGTGATGAGACGGAATGGGAAGAGCAGCCTAGATGGAAAGAAGGCTACGCTCAGTGGTTCGTCAAAACGAAGAAACCGGCGGTCCCTACTATGTTTAAGAAGACTTACAACATTAGAGGCTATGCTGAATTGAGAAAAGAGATTATTTGCTGGATATACGATGAGCAGTTGAGGCTCTTTGTTATTAAGAGGTATGATGGTGTTCAGTACTTCAAAAGACTTTTGAGATCGTTGAATACACTGCCAGAATGTGAAGTGAAAGACTTAGCCAGATTGGGATTGATAAACCGAAGTGATGTTAATATGGCTAGAGTTATTGGGAAGATTGTTTGGAAGGAAAGTATAAAAGAGAAGAAGTTTGAGCTGTTGAAACCACAAAAGGGAAAACTTATCAAAGACAAAGATCGTGGATTGAGAGCAGATGGTAAACCTTGGATGATTATGAAGTATAAGCCAATCCGGTGCCTTAAAGAAGTGCCGATGAAACAGATGCCCAAGGATGTGCTCAAAGATCTAAAGTGGTGGTATGTTGATTGTGAAACAGCTGAAGCAGTGATGGAAGACGAAGATGAACAAGAGCTGCTAAGAGTTTATGATCCGATGCATCTAGTGAACTTGTCGCAAGCTGATCTGCAGGTGCTGAATGAGAAGAAAATCTTTTATATTCCTGCTTGGAAAGACGAAGCGAAGAAATATCAAAGAATTGTATCAGTTTGTGTACGCGAAGGAGTTCATGCTTGAAGATGAAGATGCAAGGTCGTTGAAGATTACAAGACACGTGTTTGAAGATAAAGAGTTGAAGCTACTGCCAAGGGGGAGTCTGTTGGTGCAAGATGTCAGTAGTTCAGTGTCAAGTGTTTGTAATCGTGTTAGTTAGATTTATGTTTTGTATGTAAGCGAAGTTGCTAACAAGTTCGCTGATATGGGCGAACTTGTTAGACAAGCGAAGTTAGGGACAACTTCGCCTGAACATGCCAGGCGAAGTTGTCGTGTCTATATAAGCTGTTTAGGTTACAGATTAAAAAGAGGCCAACGTACTCAGTTTATTATTCAGAGAACGAGTTAGAGAGAGTCTGTATTTGGTGATCTTTGTATCACGTGTTTACGGTTGCAATATAACGTGTTTGTGTTTATTGTAACGTGTTTAATCGTATCGTCTTCTACGCTCGTAACGTCTTACGTAGGGATTCCGCACCTACGTAGAACGCGATATCTCGTGTAGATCCGGCTGGGAACCTACACAACGACACCTTGGTTCAACTTTGGGCAATTTCTCTTGAAACGTTCTGTACTGCCACATTCATAGCAAGCACAACTGTTTGGCATAATTTGATTTCTTTGGATGGATTGTTATTGAAGCTGTTGGGTTCGGAGTGGTTGTACACGAATGGGTTGGGGTTGCCGGTTCACATGGCTTCAATTGGTTCTACAATTGGGGCATTACGTCCATCTTTACCATACCTGTGGCCTACTATCACTCGACATTCTTCTTTCTGCCGATAACTATATTTTCCACATTTAGGGAAGGACCCTTCATGCGGTTCATGTTTTCACACCAGAACTAGTCTTAGTATAATTCTGGGTTGTAGGACCTACCTACTTATTCAAAAGCCTATCTTGCACTATACCTTTATCATTTCTCTTCTTTAACACTCGACGTCTCACCTAACGTCCTTCCAGTCCGCTTCCCATAGAGTCAAATATATCAATGCTGGCTTGTGACACAACCCTTCCAAAGGTTGTCTATTTTACAAGATTGACTATACTCCTTATCGATGGAGTTAGTCCCCAATATAGCGCTCACTTCGCTTAGTTTCAGGAGTAATTAGCCATGCTACCAGACATGACAATTCCTTCAAACGATTAGCGTGTTCTAAGTGATCAGCACACAACATTTCTATCTTCCATAGCTCAGTTTCCAAACTCTGAACTTAATTACTCGAATAAAAGTGCTCTAGCACAAGAATTTTAAATTCTGACCATATCATCTGAGTAATAATTTTCTAACTATAATTTTGTACCATCGTGTTCCATCACGATACAACATAATCTACCAACATATCTGTAGCATATTTCACTACACAATGTTCTAGACTCTTACCAATATCCTTAACCATTTCGATCTTTTCTATCCCCTCGCTAATCTATTCCTCCCTTTACCATCAGTAAACTATTAATAATTTCCTTAACACAACCAACAAACATATCCTTCATACCGGATCTAATCCATTACGACTACTATTCATGTTTAGTTTATAACTAATACTTGTAGTCATAATAGTATTCGGTGGGACATTATCACTCTTAGTAATAACACTAAGAATTGAAATATTCATATTCATGTGATTGGTCGATCTATAATTCTGCGATCACATTTGCATCAACACTAGCAGTGATCTGTGATACGACATTCGGTATCATCATCTGCTATCCTTGAGCAATCAACTGAATCATATCAATCTCCATCATTGGAGTTACTCTTTTTATGTCATTCTGCCGTACCCATCCCGTACGCAGTAATCAATACTAATCTCACCGTATAACTCGTTACCAGCTCAATCATAACAGCAGGTACACATACACACCAAATATTATCATACATATTACACATACCAGTATCTAGTATATATATGTCCCACAAATATAATAACACATGGACTTAACCTGACGTCGGTTAACGTTTAAATATGTTTCATAACCCTTGTCACCAACTGACATATAGATCTTTCTCAATAAGGATTAATGTTTTAATATGCTTGATTTCAATATCCTTTTGCATGTCAGCATAACCGATACATGCTCACCATGAGCACCAAACGATTACGTACCACCGAGTTATAATATCCGTGTCTATTCGTATATCCGGCATACATGGTATACCACCTACGAACGAATAACCAACTACGTTATAATGATTCTAACACCTCTTTGTGTATGGGTAATCATTCTATTCGAGTATACATGGGTATAGGCATCTAACGGATGTAAGGATAACATAGGGAGTTGCACGGTTCAAGGTAATCGCGCAACCCATGTTGCCTTCAAATATTATTAATTACTATTATGGGAATCTATCACTTGCTCAGTCAATGTCCTCAGGCGTTCTAGGTTTGTTAAAATCGGTAATTCTCGATCTGGAGGTGGTATGTCTCATATGTTTGAGAGTGAGAAATACATATATATATTTCCATATATTATTTTTATCTGCTCATTTATTATCAAATTTATTATTATTATATTTTATTTTATTTTATTTATTTATTTATTTATTTATTTACCTTAATGGAATAAGAATGGGTTCAGGTACAGGTCCGTCCGTACGTGAGGGTCGGCGGTTCGGGTGAGCATAGGGGGTTATTAAGATATACGGTACCGGTGTTGGTAGGGTAAGGGATTTATCAATTTTGGTTGGGAGTGACGGTTATTAGATATTTCTGGTTAATGTCAAACGGGAGATCTAATTTGGTACTATCATAACTAGGGCCCGATAAGTCAGACTTATCATCAACCGATATTCTAGAAATTTCAGCATCCTCGGTACTTTTATTATTTCATCCCCCGGTTCCTTATCCGGGTCCTATTTCTCAATACACGTACCCACAAGATATGTACATATATATACATATACACATTAGCACGCATAAATAATATTATATACTTTGCACATATGTTGCCATTTTTACCTATTAACGTACCCCGTGACTTCCCCTGAATTCCCTCGTGCGGACAAGTCTGTTATTATGTTCCGGACCATAATAACTCACTTGTCCATCCAAGTTCATCCAGATCTCATCACTATAAATTTTTAGTTGATATTCAGATCCTATAATACTTGAGCTACTGGTTATATTTTAGGTATCTTTTAAAGACATCCTAAACCTTTATAACCAATGGCTCTGATACCAACTTCTGTAACACCCCGTAACCGCAGCGGAAACGTAAACGGGATGCAACAGACACCTCTGATATCAATCACATTGTTTATAAAGAAAACTGAATACATTAATATACTTCAAATTACATCATCTCATATTTTATTACCGTCTAGGTGATAGACACATCATACAATACGATACATAATTCTATTTATTATAATGTATCCTAACATCCCGCACGCAAACCTTACACACATCAAGCACTTAGCACGTAAGCAATCACTTCATCTTAATTGTACCTGAAAAGCATGTGAGAAAACAGGTCAACTACGAATAGCTGGTGAGTTTCACAATTTGAGTAAACCATGATAAATCCATATCATAAGATAATATTATCGATGTAATTATGTTGAGCCCACAAGTGAAACCTCTGTTAAACCAGTACTGTATCTGTTGCGGGGGCAATGTTAACCCAGAAACACTTCTAGGGACATCTGGGGACACTGTTAACCCAGTACTGTACCCATTCCGGGGGCAATGTTAACCCAGAAACACTTCTAGGGACATCTGGGGACACTGTTAACCCAGTACTGTACCCATTCCAGGGGCAATGTTAACCCAGAAACACTTCTAGGGACATCTGGGGGCACTGTTAACCCAGTACTGTACCCATTCCGGGGGCAATGTTAACCCAGAAACACTTCTAGGGACATCTAGGGACACTGTTAACCCTATACTGTACCCATTCCGTACGATTCCCGTACAATCAAATATTTATAAATACACGCAAATCCATGCGTTCAGTATGTACTTAAACATTTCAATAGTAACATGCTTTCCGCCCCGGGAAAATGTTTAAAAACAATTCAGAAAAAGGGGCTCGTGAAACTCACCTTAGCACATGCAAGCAGGTAACAACAATCATTATCAGTTAACAAGTCCAATCTGTATTATGATCCCTACGATCGTTATTATACAATTATTGTTTATATAATCTTTAACCGTATCAAACGGTACATCTGGGGACACTGTTAACCCAGTACTGTACCCGTTCCGGGGGCAATGTTAACCCAGAAACACTTCTCCGGACTCAGATTGTGATATCGTTTAGAGTTCACTAGTCAAATTTCTATTAGTCGTTTTTCCCGTTTTGCGTGCCTAGCACGGTTATCCGTTTTTACGTTTCAAAAATGAGTTTGGTCACACACGACCCGAAAAGAGTGGTTGACTGATAATTTAATTAAAGTTGTGAAATTAGAGCTCGGTTTAGACGCCCCGATTGGCCGCGGGAGCCGTTTCCGTCTTTAGTGCACCGGAAACCGTTTTATCGGATAAAATTACTCAAATCATCCGAATTATTTTCGGATGATTTATTTTTACTTGTTTAACTTAATTATATGAAAATAGTCCATTTTCAAGGTATTTATACACCGGTCAGTTTGTTTAGGCGAACTTTACCGGTTTATGCGTTTTAAACTTTAAAAGTTTGTTTTTATTTTCTTTTAGCACAAATAATTATCTGTTTAATCTCGGATCTTGAAATTTTGCACAAATCACTTTTTGACAGTGGGGAATTTTATAAAAATATTTCCAGAATTAATTTTTATATTAAAAATTTATTTATCTATTTTTAAACACCATTTAAACACTAAATATGTCGTAAATACCAAACGAACTTAGAAAAATCCCAACTTTTTCCTGGATGACCCCTGCCATCCACATAGTCCCCTGTAATTTGTCCAGAACCAAAATCTGTTTTTACATGCCATTTTCACTAAAACCGAGCTAGAAAACCCTAGAACTCGTTTAACTGAAAAGCCTACTTAGACTTCTCCAACTGACCTAAAATTTTGTGTGTGACTTATAAATGTTATAAAAAAATTATCTGGATTTTTCCAGAATTTTTCATGATATTTAACTATTTTTCACCAGTTTTAGCCAAAACCGAGCATTAAATTCACCAAATATTCATCCTTTATCCAAAAATTACCAAAATTTCACAGAACTCTTATTTTCATGTGTAGAACATCCCTGTAAAATTTCATGACCCAACTCTAAACCATCCACAATCTGTCCAAAATCCCATAACCGAACATAAACCGAATATACCTTTTGTTTTCCGCCACTGCAAGCTACAAACTCGTCTTTCCGCCTTATCTACCACTAAATACAGAACCTACAACCAACATACCACAATACCAAGCAAGTTACACTCACAATCAAGCCTCTTACACTATAGTTTCGGTTATTGTTTCAAAACTAAAGTTTGAACCGTAAAAATTCGTTTTTGATTCGTTTAACTCCTTTCTTGGACCAAGATCCCTTGTATAACCCGTATACATCACTTGATCATGCAAGAATCGGTTTTCATCTTTGAAACCTCATTTTCTTGCAAATAAACTCAAGAAACGAAGATGAAAACGTAAATAACTCGACTTTTTACCTCGGTTTTCTTGCAAAAATCTCGGTTTTTAGTTGATATTGTGGAGAGGAAGAATGAATGATGCCATGGTTGATGTAAAAAAAAGAAATGAGAATGGGGTTTAACCCCTTTAGTCCGATCGGTCTTCAAGGGGGGTGGGTGGGACCCACCTCTCCATTTCTAGCCACATGTTTGGATTCTCGAAATCCGGATAATGTTTTGGATAATCTGGTTTAGTTCGTTTTTCGGTTAAATGTTTAATCTGGCTTAAAACGAGGCCAAAACGGTCGTTTTTGGCTTAAAAAATGAAATTTATATAAAACCGATTTAAAAACTTTAAAAACTTAAACCATGACATTTATTAACTTAAAACATCATATTATTAATAATTGCGCATCTTTTTCGGCTTGATCGATCGTCTCTTGCTCGGTTTGGTATTAAAGGTTTCGTTTAACGTACCGACGTACCATTAAATCGAAAATTCTTTTATGTGCTTTAATTCACTTATCCCGAAGCTTTAATACTTCGTAAACATCACTAAATATTATAAATATCGTCTATAATTGAACCCTCGATTCGTTCGGGTTTCAATAACTATCGATCGATTAATCGCATATTCAATACGATGAATTATATATTCACGTACAATCAATACAGTGAACCATGTATTCTCGTATAATTACTATAGTAATTCATGTACCCGACATTAAATATAACGTAAATATTGTCTACCGGTTAGGGTATACCTGGTTTCGTCGGAATCGTTACAGTCAGATACATCAGAGATCCAATTTTTGCTATGTATTCATGTTCATCTACGGGCTCCCCCTTTTCATCTGCAATCATATTTTCCTTGGTATCCATTGGAGTTGAGCCAGTTTTGTACTCATGACAGTTGAACTTGTTCAAGATGTCCTGCACATACTTATTTTGATGAATGAAGATCCCTTCAGCCTTTTGTTGAACTTGAATCCAAGAAAGAAGTTCATTTCTCCCATTGAACTCATGCTGTATTTGGACTTCATTACCCCTTCAAACTCCATACACATTTGTTCATTTGTGGAACCAAAGATGATATCATCAACATACACTTGTAACAGAAGCAAGTCTGATCCCTTTCCTTTGTAGAAGAGTGTCTTGTCAATGGCTCCTCTTTTGAAACCATTTTCAATAAGATGATTTGACAGCTCATCATACCATGCTCTAGGAGCCTGATGCAATCCATAAAGAGCTTTGTTTATCTTATACACCCTGTTTGGATACAAAGGATCCTCAAAACCTGGAGGTTGAGCTACATACACCTCTTCATCTATATTTCCATTTAGGAATGCAGACTTAACATCAAGCTGGAACACCTTAATGTTCTTTGAGGCAGCATATGCAAGAAAGATCCTGATAGCTTCAAGTCTTGCTACAGGAGCAACGACTTCCTCAAAGTCTATTCCTTCCTCTTGAAGACATCCCAGAGCCACAAGTCTAGCTTTGTTCTTAATCACCAAACCCCTCTCATCCCTTTTGTTCCTAAAAACCCATTTGGTTCCTATTGCATATCTGTCAAATGGCTTATCAACAAGATCCCACACGTGTAGATCTCTAAACTGTGTCAATTCTTCCTGCATGGCTTCCACCCAACTATTGTCTTTTAGTGTTTGAGCAATATTCTTAGGTTCTATTTGGGATAGAAAACAAGAGTAAAGACAGATGTTTGCAAATTCTGAGTGACTTCTTGTAACTCTTTCATGCAAATCTCCAATGATGTTTTCAGAAGGATGATTCTTTTCCACATAAGGAGTTTGAACAATCATATATGTAGACACAGTTGTGTCAAGATTTGACTCATTGAGTTCCTGTTCTTCAATGATCAAATCAGTCTCTGCATCATGAAATTCTGGTGCTTCATCATTATGTTGTCCTGAAGTAGATGCACCATTGTTTCCAATATTTAAGCTTTAAAATAAATGCTGAAATCTTGCAGTAGATGCAGCTTCTTCACTTTCTTGGTTGCTTGAGTCTTCCTCACTCTGAACTTGATCATTCTGAACATCTTGATTATCTTCTTGAACTTGTTCAACAATATCATTTGAGGAATTCTTCACAAAGGTATATTCCTTTTCTTTTCTAGCAACCTTTTTTCACAATTTTTCCAACTCCAGTGGTTTCTTCTTTTTCTCTTCAATTACACTGGTCTTGTAGAATGAATCATCAAAGTCTTCAGGATAAATCTTGAAAGACCTTATTAACTTTTCATGATCAAACAGCCATGCTGCACCATCAACTGTATTGAATTGATTCTCATTAAAAATGATGTCAGATGATTCTATGAAACTCAAATGGTCTTTCACATATACTCTGTAAGCTTTTGAGTGTGTAGAATATCCAACAAAGAAACAATCTAGAGACTTTGTTTGAAACTTATTCAAATAATCTCTAGTGTTCAAAAGGAAACATTTACATCCAAAGGGCTTGAAAAACTTGATATAAGGCTTTCTGTTGTGGCATATTTCATATGAAGTCTTGTTATGCCTTTTGTTTACAAGCACCCTGTTCTGAACATAGCAAGCAGTGTTTATTGCTTCAGCCCAAAAGGTTAAAGGCAGATTAGCATCTGCTAACATGGTTCTTGCAGCCTCAATTAAAGTTCTATTTCTTCTTTTTGCAACACCATTTTGTTCAGGAGTTCTAGGAGCTGAGAATTGTTGAAGTATTCCCTTTTCTGTACAAAATTCTTGCATAACTCCATTCTTGAACTCAGTACCATTGTCACTTCTCATCATTTTAACCTTCTTATTCAACTTGTTCTCAATCATTGTAACACAACCCTTAATCAACTCTACAGTCTCATCTTTGGTACTTAGGAAATAAACCCAAGTGTATCTTGAATAGTCATCAATGATCACAAGATAGTATCTTTTCTTTCCTATACTTGGCACACTCATAGGACCAAAAAGATCCATGTGAAGTAATTCAAGTATTTGATCAATTGAATTGATGAGCTTAGGCTTATGAGTAGATTTGTGCTGTTTTCCATTTTGACATGAATTACAATGATCTTCCAATTTGAACTCTCTTGTAGGTAAGCCTATGACATGCTCACCTTTGACAAGTCTATTCATGTTCTTTAAGTTCACATGACACAGTTTCCTATGCCACAATTTGGACTCATTTTCAGTGGCTTTGGAAATAAAACATGCACCCCCTCTTGAAACAGCTTCTTTCATATTCAGTTCATACAAGTTGCCATTTATTGGTGCCATCATCATAATCATTTCAGGTGGAATGACAAACTCAGGTTTTAAGATGAAACAGTGAGAATCATCAAAACTGACTTTGTATCCCTTATCACACATTTGTGATATACTCAGTAGATTATACTGAAGACCTTCAACATGAAACACATTATCAAAAGAAACCTTTCCATTTGTTAAGATTCCTTTCCCCACAATCTTTCCACCATTTTCATCACTCCCAAATGCTACAGGTCCTCCATACTTTTCTTCATAATTAACAAGTGATCTTTTGTCACAAGTCATGTGTCTAGAACAACCACTATCCATATACCATATTTCATTTAGAGGAGTGGACTTTTCCTGAAATGAAGATGCGGTTTCTTTCTCAATTATAGCCATGAATGGCACATTTGCTCTCTTGATATCATCTGCAATGTCTTCTTCATGATTGCTCCAATCAAAGTTACCTTCATGTTGTGTAGTAACTACCACATTTCCTTGATTTCTTGGTTGATTTTGGTTGGCTAGACAGTGTTGTTTGGAACATTTTGAACTGCTTGAAGGTTCTGATTATTGTTCATTTGAAAACCTTGATTCTGATGCACCCCTTGATTAAGATTATTCATTTGAGGCTGAAAGTTGTTGAAGTTGGGATTGTAATTGTTGTTGGGATTGAAGTTGTTGTTGAAGTTTTGGTTGTTGTTTCTTTGCTGATTCTGCTGGTATTGCTGCTGACCTCTTGGTTGTTGATTTTGGAATTGATTCATCTGATAATTCCTTGGCAAGTTGCATTCTCTTGAAAAATGTCCTGGCTGTTGGCAATTGTAGCAGATTGCCTTTGACTTGTCAAATCCAATCCTCTCATTAGGGCCAGAAACCAGAGATCTACCAGTTCTATTATACAACCTCTTACTTCTCAAAGCTAACATGGCAGCTTGCCTCTTCAAATCCATGTCTTCTAAATCATCTGCATCAATTTTCTCTAAATCATCTTGTACCACACTTGTGTTAATTAGATTCATTGCAACAAATGCATTATAAGAATCAGTAAACATAGACAGCAATGCCTGTGTTTCATTGCTTTGACCATTTCCACCAATAGAGTGAGGTACATTCCCACTTGCCATTGAGGCAGTATCAGTGTCATCAATCAGTTGTACATTGAATCTCTGCTGATTTCCTTGATTACTTGTGCTACCACCAATAAAAGACTTTGGAGTATCAACATTTTGCTCAACTGGTTCTTTAATAATGGGAATTTGTTGTTGATTCTTGTTAGTCAAATTTCCCATGGGTGCAATCAATGCATTTGAAACATTGAAGCAGGGTCTTTCTTCTTTAATCATTTCATTCTCTATCATCTCCAATTCTGCAGCCTGAAGGAAGCATATCACATCATCCAATTTCAAGTCATTGAAATTATGCTTCTGAAGGATGAACTTGCAAGCAGTATACCATTCTTTTGGCATTGAGTTGAGTAACTTTGGGTTTAAATCAAAATCAGTCATGACATAATCAGTTGTCCTCAACTCATTCACAATACCTAGAAAGCGTTCTGTATTGATTTCAACCTTTCTCCTTCCTTATACTTGAACCTTTCCAACTGTTGATTCAATCTTTGCTTCTTTATGTTCTTCAGCTCAGTATTCCCTTCATACATCTCAAGGATGGCATCATACATTTGCTTGGCAGTTGTATGATGTGCCACCTTGGTTAAAATTTCCCAAGACAGTCCTAGCTTAATCATAGCTAAGGCTCTGTCATCCACCTTTCTCTTTCTTTCTCTTAGAGCTGCAGTTCCAGCTGTATTTGCACCTTCTTCAGCTGCAGCTTCTGGAGCATTCTTGATGGAGTTCCACATATCAACATCATTGTAGCACACTGCTGCTTCAAAAAGCACTTTCCACTTGGTAAAGTTTTCCTGTCCATACAATCTTGGTATCTTGTTAGTAGACACCTCTTATTCCTCATATCCAGACATTTTTAAAGACAAAAAAAATCAGTTTCTTAGTAAAAATCAAAGTTTCAAAAATAATCAGATCTGAAAACAGGTTGTTCAGATCTGATGTGTCTGATATGATTAGAGCAAGATTTAGATATAAAGATTAAAGGTTTAATTGAAATAAGGAAGAGAAAACACCGGTATATTGTAGATCTGGAAGAAAAATGAAAAACAGAGCTGCTGAAGTCACAAATCAATGAAACAGTGGTCTGCTTACGTCATCTTTCTTCAAATCTTCAATCAGCAACAAGAATCTTTCCAAAATAGTAGCAATCAGCTCTGATACCACATGACAGGTCCCCGATTTCAGCTGGATCTCACTCAAATCATGTCATAACTCACATAAATAAATGTGTCGACAATGGAGTTAATGACGGGTTGCTATATTTAGAAAGTTCACCGTTTGTTAAAGGCGGAATCAATAACAAACATGTGGTTGCTTAAACAGTATTCAAAGGTAATCAACACAAACAAGATTTACTCAAAAGATTTCCATTTATATAAATGTATCATACAAAATGGATAATCGTTTTAGGGTTTCTTGATAAGGAAGGTTTCAGCCGTCACACATAATATTCTTGCTTAATAAATGTGACTGTCTTCCTTGTGTGTATCCTTTAGGTGTGCCCTAAATTATTCTATTTATAGGCCTGACACCTGTGGACAGCTGTCATTCCTTCTAGAAACCCTATCCGATAATGCATATTCAAATTTACATATTCAGAAATATTCTAAGTGTAAAACAAGTCTTCCGGGTAGGCTTTGCATCAATCTTGTCTTTCCGAGTATGCTCGGCCATCCTTCATAACTTGGTAACATAGAAGTGTGCTCGGGATCAGTTTCCGGGTAGACTTTACTTGAAGAGTATTTTACCATCGGGAAAGGTTAAACTTAAGTAAGGAACAGTGCAACCGAGCACACTTCGCTAATAAGTTATTTTCTAACAAAGGGTTGAAGGGACCATTGAAGAACAAGGTTGCTCGTAAGGGTTTGTCGGGCAAAGTCTGGCAAAGTCAAGAAGATTGAAGTCTACCAGGTGAGTATTTTACCAAGTAAAATACTCACCTGGTAGACTTCAATCTTCTTGACTTTGCCAGACTTTGCCCGACAAACCCTTACGAGCAACCTTGTTCTTCAATGGTCCCTTCAACCCTTTGTTAGAAAATAACTTATTAGCGAAGTGTGCTCGGTTGCACTGTTCCTTACTTAAGTTTAACCTTTCCCGATGATACTTGACATATATCATTAGATCATCAAGCCTACCTGGACCATACTTATTAATAAATACCTTGCCCGGTCTTCCAATTTCTTGGCTTCATGAGCTTGGTTAGCCTAAAGCTTACTCGGAAGTGAACTTTACTTGGCTAAGAAGAACAATCCTGCTTGATAAAGTGATCCTTGCCCGAACTTGCATATACTAGTGAACCATACCCGGTAATGCACTAGTTTGCAAACCCTGCTCGGATATTCACTAAAGGAGACTTAGTGAAGATAACTCTACTCGGTAGACAAAATATCGTACCCAGCTAACTAAAAGCATGCTCGGAGGTCTGAGGTGTACCCGGATCCATACTTAGCGAATTCTGAGGAGGTTGAGAAGATTCCAATCTTCCATCTGATCAGTTTTGTGTTAAATCTTGACTCAACATTAAACCTCGACCCGGCCAGGGGCGCGGGTTTGACCCCCAGGTCCGGTTTTGTATTTTTTTGTATTTATTTATTTTATTTGTTTTAATCAAACTTTATTAACTAGACTTTAACTATATTAAAAAGTAATATTATTTAAACTTGTTTAACGAACCAAACATGGTTAAATTTTTAATTCTCGTTAAAAGTCTTTGGGTATATATTGTTGGGGTTTATACAAGTTTATCAAAGTCAAGTTAACCATATTTAACTAGAAAACGCAACGGAAGCTTAGATTATAAATCTTGTTATGAACATACCATTATGTTAAAACTAAAACCCAATTAACAAGGATCAAAATTACAAGAACATAATGCTCACAAAATGTAAGTGTACCTTCTTCTACCTTTAGAAGAACAAGCAAGATGTTGAAGATGATGGTGGATGAATGGCAAGCCTCCAAGGAAGAAGACCTCAAGAGTGTGATACCCCAAGCTTTTGCAACAACACCAACTTGATTGCTAGGAATTATGAACACTTAAACAAGCTCACCAAGCTCTCCCAAAATGCCAAGGTTGGCCGTGGGGTGTGTAGAGAGAAAAAGAGTTTGAAAATTCAAAAGTTTACTTGAGAATCCAAGAAAGGGACAAGACCCAAATGCATGTAATTTGAATGGAGATATAAAGGGATGGTCAACACAAAAGGACAAAACATTTGGTTGGACCAAAACCTCCACCCACATGGGGTGGCCGGTTTTTTTTTTTTTTTTTTTTTATTTTATTTATTGTTGTTTTGTTTTAACATTTAAAAAACATCTCCATTTATTTTATAAAACTCATTTTTATAAAATGCACATACATTTATGTAATTATTTAACCAATTAAATAATTATTTTATATAAACAAATTATCCAGATAATTTATTTAAATCCTCAAGTGTGTTTGTTTAGAAAACCAATTTTCTAAACACGTAGTGTTCGGTATTCGTTTAAATGATCAAATCACTAAAAGAATACATTTGGTGTTGTCTAGCTTGTTATTGGGTATGACCCGACTTGGATCAAACACAGTTAGCCACATTAATATAAGTATGTGTCTCGGGCATACGTAATTCCAACAATCTCCCACTTGCACGAGATACATAGAAAATTAATGCAAGTGGTGAATACCGCCTAACAACAGTTCACCACCCCTAATGTGTTTGACGAAGTGCCATTCAATAACATCATCCCTTCAAGTCCCTTACTTGATATGATTTAGGTGAATCTATCATTATATCCCTTTGTTACTAGATGTCATGTTGAATCTAAGAGACATAGGTGATCATTCTCTTTACAATTCAACTTTATCAGGCCTTAGACATCTAAACTCTCAACACATAAGAGGAACAAATTCCGTCTTGACTGTATACGCCTCTCACTATCACTTTATACTCCACCTGAGCTCATCCTTATGTACCATCTTTTACGAATAGCGAAGGGGAGAGTCAAAGTGTAATACTCGGTGAAAATCAAGACCCAATATACATCTCAGGTCTAAGGATAATATGAAATTCTCCTTTACTCAAGATTACTAATGATCAAGTCAATCGACTCCATGTAGTAATATTGAGAGCGGGTCAGTCCAATATTTGTATCCCACAAATATCTATGAACTTTGGCAGCAAACCTATGCTCCATATTCATTTCTTATGAATATCCACCAAACCTAGTTCATAATAGTCTTGCTTCATATTTGTTCCCACAAATGTGATCGACTACGGACTTTTAGAATAAGATAACTTATTCATGGATTAAACATGCAAAATTAGAATTTAACTCAAGATTCCATAATCATATAAAAGAGTTAAATTACAAAAGTCTTTTAAACTTTAATACAAAATAGATCAAATCCAATTACTAGAATATCGAAGTCCTAAGCCACTCGCATGACGCTCATGTTTCGGTCTTTCTAGGAGCTTCGTGAATGGATCCGCAAGATTTTGATCAGTTCCAACTTTGCGAATACATATCTTTCCCTTTTCAACTTCATCCCTTATGTAGTTGAATCTCCGCTCTATGTGCCTTGTCTTTTGGTGTGAACGAGGTTCCTTGATTTGTGCAATCGCACCCTCGTTGTCACAAAAGATTTCTAGGGGGTCTTGAATGGAAGAGACCACCCCTAGATCAGTAATGAATTTCTTCAACCATGCAGCTTCCTGAGCTGCTAATGAAGCGGCGATGTATTCTGATTCTGTAGTGGACAATGCTACCACTTCCTGTTTTGAGCTCTTCCAAGAGACAGCTCCTCCATTAAGAGTGAACACATACCCAGACTGTGATCGAGAATCATCTCGATCAGTTTGGAAGCTCGCATCCGTGTAACCTTTTATAGCGAGTTCCTCCTCACCAGATCCATATATCAGAAACATATCCTTAGTCCTCCTAAGGTATTTCAATATGTTCTTAACAGCCATCCAATGACTGTCTCCTGGATTCTGTTGGTATCTGCTTGTCATGCTCAAAGCGCATGACACATCCGGTCTAGTACATATCATCGCATACATGATGAATCCTATAGCAGAAGCATATGGGATTTGTTTCATCATGTCTTGCTCACCCTTTGAGCTTGGACATTGAGCTGAACTCAATATGGTCCCTCTTTGAATAGGTACAAAACCTTTCTTGGAGTTTTCCATCTTGAACCTTTTCAAGATCTTATCAATGTATGTACTTTGGTTCAAACCTATCAAGCGCCTTGACCTATCCCTATAGATCTTTATTCCCAAAATATAGGCAGCTTCACCTAGATCCTTGATGGAAAATCTACTTCCAAGCCAAGCCTTAACGCTTTCCATGGTTGGAATGTCATTTCCAAATAGTAGAATGTCATCGACATACAATACTAAGAATGTAATTATACTCCCACTAGCCTTTTTATACACACAAGCCTCATCAGCGTTTTTGATGAACCCAAAACTTTTGATTTCTTCATCAAAACGATGATTCCAAGTTCTAGATGCTTGTTTCAATCCATAGATTGATTTCTTTAACTTGCATACTTTATTAGGATGTTTTGGATCGACAAAACCTTCAGGCTGAACCATATAGACATCTTCCTCAAGATATCCATTTAGGAAAGCGGTTTTGACATCCATTTGCCAGATTTCATAATCATAATGTGCAGCTATGGCAAATAATATCCTAATAGACTTTAGCATTGCCACAGGCGAAAAAGTTTCATCATAATCAACCCCTTGAGTTTGAGTGAAACCTTTAGCTACAAGTCTTGCTTTATAAGTATCCAAGTTTCCATGCATATCGGTTTTCCTTTTGAAAACCCACTTACTTCCAACAGCTTTGGAGTTGAGTGGTGGTTCAACCAATTCCCAAACTTGGTTGTCATACATGGATTGCATCTCAACGTTCATGGCTTCAAGCCATTTGTCACAATCATTCTTGGACATTGCATCACGGTATGTGGTTGGTTCATCCGAATCTACCACGTAGCAACCTTCTACAAAAAATCCATATTTTTCAGGTGGATTGCTAATTCTACCAGATCTGCGAACGTTTTGTGTGTTTTGATCAACCACTTGATCACTTTCAACAACCTCTTGTTGAGTGCTAGTATCAACCAATTGTGTATCATCTTGTGATTCTTGATCCTCATCAAATTTCACTGTTCTACTATTAGTTCCTTCCTCAAGGAACTTAGTTTCCAAGAACTTACCCTTTCGAGCAATAATAACATTTTGCTCACTAGGATCGTAAAAGTAATATCCTAAATCATCTTTAGGATAACCTATAAAGATACACTTAGTGGATCGGACTTCTAATTTGTTTGGGGTGTATTGCTTTACATAAGCTTCACAACCCCAAACTTTTAAGAATGATAGCGATGGAGCCTTTCCATGCCATACTTCAAAAGGTGTCTTCTCCACTTTCTTGGTTGGAGCCATATTCAATATGCGAACAGCGGAAAGTAAAGCATAGCCCCAAAATGATAGAGGTAAAGTGCTTCTAGCCATCATCGATCGAACCATATCTAATAGGGTACGATTTCTCCTTTCAGACACACCATTATGTTGTGGTGTTCCAGGTGGAGTAAGTTGTGAAATAATTCCACAACTCTTAAGATGATCTTGAAAAACACTACTTAGGTATTCACCTCCTCTATCACTACGAAGTACTTTGATTGTGGTTTTGAGTTGTCTTTCTACTTCAGCTTTGAAGTCTTTGAACATTTCAAAAGCTTCATCTTTGTGTTTCATTAAGTACACATAACCATATCGACTATAATCGTCAATAAAGGTAATGAAGTATCTTTCACCATTCCTAGTCATTGGTCTAAAAGGACCACATACATCCGAATGTATGATACCCAATAATTCTTTTGACCTTTCAAAAGTTTTATTAAAGGGTTGCTTTGTCATTTTGCCTTGTAAACAAGATTCACATACATCAAATGAATCAAACTCATTGGTTTCTAGAATACCACTCTTGCGAAGAGTTTGCATGCGATTCTTGCTTATATGTCCAAGGCGACAATGCCAAAGATAGGAATCACCCAAGTCCTTCTTGAGTTTCTTGGTGTTGACATTATACATTGAACTATTATGTGACATACCACTTTGATCTATTTCATATATACCATTCATGGGTATAGCTTTAAAATAAAATATGCCATTCATCAAAACATGAATATCATAATCAATAAACTTAAGATCAAAGCCACATTGTTTTAAAAGAGACACGGAAATAATGTTTCTCCTTAACTTAGGAGCATACAAAACATTCTTCAAAATTACTTCCAAACCACTTGGAAGCTTTAATATGTAGTCTCCTTGGGCTTGGACTTCAACTCTTGCTCCATTGCCCATAAAGAGACTAATGTCCCCTTTGTTGAGTTGTTTACTTCTTTTGAACCCCTGCAACAAATTGCAAATGTGAGTTCCACATCCGGTATCAAGTACCCATGTATTTGAAGAAATAACATTTAGTTCAATATGTATAGTAAAGATAATACCTGAGGTATGCCCCGCATCCCTCTTATCTTTTAACGCATTGAGATAGGTCGGACAATTCCTTTTCCAATGACCTATCTCTCCACACTCAAAGCATGGATCTTGCGCCGCAACCTTTTGCTTCTTTTCCTTCGGTTTGATGGGCGTGATGGCTTTTCTCTTTCCCTTTCCTTGGACGTGGCCCTTGCCCTTAGCAACACTTGCTTTGGGGTTGGAGTTATGTCCCCTTTTGCCTTCATTGATTGTTAGAACGGGTAAAACCCTTTTACCCATTCCCGCTTCGGCCGTTCTTAGCATTGCGTGAAGCTCACCAATGCTTTTGTCCCACCCGTTCATGTTATAGTTCATGACAAAGGTTTCAAACCTTTTGGTCAAAGAGTTGAGGATCAAATCCGTAGCCAACTCATTAGAGACGGGACAATTCAACCTACGAAGCTTTTCAATGTAGCTTTTCATCTTTAGGACATAAGATGAGACGCTTTGGGTTTCCTCCATACGACATGCATGAAACGCTCGAACCGTTTCGAAACGTTCCGCTCTAGCTTGTTGAAGGAACATTTCCTTCAATTGAGTTATCATGTCGTATGCCCCATGATGCTCGAAATCCTTTTGGATTTCGGGAATCATAGTCCCCAACATGAGGCAAGAGGCTTGCACCGAATCTTTGGTGTACTTGACCCAATCGTTATACGCCTCCTCATCTTCCACGTTAGGCTCATCGGGAATGGGATCGTCTAAGACATATGATATCTCTTCTTGTTTGAGAACTATTCTCAAGTTGCGATACCAATCCATAAAGTTATTATGGTTTAGACGATCCTTTTCAAGGATGGTTCTTAAGGATAGGTTACGGGTGTTATGGGTAGAGGTGTTTGCATTGTTAGCGGCCATCTACAAAATTTAACAAAGTTTTATTTTAGTATTATAAACAATTTAATTATTAATACCCTTTTATTCCAAATTTTAAAATAATAATTAAATTCTAGAATCCAACGATAAATCAAATTTCGGTTAGGTGACCTTTATCCCGTTATTTGATTTAACAAGGTAGTCAACCTTGACAATTGCAACCCTTTGCAACTTCTAGAGGTATGGGACCATTCGAAATCCTTATTTCGTGTTGGCATGTTTATCCCATCAACACCATTGGACCCCATGCTTAGGTGACCTTTATCACATGGTTTCCAATTCAAGTCGTCCTACTTGTATAAACATGTAAGATTAACATACAAGTGGTTAGGTGACCTTTATCCCACAAATATGTTAATATTACCTTAAGTATATTAGTTTGCTCTAAAATGGTTAGGTGACCTTTATCCCATTTAAAGTTTCCTAATACGTTAAGTGTCTTACAAAAGGATGGTGTTAGACTTGTTTCCTTGGTAATTATGAAAAAGGGATTTTAAGTTTTCCAATATTCTAGTTTGAAAAACATTATGCCATATCCTAACATGCATTTAGTAATATGGCGATTTTGAAAACCAATTTTCAAGGTTCAAGTTATAATAAAACCAATTTTATTATATGTGAGTAATCGCTTAGTTTTAATAAACCCATTTTATTAACTAATTGACGCGATATTACCAAATATATATAGAACCCGTTTTATGCTAGTTGTCGTTCCTATGTGACGGTTTGGATATCCTAATATCTATCAACCACACATTACATAAAGTAAAACAAACAACCAAGCATACATGCAAAATATAGTCATAACCGAGAACCGCTAAGTTTGACCATACTTGTTAGCCGAAACAAGTATAGGTCATAAGTCTCACCTAAGGGACAAAACATGACACAAGGATGGAATGTTGACTCCCACTTGATCTTGCATCCAAATGCTTCAAGTATCCTTTCCAAGTTGTTGTGTTCTTGTTGGGCTTGTAAATGGGCTCCAAACTTCCAAAAGTCTTCTTGGGCCCAAGAGTGAAATTTATGGGCCTAATGGGCTTGAATCCCATGATGGGCCGGTGAGGCCCAACAAGCCCAAAATTTGGTCCAAGGCCCAAATCCACCAATTCTTGCATCTTCAATTTTTACAAAATGTATCCTAATACATATTTTTCTAAAACAAAGAAAATGCAACTAATCTATTTATTACATACCAACTTATGAATAAATAAATTACACAAGCCTAAAATATGAATTATTACAACCATATTGAATAATAAATATAACCAACATACACATAACAACAATCAACACATCCAAGGTCTCGGTTTCGGTTATGACACATCCAAACATACCAAATGTTCTAAGCATGCAACCTAAGCAACCATTGCCCAAAAACATCAAAGGAATCGGCCCCCCCCCCCCCAAGAGGCTACGGCCCAAACCCCCCCCCCCAAAATTTTACAATTTTCAACATGCAAATGTTAATAATGGTTTCCTAAGATCTTTCCATGCATGTCAAGATCTTACAAAACCATGGGGGTTAAATCCACCAAAATTTCGGACCCCTTTTTCACCCATGAAAAAACCCGAAATTTATGAACATGCAAGGAGCATAAGTCCTTGTAACCGGCTCTTGATGCCATTGTTGGGGTTTATACAAGTTTATCAAAGTCAAGTTAACCATATTTAACTAGAAAACGCAACGGAAGCTTAGATTATAAATCTTGTTATGAACATACCATTATGTTAAAACTAAAACCCAATTAACAAGGATCAAAATTACAAGAACATAATGCTCACAAAATGTAAGTGTACCTTCTTCTACCTTTAGAAGAACAAGCAAGATGTTGAAGATGATGGTGGATGAATGGCAAGCCTCCAAGGAAGAAGACCTCAAGAGTGTGATACCCCAAGCTTTTGCAACAACACCAACTTGATTGCTAGGAATTATGAACACTTAAACAAGCTCACCAAGCTCTCCCAAAATGCCAAGGTTGGCCGTGGGGTGTGTAGAGAGAAAAAGAGTTTGAAAATTCAAAAGTTTACTTGAGAATCCAAGAAAGGGACAAGACCCAAATGCATGTAATTTGAATGGAGATATAAAGGGATGGTCAACACAAAAGGACAAAACATTTGGTTGGACCAAAACCTCCACCCACATGGGGTGGCCGGTTTTTTTTTTTTTTTTTTTTTATTTTATTTATTGTTGTTTTGTTTTAACATTTAAAAAACATCTCCATTTATTTTATAAAACTCATTTTTATAAAATGCACATACATTTATGTAATTATTTAACCAATTAAATAATTATTTTATATAAACAAATTATCCAGATAATTTATTTAAATCCTCAAGTGTGTTTGTTTAGAAAACCAATTTTCTAAACACGTAGTGTTCGGTATTCGTTTAAATGATCAAATCACTAAAAGAATACATTTGGTGTTGTCTAGCTTGTTATTGGGTATGACCCGACTTGGATCAAACACAGTTAGCCACATTAATATAAGTATGTGTCTCGGGCATACGTAATTCCAACATATATATATATACATATATATATATATCTGTGTGTGTGTGTTTAAGTTCAAGAGAGAAATGATATTACTGTGGGAAATGCGAGAAATGAATATTAGCCATTAGTTTTATTTTAGGTTTTAAAAAGTTAAAGAGAAATGAAAAAGATGTAAATACAACAATAAATGCACTCTCCCTCTTCAATTAATACAACTAATATAACCATAATAAATCTCTCTTTAATTAATATATCTACCTAATTTAACTATAATAATTAAAAAGACAAAAACACTAATTTAGTTTTATAATTTATTTACATCTTCTTCATTTTATCCAACAAAAATACAATTTATTCATATAATACTAGTTCTTTATATTATAAGAAAATAATTTCTTTCCACTCACTTTATTAGCATATATTAACGCGTAATTTTTAACAATAAATATCAAAACATAATATATATTTTTTTAATTGATATATCTAGAAAAACTATTGTCATAAATAATAAAAAATGTCATAAAAATGTGTCAATTAAATATAAACAATAAATTTACAACCTGCACAAAATTATATAACCTACACTTTTTTTGAGCAATAAAAATGTACAACACACAAAAAAACATACAACTTACCTACTTAATTTGGCATCAACAATTATATAAACTACACAAAGATACACACATCTTACACGTGTGTAGGTTATATGTTTTTCGTTTCTAGGTTATATGTTTTCTTACTCTTAGAACAAGTGTGAGTTATATGTTTTTTTGTAGGTTGTATATTTCAAATTTAATGCTAACATGTGTAAGACAGTTTTTTGTATTATTCATCACAATATAACTACGTGATGATTGATATTGATAAGTTGAGTTGGAAGAAGTTGGTTTTATATAGAATGAAATTTTAGTGTATGAATAAATTGTATTTATGTATGATAAAATGTTCTTGTGTAGGTTATATGTTTTCGTGTGCGTGTGTATTTTATTGATGATGAATTTTGTGTGTAGGTTATATGTTTTCTTATTCTTTGAACAAGTGTAGGCTATATGTTTTTGTGTATGTTGTGTATTTTCTTTTGTTGATATTTAATGCAAACACGTGTAAAATAGTTTTTTGTATTATTTATCACAATGTAACTACGTGTTAATAGATATTAATATATTTAGTTGGAATAAATTGGTTCTAGATAGAAAGAAATTTTAGCGTATGAATAAATTGTACTTTTGTAGGATAAATGTAACACCCCGGCCCGGATTGGGTTGACGTGTCATAATAAAAATGGTTTCTGAACAAAAGACATGATTTTATTTATTTACTTGTCAAACTTATAATACATTAGATAAGGTAAACTTAAGGCTATTTTACATACTAGTACGATTAAAAGATATTTTATTATGATCCTGATGCTTTATTCCTCTCTCTTAACCCCGCCCATAGCAACCTGTGTACCTGTAAAAAAAAATAAAAATAACGACGGAATGAGCCGAATGCTCAGTACGGAATAATAGGCTCAAACTGACTTAATAAAACGTAATTTGGATTGAACTTATGATAATGATACGATGCAAAGTAACTTAAATAAAATAAATCGTATCATACGGATGTACCCATGAGTGAACATAAAACGTGACAATATACAGGTAGCTACTCCTGCATATTTATCACATGAGATGGCGAGTTGGCATACCCGCTATCCATCATTTTAAGATTAATCCTAGGACCGATCCATACGCCTCCTAATTGTCATATGTACCACTTGTACTTAAGAGACGTGAACTGATCTCACTGTCACGGGTGGTGCACATGTTGTCGGTGCCGCAACAACATGCTCGTGGGACACTCCACGAGAAGCGACACTCAGGGTATCGGAATACAAATGAACTTATTTATATAACTCATAGCAAACATATTTTCGTAACATATATCAGAACATGTGATAATGAGTATAATCAAACATGATAATATCGCATGACATGAAAGCTAAATCCAATGTTTAATCAGAACTAGAATCCAACGGACATCCAAGTGAAGTGATAATTCAAAGACGTGAGGAGTTATAAAAAATATATTAACTCAATGGGTTTATATCAATTAAATATGAAAGCAATGGAAAGTGGAGGTAAAGATCCGTACCTTTAATGTTCCAAAGAGATGCTAACTCGTTTACGAGCGTTTTAATTATTTACATATAAGTTATTAGAATATGAGTTTTTAGTCTACTATAAAAACGTGTTCAAATATATTTTATTTCTTGGTTATTACAAGTCTATAAGAATAGAATTTGTCTTTAACACTGTTACGAACAGTCAAGAAGTTTATTTTATAATACAATCTACAACTTCTATCTTTAAATGTTTCTTATTAACTCGTTACCTTATGAATTCTTTTTGTTACATACTTAAAATATACTTGTTTAACTTATATTATTATTTTTATTATCATAGAAATATGGTTTTAAATATTTGGTCATTACAATAAAATTTAAGAGACAAAAAATAAGTTATAAAAATAAATGAATTTTTAATATTTTTCAATGATAGTAATTTGATTAGTTATATTAATTGAAGAGAGATAATGCATTTATACTTTATTAATTTACCTTTAAGCTTTTAAAACCTAAAATAAAACTAGTGGCTCGTATTCATTTCTCGCAGTAATATCATTTCTCTCTTGAACCATCCCATATATATATATATATGTATATATATGATCAGGATCATGTGAGAACTATTTTGAAATTGAAAACAATTTTAGACAACCAAAAACCTAAAAAAATAAAAATCATAGAACATAAAAAACGCAAATATGAAAAAAGTAATAAAAATCAAAATTTTTATTTATCATCTCGGTTTCATAAAAAAAGTTCTCGGTTTTGCTAAATTATACACATATGTATAGTATGTACATATATGTACATACATGTTATTTTTATACATACAGGTACAATTTAAGGTAAATGATAATATACATATGTGTACATTACGTAACTAGAGATCTTAAATGAAATTATACTTATGTGTATAATACGAAGTTTTATTATATGAAACCGGAATGAAATATAAGAATTTTGGTTTTTTTTACTTTTTAAAAATTTTTGTTTTTTTTTTGTTTTATAATTTTTTAAATATTTTCTTAGAGGCTTTTTGTGGCTCAAAATGGTTCTTAAAGTTTTCAATTTCCAAAGGGTTCTTTTAGGATCCTTACCCTATATATATAGCAAGGTTATAAAAAAATAGATTATTCCTAAAAAGTGTAGAAAGTGTGATTATCTAATAAAAACACACAGCATAATAAACACACCGCACAATAAACACACTTTCCATATCCACCGTTATATCAACATATCTAATGCGCCAGATTACTTCTTACACGTTTTAGAAACACTTCACTTCTTATTTTAACCCCACACCCTATATGTGTGTGTGTGTGTATATATATATATACTATAATAATAACAACAACAACAACAACAACAACAATAATAATAATAATAATAATAATAATAATAATAATAATGACTTCTAAGAATACTTAAACTAACTATAAAATTTTCCAGTTTAACGATTTCCAAATCCGTCATAAACCCATTTCTTTGTGTCTTGTTTACTTATCTCGTTTAAGTATTTATTTCATTTATGCCTTAATATATAGGACAATTTGATGAAGCTTCACGCGGAACCAACTAGTTTTCTCTAATCATTACCGTATCCTCGTTACCGTATCCCTCATTTCAAGTAAGTTCTTCATAACCTCATTTTTAACGTTTTTAATATTTTTTGTGTAAGGCCCCGTTCCCGGTACCTCACTTTAACGTTGGATTTACTCATAAACACAGTTCTAAATATCATAGTTAATTAAAAACTTTCGCTGAAACGTTAAATTTAATCATTCGGTACAAAACTTTAATCTTTTCTTTAAAGCCATAACATAAAACATCATATTTAAAACATCATTTCTTTCATCTTCAGATGTTAGCCGTTCAATCCATACCACGTGCCATCCTTATGCTAACTCTTCAGCCTGATCACCTGCGTGCATACTAAAAGTCAGCTACGCTGAGTGATTTCTAGTTAATCAGGCGGAATACAACACATACGTATATCATACATACATACATATCCGAAGATACATACCCATACTTAATCAGTTACCCTACTACCATACATACGTACATATCTACAATCACTAACCTCAGTCTACCGAGAGTACGTTCATAGTCCGCCGTCTATACATGTACTCAAGGTCGTGAACACGTAAAAGGTCCGCTGTCCTTACCTATGTTCGCCAATTATGATACGTGCAAGGTCTGAAGTCCTTCCCTATACCATCCTATATTAACAACACGTACAAGGTCCTCAGTCATTCCCTATGTTGCAACCTAAACCATAGCACGTGCGAAGTCCGCAGTCCTCCCCTATGCTACCATAACACAAATACAACACGTATAAGGTCCATAGTCCTTTCCTATGCTAGGGCCTATATACAATACGTATAAGGTCCACAGTCCTTATCTACGTTGACGTCTATTATCTATAATACGTATAAGGCCCACCGTCCTAATCTACGTTCACATCTATCATCAATATCATGTATAAGGCATGCAGTCCTTAACTACGTTCCCACCTAACATCTATAACATGTATAAGGCCCGCAATCCTTAACTACGCCACCACATGCCAAGGCTATGTCCAACGGAAGTTAGAGGGATTTTCCGTCCTAACTTACTATGTCGGACGTAGAACTTACATACCATTCACGTACCTGTATAGATGTACAATAAGTACACTGTAGCATAAGAACACGCTAGGCGTTTTTCACATCCTTCGTTTAACGGTCATACCCCTTGTCAGTACGTGCAATATCCGAAGATCGTTCACGCCCCCGACAAGTGTTCATTTATAATGTTCATACATCATCCATACATTACATATGACATTTATATCTTTATTTATAAACTGACAATACGCGCAATATCCGAAGATCGTTCACATACGATAATCAATCATTCATATATCATATATACACATCAATCATACCTTTAACTATCACTTGACGGTACATGCAATATCCGAAGATCGTTCATGCATCGTCAAACAATCATCATACATAAATCGTACAAGGCAGACACTTACCAATTAAGGTAAGTGTATTAACTATCACATCGAGTATGCACACAGCCCCGAAAACATAACAAGTAAATGGGGCTAGAAACTCACCTGAACTCAGTTACTTCTTCCGTTAATGGTTACTCCTTTCTTTGGCTGTGCACGGCTAACTGTATAACAATTACGCGCATTGATTACTATCACTCTCCAGGTCGCGTCTCTAGGTTAATTATTACCCTCAACGAACAGGGGTTCGGGGGCAACTCCCCGGGCAGCGGTCTAGGGGCGGAAGCCCCTAGCAGGGTCCAAGGAGCAGAGCCCTTGGATGGGGTCGAGCTGCCAGGTCAGCTTGGAAAAATTTTATTTCTAATAACAGTCTTATCACCTTTTCCATTAGGATTTTAAATTATTATTTAGTTAGCCATCTCATTTGCTATAACGAATTAAGTCTAATTCGTTATCAGATCACAGTCTAATTCATTATCAGATCACAGTCTAATTCGATAGCTGATTCGTTATTCTAGTTCGTCATCTCATCACAACGAATTGGCCCTTTACAACGAACTGGTCCTTTAACGAACTGAACCATTAACGAACTGAACCCTTAACAAACTGGGGGTTTATTCGTCAGTTCTTCCTTAACGAACTACTTAACGAATTTGAGTTAGTTCGTCATTTATTCCTTAACGAAAGGGTTAACGAATTGTGTATGCTTCGTTATCTCCCCTTGACGAATGGCATAACGAATTACTATCTAATTCGTTAAGTCTCCGTTAATGAACTAGGTTTAGGTCAGAAAATGTTAGAATATTCCCTGACATTCTCTTAACCTCGTACATCACCTCCGGCGCCGTCATCGCTGGAAAACCGGAATCTCGCCGGAAAAACGAGATCTCAGTTATTTTCCACCGTTCTTCACCGTTTTTCGCCCCGTTCGATCCAGATCTGAGCTAGGGTGATCCCTAAGCTCATCTTATGATCGGTTTATACCCGATTCCATCCGGATCTCGTGACTTTAATGGTTTAAGGTGCCGGCTCGTCATTCGTGACTAGATCTAACGGTTTGGACCTCTACAATATTATACTATCATTACCTCGGGTCGGAAATCAATTCTTCTTATATGTTCCGGCTAGAGAGAGAGAGTAGGATGAGAGAGAGCTAAGTGTGTGTTTTGGGTAGTGTATGGAATATGTGTAAATGAATGATTTATGCATAATGAAGGTATTTATATAATGGGTCATGGGCTTGAGACCATGGTCTATCTTCCTTCCTTTCTAACCCAAGTCCATTCCCCATATTACTTAACCCAACACAAGCCCGACTCACAATAATTTCCTCTTTACTTATTAATTCTCCACTAACCGGAGTAAACTTTCTCACCAATAATAAATAACATAATTATATTATTTTAGAAATTTCGGTATGTTACATTTTGGGTTTAGCATGTCACAAGTTTTATCTCGATAGTTATGTGCTAGTTTATAAACCGATCCACAATTATCGTACATGTTAATACTATTCTTGCATGTTGTTTATGATTATACGTGAACTTTCTTGCAACGTGTTTGTTATTCTTATGGTGGAAGTTATGCAAACACATACACATAGTGGGAGGGTCCGACGGGACGTATCTGCGTCGTCTAACGTTACGACTTTGGTTGTTTCGTAAGGTAGTTCTCATTTCACCTATTACTACGGCATCGGCTAAAGGAACGGGAGGACGACATTAATTAAATTCATTTACTCTACGCTTGAATATTTATTACATTGCGAATGTTCTATATATACATGCAAAAACTTATGAAAAGTCACCAACTTAATTGTTGACAAATATATTATTTTCAACGTGCTATAGGTTGAATCGATGGTGTGTTAAGGATGAAGATAATTAGTATACCTTACGTAATTTAAATAAAGAACTTATTTATTATTTCGGTGAAGTATTTTTTTTTATTTATGAATAATTATGTACTTTTTACGTTATGAAATAAAATAAATATAATTATTGTCGCTTTAATAGTGTTACGAGCTTATGAGTGATCTGTACGTTACACCCGGACGTATTCCGCTTAAACTCGGGGTGTAACATTGTGTAATTGTAGTTATTTGAAATTGAGTAAAATATATATTTGTCACTTTAACATTGTTATGAGCTTACGTACCATCCCCGCGTATTATATGCCCAAGGTCGGGGTGTTCAAACGCATAGGGTATTTATTACTTCTAGAGTGGTCTCCCATATCTTGGAAGTGAATGAAACGATTGGTCGTTTTCCACGCAACCCCGAAAGCTAAAAAATATTAGACTATGGCATCCATTATAAGCGAAATCTTATGGTGTTTATTAAAGGAACTCGAAATGTCATGTGATGGTCCCACTAAACTATTTTTGACAATCAAGCTTTTAGGTTGTGTGTAATGGGCATGGATTAGGGGTGAATTGTGGCGAGAAAAGGCGTAAACACCGACCCCTGGGCGATATTTGGGCGATTAGGAACAGGGGCGGGGTTAGTTTGTCGCCGGCTTTGTGTGAAAAATAATAATATTATATTATTACCGTTTGACAACGGTCAAATATAAAAAGAATTATTTAATTTAAACAATATATATATATATATAAACATACACCCTTCTTCTCCATTTTATACACAAATCATACCGAAATTCTTACAAAAAATAAACAAAATGAATTCTAGAAACAACCCGAACCAACCGAACTACCAACTCCCTGGTTTCGGTCTAGCGTATGGTTCGCAATCGAGCCAACCGAACTTACAATGGAACCCGATAAACCCGAACCAACCGAGCTCTCCGTATCAATTTTCCGACCCGAACCTAAACATGTACGCCAACTATCTCAACCTGCAAAACACAATGCCGGCGTTCAGGTCTACACCACCGGAGTCGGAGCCGGTGCCGGAGACGCAAACGTCACGGGCCTCCGGTTCAAGCAAAAAAGCGACCCGTAAACACAAAAAGAAACAACCAGGGGAGCCGATGGCGCAACGTGATCCATACAAGCAATGGAGCGAGGAGGAGGAGGTGGCCCTCGCAAGGGCTTGGATCGTCATTTCGGAGGATCCCGACGTCGATAAGTTTTTTAATATTAAGTATTTATTAAAAATGTATTTAGTGTTTATTAAAATGTATACTAATTGTGACAAATAATTTTAATTTGTAGTTAACTTTCAAGCCACCGGGGTGTTTTGGAAGAAAGTCTTTGAAGCTTGGCTCGCGATAACCAATAAACCCGAAGACTACCGGGGAAAAGAAGCGGTTCAAGCCCACTGGAAGAGGCTTAACGCCGATTGTCGGTTGCAGGGGCCCGGCTGGCGTAGTGGGCATAACGACGGCGACATTATAACTCAAGCATTGAGCGACTTTCGAGCTCAGGATCAAACTTTTGAGCGGCCCGGAAAACCGTTCAAGTATTTGAATTGTTGGAAAAAATTACGTGGTTGCTCGAAATGGAAGGGGGCACCAACCGTTCCGGCCGCCCGACGAGCCGGCTCATCCTGGCCTTCAAAACGTCGAAGACTTCGTCGTCGACAAATTCGAGCACACCAAACACACACCCTCTGAACATACTTATAAATCGGCACATATATTCACTATCGGACTAACTTTTAACCACTTGAGAAGGAATATCTATTCACCTACTTCAGTACCGAAAGCTAGAAGAACTTTGGTTTATATGTTAAATCTTCAAAAGAGAAATACACAATATGCTTGCAAAAGAAAACAAGAAAGATCATTCTTTTTTCTTGTCTAGTCTCTCTATAATGGGGTTAACCAATTCAAACTAGCTATATGAATAAACTTTTAGTCGGCATTAGTACCCCAGCCTCTTGTGCAGTCATGTGTAAGTCTAGAGATATATATATTATTGTAACGCATATTATGCATTCGCTACCACCGAATATAGTTATTTTAGTACCCCTCTCATGCCATCCTTCAAGTGTAAGTTTAGAGTCCCTATAAAAAAGTTCATATTATTGTACCATATAAAAAAAGTATCGGTCCCCTCGTGTGACACCCGGTAATTTTTCACACTCTAATGTATATATTTGATTTAAATTACGTATTATTTATATAATTTATATGAGGTATAAACCATAGTATACTTGAAATATGGACGAGAATAGTCGTTAATGCCTATAGGATTGTATAAAGTGCCGATGAGAACGGCTATATGATGAAGATAGCCCAGTAATAGTTTAGAGGTGACAAATATATCAAGCTAAATATATATCTATGATCCAATATAAGGGGTAATGGTAAGACCATGCCCAGTAATGTCCTAATTCCCTAATTTGGACCAAAACGCCATAAACGTTTAAATAATGGAATATAGTCGCTGAACCGGCCAAATCAATGATACATTATACAGTGAGACGACCAAGATATGAAACTATGAAGGAATTAAAGGTATACTAGTCAAAATAATATGAAGTTAATAATTTAAACAATCCATGAAGATTACAATATGGAGCACTATTTAACCAAATATAACTCCGGGCTAAATTTAAATATACATCATACCGGGAACCGAAATTAATACCGGGTTCCATACCATCTATAATACCTTATAGGTGACCAAATAAATTAAGAGAAGCTCATAATACCCAAGTCCAATATAAATTCCATAACTTGTTTACTCGATGATCAACTCGTCCTAACGACTATCCACTTAAGACCCGAACCAAGATTGAACTTAGCACTACATTTGGACAACCAATATATTTATTAAATGACCATAATACCTTCCCTTTGCAGCCCAAAGCCGAACCCCAACCTCTTCCCATTCAGTTTTAATGTACAAGGAACAAACACCACATTAAATCTTATAAACCATTATCCATGCACCCATATGTATCATGATCATGTATCATCATCATCACCAACATCATCATAATCTTGGTTACTTGCAAGATCAACCAAAGTCCCTAAAAGCCTTCACAAAATCTGCCCACATTATAATATTACAAAGACCATACCTTTGACCATTTCACTTGACAAGATCTTGAGGAGTTAGCAAGATTTCAATCCCTAAACTTAAGGGATGATGTCCCCTACACTATTATTAATATACACCATCAGATCTTCAGCTGAAATTCACCACAAACATTCAAGAACACAATCCAAATCTCCCTTGTTCCTCTCTCGGCCGAAGAACAGCAGCAGGCCACCAAACAGCCGCCTCTTTGCAACCCGTTTTCTCTATAATTCTGCTCTTAACATCTTGAACCCTATATATCGTTGGAAAGCTAGAAGAAATCCTTAAACCGTGGTAGAAAGCCTTGAACGGATCTCTGCCCGGAAGACTCGGTAAGAAGCTTTGAACCTTCAAAGGTCACTACTGGAAACTGCATTTTCCAGCAGTACCCCCCTCTCTTCTTTTGTTCATATCTCACAAACCACTTGGTATTTTTGGGTGATTCTTGTTTAGGAATCCAAGGAAACTCGCAAGGATCACGAACCACCTTTTGAACATCCATTTCCGGCTTCATTTCAGCATTAGGTAAGCCGAAAACTCTAGTTGTAACAGTTTATGGTGGCTGGAAAAACACAGATTCTGTCCAGCCACGGTCTCATCATTTTACTTGACCCTAATCCACCTATTTCATGTTATTTGAACATAATGTAGACTCTTAACATCGTGGTTAACGTCAAAGAACTTGGATCTCGTCTTAAATCGCTCAAAAACCGACATTCCCAAGGTACTAATGCCATATAATGTTTAGTAGAAAAACATGGACTAAGCCTAAGATACATATACATAATGAGGTGATTAGACATAAACATAAACTTGAAGTGTGTTGAAATGACATATAATTAAGGATAAATCATGTTAAGTAAAAGATATAAAGGATTTAAAGGGTGTTTAAGGAAGGTTAAGGTTAATAGAACACCTAGTTAAGGTAAAAATGATCTTGAGTAGTAAAACCCACTTTTAAATAAACAAGATGATATAAATGTAAAGATGGAATTTTGGTTATGTTAAACTTTAAAAAGGGTATAACTAACGTATTAAAAACCGTATCGAGTTTGTCATAAAAGTAATAATAATAATAATAATAATAATAATAATAATAATAATAATAATAATAATAATAATAGGAACACTAGTAATAAAAAAATGAAAGTATAAATAAAAGTGAACCTTAAACATAAAGTGCAACCCTTGCACCAAAACATGGAAATAAATATAACGACAATGGTACGGGTAAAAATCCAAGGTACACGTATATTCCTATATACGCAAATGAAAATACCCATGTATAATGTTATAAAAACAAAGGATGTGTATAAGAGTTATAAAAGTAAAAGATAACTATATGTTACGAAGACGAAAATACTAATAATACTTATCATATACATGAAGAAATGATATATACAATTAATACACATATATTCCTATATATGTGCCACAAGTATAAATATAAAATACGGGTTTTTGTGATGGACATTGCGAGTAACTGGAAGGGTGGAGGTGCCGGTAGTCGGGACGTCCTGTCTAGGCTGGTAACTGAATATATCATAGATGGGCCCGTTACCTACCTGGGGACTAACGATGAGAGCTCCAAAACCTATTAGGCTAAAGCATGTCACGAACGTCATGATTACCGACGAATAATTTGTATCGAGCATTCCCTAATGCTCGGAGGATATATATATAAAGAGGATATAACGGAAATACATAACAAGTATAAGACGTTGTCTAACGTCCGTATCGCTAATGTATAAAAAGTGTACATATATACCGTCACCTCATAAGTATGTATCGGGCTAAGTATTAATAGTTATATATTATGTACTGAAGTGCATACGTATACGCTATAATACAGGAAACTCGCCGAGTATAACGGAACATTATTCCTCATTTAAGGTGAGTCTCACAGCCCCTATTTTCACTATTTTCACTATGTTTTAAACTGTTTTCGGGGCGAGGGACACGTGTTTAAATATGTTTTATCATGGTGTATATCTTGATTTACAATGTGCGTGTACATGAGATATTTGGCGCGCTCATGGTACATAAAGTCCCCGGTATATATTGTAACCATAAACTATAGGCAACTATAGCCGAGGAACTCTACGGGTAGTACTACTGGTCTGACCAACCCACTCGTAAGTGGTCGCGCCACTTTATAAGACGGGTGCTTAGTTTTCCGATTTATTTATTCCCTCGTGGACTCGTGGGATGTTATGTGGGGCTTTCTGGTGTATATATATAGTCAAGGAATGGTTACGAACTCATGTATTCACGTTACACTGCAAGTCATGGATACTGCATTCATGACGTTATGAGAATCATATTATAAAGCATTTTATCGAGTCACAAAACTTGTGAACTCACTCAGTTTGTACTGATTAAATTATTTTACGTGTCTTTCAGGTATTTAGCTACGTGGAGAGGTCACGGTGTCTCACTACGGTTTTATGTTTAACTATGGAAATTTCATGAATGAGGATTTTATATTTTGGAGTTTTCACGGCTATTTCTCCCTTCGGCGGGACATAACTGTGAAATCTCAATATGTTATATGTAAATCTTTTTTTTTATGGATATTTTGTAAAACTTATATTATGAATGAAATCCTCATGTATTTTATCATATAGTTGTTTGCTTAACCGCGCTCTCGAAAAACCTTTCATGAGTCGCACACCGGTTGTTTCCGCCTATGGACCGGGTGTGACACCTCACCTTGCCAAACTACTTCTGCCACTAAAGTATGGGTGGGACAATGATTTTCCCTTTTTAAAGATTCATCCAAGACTCTCCGACTCCCATTTGAATTATAAATTGACTTTTAGCTGAAAAGGGTAATTCTATTGTGGGGATGGTTTTTAATCCCATGAATAAAAAGGGCTTTTGCCATGATTAAAAATGATTTTTGGTGCTTTTTAACAACTACTTAGAGCATTCATATCTTATTTTATATATTTTTCTTTATAATTTAGCTAAAAAACATCATTTCATAAATTTATATATTATTTTTCAAAATTCTTCCACATTCTATTCCCTATTCATAGCCATAAATTAATTCTTTATTATTTTTTTCTCTTTTATCTTATTATATAGTAAATGGTGATTAGAGATATGTGATATATTAGAGCATTCACATCTCATTCCATATATTTCTCTATAATTTAGCTAAAAAACATCATTCCATAAATTTATCTATCATTTTTCAAAATTCTTCCACATTCTATTCCCTATTCATATCCATAAATTAATTCTTTATAATTTTTTTCTCTTTTGTCTTATTATATAGTAAATGGTGATTGGGAGATATGTGATATATTATATGGTATGGATCAAAAATGAGTCCCTATATTTAGGGATTTACTTTAGTTGCCATATAACTCATCCATATAATAGGGAATTGATTGGAGAGGTGATTTTGATGGTTTTCTTAAAATTTACCCTAAATTATATGGATTTGACAACTTTAGAGAATGAGTTGAGAATGCTCTTATATGGTATGGATAAAAAATGAGTCCCTATATTTAGGGATTTACTTTAGTTGTCATATAACTCATCCATATAATAGGAATGGATTGGAGATGTGATTTTGATGGTTTTCTTAAAATTTATCCTAAGTTATATGAGTTTGACAATTTTAGAGAATGGGTTGAGAATGCTCTTATAACACTTCATAAAAGATTCTACTCTTAGCCTTCCTAGAGCATTATTTGCGTGATGGAGTTTTGTAAATTATATGGTATGATTATGAGTAGTTGTGACTGTGAGTATAAGAGAGAGAAAATACTATATAAATTTGAGGTTTCATTGTTCATACTGTATAATATTTTAATATTTTCTAAAAGTGGTTGTGAGTGAAAGAGAGAGAAAAGATAATGATAAAGGTATAAAAACTAATATTTAATTAAGCATGACAGAGAAACTATAATGATTTTTAGTGTAATTATATGATATACATGGATATATGATAGGGAATGGACTGTGAATACTCTAATGTACTCTAACTATCTTATCACCTTATCAAAGTGAGAATTGCAAAAATGATTTTAGATATATAGTGAAATTTGAGTAGAGGTATTTTGAATAGAATAAGTTTTAACATAAATAAGTCAAGATTTATGAAGGTTTTGGAGAAAAAAGAGGGGATGATTTCAATTCATGTTTATTTAATATTTCATGTGTTGTATAATTGGTACATACTTTTGAGTAATATAATGTTAGAGCCATACCTAGACTCCATCATCATGTCTTATCTCCATTTTGGTTTTGATTCGAACCATGATTGCATATGGACTGTAACTGTATGGTTCGGATGATACATCGAAGAGAGGTAAAATAAAAAAAAAATTAGCAGTAGTGGTATTAGTGATCCATTTTGTGCATAGATGGGCATGTCACGTTTGTAAAGATACACTGTGTAAGTATGGGCGTGTATGTACATATACGTTCATAAACATATACGGTCTATGTTAGTGTGTATATTTATAGAGTTTGTTTGTTTTGATCATTTGTAATTTTAATTCTGATAATAAAATTTTTCTCTTCTTGTCATTTCTTTCTTTACATGTTTATCGTTCTTCGAACGTTTACATGGTATCAGAGCATGGTTTCTAGTCCTGCTCTTTGTTTTTCACCGATTTTATTCGGTTTTTCTCATTTTCTTTGATCTTTTGTGATCATTTTCTGTTTGTTTGGTCATTATTTAATCAAATTCTTTCATTATCATCCAGTTCTGATCGTTTGCAATGCGTATAAGTCTTTATGTTCTGTGTTGTTCTGTTCTGAGTTGTTCTGTTCTTTCTGCAGTCTCCCGTATAAGTTTGATCTGTTCTGTTATATTTCAGTTCTTTCTACCGTATAATTCTCTCGTACAAGTTTTTTTGTGACTTATACGTTGTTTACCTTTGCTCGTCCGTATAAGTTTGTTTGGTTATCTGCCGTATAAGTATTTTATAGACTTATATGTTTCTTTGTTCTATGGCTGATGTGAACACTTTAGCTCCTCCAACCATGACCATTGATCCTTCTAACTCTCTCTATCTCCATCCATCAGATCATCCTGGTATGATTCTGGTCTCAAAATTTTTTTATGGAACCGGGTTTGGAGCTTGGAAGAGAGCTATGGCCATTGTTCTCTCAGCTAAGAATAAGCTTTGTTTCATTAATAATACTTTGAACATGCCAAGTGATGAGCAACAGATGGCTGTTCGGAAAAGGTGCAATGATATGGTTATCTCATGGATTATCAATACTCTTACCCGAGATATAAGCGATAGCGTGTTGTATGCTGAGACTGTCCAAGTTTTATAGAATGAGCTTAATGCTCGTTATGGTCAAGCAAATGGGGCAAAATTTTATCAGTTTCAAAAGAATCTTTGTCAAATCACCCTAGGAAACAATGACATTCCTACTTATTTTGCAAAGATGAAATCTAACTGGGATGAGTTGAATGCAATCAACACTCTACCTTCATGCACTTATGGAGCAGCTCATGCGTTAGCTAAAAGAGACGACGATCAAAAACTGATTCAATTTATTGTTGGTCTTAATCCATCTTGTGATACAATCAGAAGTAACATTCTTATGATGGAACCTTTGCCCTCCATCAACCGATCCTATGGAATTCTAATACAAGGATTGGGAATTCGGTTAACAAGTGTTATAAGTTGATTGGTTTTCCAAATGACTTTAAATTAATCAAAGGGAAAATATCTGCTAACCTTGCTAAAGAACACAGAGACAATATACAACAACAAGGGATTTCTGAGCAGCAGTATCATGATTTGATGAGTCTGTTGCAACAAACTAAAGTCCAACATGTTGCTAACAATGCTTCTACCATCAATCAGCAAACTTTTAGAGGTATAATTTCTTGCAATTATGCAAAATCTAAATGAATCATTGATACTAGGGCCAATGATCATATGTGTCATGATCAAACTTTGTTTTCACAAATATCTTTTCTCAAAACTCCTATTTTTATAAATCTTCTTAATGGGACATCTGTCTCAGTTCATCAATCTGGAATTTTTCCTTTAACAGAGAAAATTTCATTGTCAAAAGTTATTTTCGTGCCACATTTAAAAACAATCTTCTTTTTGTATCTCGTTAATGTTCGGATACTGATGGTATTGTTCTTTTCTCTAAACATACATGTGTTTTGCAGGCCCCTTATCTGAAGACGCCTCAGGTTCTTGGTGCTTTACTAAATGGTATTTATCTTTTAGAGGCCACCAATCAATTATCTGTCAATTCCTTTCATTCAAATAAAGTTTGTAATCTTGTTGTTAATGGTGATACTTGGAAAAATCTCCTTGGTAATCTTCCAAGTTACAAGTTAAAGAATTTACCTTTCATGTCTAGTATTTCTTTGAATAATCTTGATCATTGTTCTATATGCCCAAAGGCAAAACAACACAAATTGCCTTTTCCAACAAGTGTCTCTTCGACTACTAAAAATTTTTAATTTGGTCCATATAGATGTTTGGGGTCCATATCATACATCTACTTACAATGGTTTTAGATATTTTTTTTAACCATTGTGAACGACTATAGTAGAACCACTAGGACACATTTGCTTTCAACTAAGAGCAATGCTTTTCTAACTCTTCAATCATTTATTGACATGGTTCATACTCAATTTGGCACTACTGTAAAAGTTATTTGTTCTGATAATGCTTTTGAACTAGGATCTGGTAATACTCAGCGTGCTTATTTTTTAAGTAAAAGAATTATAAATCAAACTACTTGTCGAGTTGTGCCTTAACAAAATGTTGTTGTTGAGATGAAACATAAACATTTACTTGAGACTTCAAGGGCTCTCATGTTTCAGTCTAAGCTTCCAGTTGAATTTTGGGGTGATTGTGTTCTTACAGCAACTCATTTAATCAATCGCTTCCATACTAATATTTTGAACAATAAAACTCCTTATGAAGTTTTAACAAGGAAGCCTCCATCCTATGAGCACATGAAATCTTTTGGTTATCTTGCATATGCTTCAACTTTGTCTCATGGACGGGATAATTTTTCACCTCGTGCTGTGCCTTGTGTTTTTCTGGGATATCGTGTCGGTAAAAAGGCTTATCGTTTATTCGATCTTGATGCCGACAAGGTTATCATCTCAAGAGATGTTGTTTTCTTTGAGACTTTGTTTCCTTCAATCACCAAATCCAAAGACTATTGACCTTATTAATCAAATTTTTTGAGGAACCGACTATAGTAGAACCACTAGGACACATTTGCTTTCAACTAAGAGCAATGCTTTTCTAACTCTTCAATCATTTATTGACATGGTTCATACTCAATTTGGCACTACTGTAAAATGTATTCGTTCTGATAATGCTTTTGAACTAGGATCTGGTAATACTCAGCGTGCTTATTTTTTAAGTAAAAGAATTATACATCAAACTACTTGTTGAGTTGTGCCTTAAAAAAATGTTGTTGTTGAGAGGAAACATAAACATTTACTTGAGACTTCAGGGGCTCTCATGTTTCAGTCTAAGCTTCCAGTTGAATTTTGGGGTGATTGTGTTCTTACAGCAACTCATTTAATCAATCGCTTCCATACTGATATTTTGAACAATAAAACTCCTTATGAAGTTTTAATAAGGAAGCCTCCATCCTATGAGCACATGAAATCTTTTGGTTACCTTGCATATGCTTCAACTTTGTCTCATGGACGGGATAATTTTTTACCTCGTGCTGTGCCTTGTGTTTTTCTGGGATATCATGTCGGTAAAAAGGCTTATCGTTTATTCGATCTTGATGCCGACAAGGTTATCATCTCAAGAGATGTTGTTTTCTTTGAGACTTTGTTTCCTTCAATAACCAAATCCAAAGACTATTGACCTTATTAATCAAATTTTTGAGGAACCTACTCCTTCTAGTGTTCCTGTTTCTTCCAATGTTCCTACTCCTTCCGCTGTTCCTGCTTCTTCCGTTATTCCTACTTTTTCCGTTGTTCCTATTTCTTCGGAACCACTTCGAAGATCTTTAAGATCTTCAATTCAACCTTCATATCTGAATGATTATATCTGCAATCATTCTGATTCTTCATGTTTTCACCCAGTTACTAATTCTTGTTCTTCTTCTACCTTATTTTCTGATTCTGATATTCTTTCGTCTAGCAAATCTTTCACTACAGTGATATTCGAGTTACGAGAGCCTACTTCTTACAAAGAGGCTGCTATTATTCGTGAATGGCAGGATGCCATGAAAACTGAATTTCAGGCTTTTGAGAACACTAATACCTGGGCTGTGGTTGACCTTCCTCCTGGAAAAAAGGCCATAAAATGTAAATAGGTTTTGAAACTCAAACACAAAGCTGATGGCTCTGTTGAATGGTGTAAAGCACGTCTGGTTGTCAGGGATGATACTCAAACTGAAAGCGATTATAACGAGACATTTTCTCTTGTCATCAAGATGACTACAATTCATGGTCTGATTGCAGTTGCTACTAAAAGAGATTGGCCTCTTTTTCAACTTGACGTCAATAATGCTTTTCTTCATGGTGATTTGGATGAGGAGATTATATGTCCCCACCATCTGGAATGCAGCTTCCACATAACCAGGTTCTTAAACTTCAAAAGTCCTTGTATGGTTTGAAACAAGCTTCTCGTCAGTGGTATGGGAAGTTATCTTCTGCCTTGAAATCTCGGGGTTACGTTGGTTCCCGAAATGATCATTCTTTGTTCTCATAGTATATGGGATCTTCGGTGGTATACGTTGCCGTATATGTTGATGATATTTTGGCCACTGGTAACAATATGGAAGAGATCTACAACTTAAAAGAGTTTTCTAGATACATCTTTCAAAATCAAGGATTTAGGATCTGTTAACTATTTTCTGGGATTGGAAGTTCTTCACACTACTGATGTATATAAAATTATACATATTTTTAGCATAAAATAATATCTAAAAACTGCAACTTCTATCAAATAATATAGTTCAAATAGGTACTTATCATGTTAAAATGTATTTTCAGGTAAACCCAAGCCTCAAACGAAGAAACGAACGAAAAGCCAAAACTAAATCAAAGAAAACCCAAGAAAACACTGAAACACGCCCCCATGCACCATGGAACACGCCCCCATGATTTCCTGTGCAAGAAAAGACAAAAATATGCAAGAAAAGACAAAATACTGGATAGCTGGACACGGACCGTGCCCCGTTAGGCATGGGGTCGTGGTCACCTTTCAGAAAAGACAAAAGAAATATAAACAAATCACCAAAACATGGGGCCGTGCTTCATGAAGAACGCCCCCGTGGTGAGTCATCATGTACGATCTGACAGAGAATTTAATGCGAATGGCCACCTAGACACAGGGGCGTGCCCAGAGCCGGCCATGAGGGGAGGGAGGGTAGTCGATGGCCATTTTCCTTACACCCCGCTAGGCCCAGAATTTATTTATTTTTTTGAAAAAAAATATATATTTTTATGAAAAATATATGTACAATCGATGTTTCAACACAATTACATGACCACTAGCTTGGTCTAATGGCAAAGAGGTATGACATCTAACCAAGAGGTTGTGGGTTCTAGTCTTATTTGAGACATTTTTAAGTTTATTTTTATACAAAAGTTTTTTAAACAACTCAAATTATAACCAAGTAAGCCCATTTAAAATTAAAGTGTTTAAACCCAATAAAATCTTCCTTTCACTTAAGGCCCAAAAAAATTTCGCATTTGGCCCAAAAACATTTCCGCCTTCTCGGAGCCGACCCTGGGCGTGCCTCATGAAGCACGGGGTCGTGCTTGGTTGCCCAGACAGCCTATAAATAGAGGAGCATGTTGAACTCATTTGGTGTGCTAGAAGAAAACTTCTATACATGTTTCACTTATAAAAACACCCACATTACACTCATATTGAAGATCTTGTGGAGAGTTTGAAGGCTTGGAAGCTATCATCATCATCGTCATCCATCATCTTCATCATCCATCACCATTGAAGAAGGAAGATTAATCCACATTTGGTTAGATTGTTCTAGTTTGATCATGTGTTTGTTATCTTCATCTCTTTTAATGTTCATAACTATATGAGCTAAACTCCATTTACCATCTAATTTCTATGAAGAAACTTTGTTTTACTTGATAATTATGCTAAACATTTGATTTAGTTTGGTAAAGTACATGGTTAGTTTGCAATTATCCTTTGATGAATAAATGTTTTATCACTTTAACTCAATACATCAAGGTTGATGACTAATAATCATTCATGATTCACTCATGTTCTTGGAGACTAGAAATGGTAAAATGAATACCTTGATAACTTATTCAAGATAAAACATGGATCCTTATGTTGTACTTAGAAATAATGAGATATAAGTTATGATCTATTTATCTAGTTTTGATAATTCTGAAATAACATTGTTAACACGTTTGCTTAGGTTATCATGCTAGTTAAAGAAATCATATGTTAATGGACTGTGTAATTATAATCTAATAAAATCAACCAATGGGAGGTTGTGTGACTAAACTATAACCACCAGAAGTTGTTAGAATTGGTATTTGAGAAATCAAAGTCAATCCTAATCTTTCTACTTTACCAAACTACTTGCCTACTTAAATTGACATTCTCGTGGTAGTATGAGATTAAGAAAGGGTGGACTTGAAAATACTCATGCTACTTTCTTTCATGTCATAGAATATGTTCACTTAGAAATGAGGGGCTATTCTATCATATATTATTAGGGCTAGTTTATCACGTGTTTACTTAATAATCATCAAGGAAGAATGGAGTGGATTCTTGATCTTAGATGGTAACCTTCATATAATTGATTTTATCACTTAGAATTTATCTTCTTGTCACCTACATATTATATATATAAGTATTTATATTTTATAAAAATTTTAAAAATCAACCCTAAAATGATTAAAACTCTTTGATTGAACTAAAATGAAGATTCATTATTAGAAACATTTGTGTCCACGGATCGATACTTGGTTCTTACCAATACTATTATATATATACGATAGATACACTTGCCTATTTTGTGTGTGCTTAGTCTTAGTAGAAATCACGTTTGTAAACTTAAAACACGATCTTGTGCAAAAGCTAAAATCCAATTCCAACCAATTTTTAACACACCGCACACAGCACATCAAGTTTTTGGCACCGTTGCCGGGGACACGGTACGTTTCTAAGAACAATCTAAGTTTTTAATTTAATCATTGTTTATAAATTGTACAAATTTCTAACTTTTATTTTGTTTACTAACTATGAGATTAGAATTTTTTTTAAAAGGCTAGCCTAACCTTTTTCTTTATTTAACTAACCTTTACTTTAGTGTTAAATTTAACTAACCTTTAGTTTTTAATAGTTTAACTTTGATTTAATCCCATGTATGTCCTCTACACTCGGATTCGAGCTTGTTTCTCCAATTTCTGAACCGGAACGACTTTTTCATCGATGAATACGTAAACGGACTGCAGAACCCGTTGAAACAATCAAAGACGAGTCAGTAGACGCCTCTGCATCAGGAGAAAATTAAACCGAATAAATGATGGAAGCACAAAACAATAAGCCAACATGAGCCAATATGCCAAGCCAACCCTCGAAGGCTATGGAAATGGAGTGGCTCCACCCGATATCACCGAAAATTTCAAAATCAAATAAAGCACCATTCATATGGTGGAAAATTCAGTTCAATTTCATGGTCTCCTTGACGAAGACCCTCTTTCTCATATATCTCGATTCTTACAAATTTGCGGAACCTTTAAAATTCAAAACTGTTTAATAGATCAAATCAAACTCAAACTCTTTCCTTTCTTTCTAAGGGGTCAAGCCTTATATTGAACAGAATCTCTTCCTTCTGGGACCATCACCAACTGGTACCATATGGTTGAACAATTTCTCCTCAAATACGTTCCGCCTGATAAAACTGCCAAATATCGAGCCAGCATTACTGGATTCCAGACCGATGATGATGAATCGCTACATGAAGCATGGGAGAGATACAAAAGTATTCTAAGAAGATTCCCACATCATGAACTGAGCGTATGGTTACATGTTCAAACTTTCTTTGACACACAATCCAGTCAAAACAAACAGACCATCGACTAAGTCGCCGGTGGAGACCTGGGATCCAAATCACCTAACGAAGCATTTGAAATCATGGAGAAGGAAATAAAGAAGAGTTTCGCTTATAACCCACCCAGATCTACACCAACACATAAAGGAATGCACCACATCGATTCCAAGATTCTTGTCACCGCACAGCTTGAAGCATTCTCTAAAAAATTCGAACAACTTTAAGCCGAACTATCAAAAACCAAGATCACTTGTGACACCTGTGGAGGAACTCATAAGACAAGTGACTGCAAACAAGTCATTATACCCATGGATGAAGTTGACTTCATCGCCCGTCAAAGCAATGCTTTCAGCAACAACTAGAATCAAGGTTGTAAAAACTAAGATCACCTGTGACACTTGTGGAGGAACTCATAAAACAAGTGACTGCAAACAAGTCATTATAGCCATGGAAGAGGTTAACTTCATCGCCCGTCTAAACAATGCTTTCAGCAAAAATTAGAATCAAGGTTGTAGAAACCACCCAAATTTCAGTTGGAAGGACGGAGGTAATACTCAAACTCTACCCGGATTAGAAAAGAGACCGATGAATCAATCTTTCCAACCGAAACCTCAATTTCAACAACAAAGTTCCAGTAGCCATCAAAATTCGAGCTATTCCAAAATTGAAGAAATGTTGATCCAAATCATGATTAAGACAAATGAAGCAGAAAAGAAAGCCGACTTAAGAGCCGTTGATATCAGCGGAGTACTGTTAAAACATGAAGCTGACTTAAAAAGCCAACAATCCTCATTGTAGAATCTAGAAACTCGAATCAGACAGATTGCCCGACAATTGTCTGAAAGGCCAGCTGGCGCTCTTCTAAGAAACACAATAACAAACCCAAATGCGACAGCCAACGTTGTTGTATTGAGAAGTGGCACAACCACTGTTGTCTCACCAACTTCAGAACCAGTTATGGAGAAGGAAGTCTCTAATAAAACGCAGGAGAGACTGATTCCGACAGGCACCGTACAACCTAAGGAACCAGTCCGAACTTATGTTCCACCTATTCCATACCCTGGATGGCTGAAACATGAGAGATTGGAAGCTCAGTACGGAAAGTTTTCAGAACTCTTCAAACAACTCCACATCAACATCCATTTCGTCGAAGCCATTGCTCAAATGCTGAAATATGCAAAGTTTCTTAAAGAAGTGCTGACCAACAAGAGTAAGATGGAGGAACTCTCGCATGTTACCTTGAGTGAAGAATTCTCGGTTGTCCTCCAAAACAAGCAGCCACCAAAGATGACCGATCCAGGGAGCTTTACTATCCCTTGTCTTATAGAAAATTTGTTTTTTAGCAATGCCCTGGCCGACCTAGGAGCTAGTATTAACTTAATGACTTATGCGGTTTTTGAAAAACTAGGGATAGGAGAACCAAAGCCCACCCGCATGAGCATTCCGTTAGCTGACCGATCCATTAAATCCTCGGGGCATTGTTGAAACATACTTGTCAAAATTGACAAATTTGTTTTCCAGTATATTTTGTAATTCTAGACAAGGAGGAAGACAAAAGTGTACCTCTGATTCTAGGAAAACCCTTTTTAGCCACTTCAAATGCTATCATTGATGTTTGCACTGGCAAACTCACTCTCAGGGTCAATGATGAGGCAATCACTTTTGACATAGGAATTTCTATGCAACATCCGCAGCATCACGATGACACATTATACTGTGTTGACATCATCGATTCTATCGTGAGTTGCTATGTGTGAGATTCCTCCATCAGTAACAGAGTAGTAACACAAATCTTAACTAAAATCGTCACCAAACCCATTTTAGAAAATGAAAATCTCAATACTATCAACAACAATCATGAAACATCAGAAGTAGTATGTGAGATCACTGAATGTAACAAAAAATCAAAACCATCAATTGAAGAACCACCAGCCTTAGAGCTAAAAAGAACTACCAAACCATCTCGAATACGCCTTTCTAGAAAAAGACTCTCAACTCCCGGTAATTATTTTATCTCACCTTTCTAAGGAAGAGAAAGATGAACTTCTTAAAGTTCTTAAGAACCATAAGAAGGATATCGCATGGAAGATCATGGATATTAAGGGCATCAGTCCTTCCTTTTGTACTCACAAAATCCTCATGGAGGAAGAATACAAATCTGTGGTCCAACATCAGAGACGTCTCAATCCCAACATGCAAAATGTGGTGAAGAAAGAAGAAATCAAACTCCTTGATGCCTGATTAATCTACCCAATCTCATATTCACCTTGGGTTAGTCCAGTTCAAGTAGTACCCAAGAAGGGAGGAATGACAGTAGTAATGAACGAGAAGAATGAGCTAAATACAAAAGAGGACCATTACAGGCTGGCGAGTTTGCATTGATTACCGGAAGCTTAATGACGCCACAAGAAAAGATCATTTTCCACTTCCTTTTATTGATCAGATGCTCGAACGTTTATCTGGAAAAATGTTCTACTTCTTTCTTGATGGATTCTCTGGATACTTTCAGATTCCCATTGCTCCTAAAGATCATGAGATAAACCACCTTTACATGTCCGTATGGAACCTTTGCTTACCGAATAATGCCATTTGTATTATGTAACGCTCCGGCCACCTTCCGACGTTGCATGGTAGCCATCTTTCATGAAATGATCGAACACTTGATGGAAATATTCATGGACGAGATCTCAGTCTTTGGAGACTCCTTCGATCATTGTCTGAAAAACCTAAACAAAATGTTGGTTAGGTGTGAAGAAGTGAATTTAGTACTCAACTGGGAAAAATGCCACTTTATGGTCAAATAAGGCATTGTTCTCGGTCTTAAGATATCTCAAGCAGGATTAGAAGTTGATAGGGAAAAAATCGAAACTATATCCAAACTGCCGCCACCAACTTCAGTCAAAGCCATAAAAAGTTTTCTAGGTCACGCATGATTCTATCGCCGCTTCGTAAAAGACTTTTCCAAAATTACTAGACTTATGACCAAACTTCTAGAAAAAGACGCGCCATTCGTCTTCTCTGAAGAATGTGTATAATCATTCAACATATTGAAAGATAAACTTGTCAACGCACTGATCATTACTACACCTAATTAGACCCTTCCATTAGAAATCATGTTCGATGTAAGTGACTTTGCAGTTGGAGCCGTACTCGGACAATGCAAAGAAAAACATTTCCACCCAATTTACTTTGCTAGTAAAACTATTAATGATGCACAAGAAAATTACACCACAACAGAAAAAGAGTTATTAGCTATAGTTTTTGCCTTCGAAAAGTTTAGATCCTACCTAGTTCTTTCCAAAACCATAGTTTACACCGACCATGCCACCATACGATACCTCTTCAACAAACAAGTTGCAAAACCCATACTTATCCGATGGATTCTACTACTCCAAGAATTCGACATAGAAGTCAAGGACAAGAAAGGAGCAGAGAATGTAGCCGCATACCATCTTTCACGTTTAGAATGCCCAGCATCATAGGAACATCACAAGGAAATTATCGATGATAATTTTCCACATGAAGTTCTCATGCATATCCAAGCATTCATGAAAGAGGAGGATGAAAGTCCATGGTTTGCTGATTTCGCGAACTATCTAGCTTGCAGAATCCTAAGGAAAGGGCTAACTCATCAACAACGGAATTCTTCTCCGACCTTAAGTTCTACTTGTAGTAAGACCCTTAGTTGTTTAGGATAGGTGCCGATTGTAACATTTCGGGTTTTTATTTATGTATTCTTGTAATCATACTCGACCCGTTTAAGGGTTCAGGTCACTCATTTAATAAAACCGACGCATTTTTTTGAGTATTATAATTGTTTTAGTCTTATTATTTAATATCTTAAATATTTAAACTTACAAGAATTTGCAATCTTCACACAAACTCAAACTTTAACCCATTCTTGTTTCCACCTATAAACTCCAGGGGTCTGTTATGTAATTTATGATATTATAAAATAATATATTTATTCAAAAAATTAAATAAATACCCTTAACCCATCTAACCGGTCCGAACACGCCACCCATGGACCCAACCGACCCGGCGCACCCCAAACCTTTCAAAACCTTCGATTCCCACTCGTTTATGATCAGCTAATTTAGGCATTTGGCATATTCCACCGAATAAACGCGTAACTGACACTCTAATTGTGGTAAAACATCATGTATGACAGCTAATTGATTCGCAATTACAAACATATCGAACCGTGACTTAATCACTCTTAAAACCCTATATAAACTCGTTTATAATTCATATAAATCACACCATACCACCCCATTACATTGCGAACCTAACCCCTAACCTAATTTTAACATACAAAGCCGTTAAGACCCTCTTCGATCAATCCAAGAGCCGTGACCACTCATCTCGTCGTTCACCCTCATTTCATCATCAATTACGGTAATTAAACTTGGCTTTGTACTCATTTTTAATCAACAAACAAAAACCCTAAGTCAATTTGAATCAGCACCAAGCAATTAAACCAATTTAAAGTCTAGGGTTTGATTTGGGGAAGAACACAAACTGTATACAGTGTATTTAAATTTCCCGTTGCATTGTTTCATCAAATTCAAGCGCTGGCCTGATGGCCAACGCATGTTGTCTTAAAGCTTGAGCTGGCCTGGGGCGCGGGTTCAAGTCCCCCAAGCCATGTTTTTGAATTATATTTTTCTAAAATCCATTTTTAATCAATTTTTAATTTATTATATATATATATATATACAACACTAAATAAACAATATTTTGATGAACCGTACCTCGGGTTATTGTTTTATACATATATAATTGTATACATACACAGGCATAAGTATATATATAACACGGATATTATTAATGTTTTCTTTTACCGTTCAAACCGAACAAATGACTTATTAGTGTTCGAAGTATCAACTTTCTCTTAACTTTCTCAGTTAATTTACCTATTACGAATAGCGTCTACTTATCAAATATTAATATTTTATCAAACCTACAATTTATCATAATAATAATAACCATAAAAAGTTAACTAATTAAGCTAATAACAAACTCATACTTAAAACCCAATCGAATCTCAAATCCATTGTAATCCTTGTTAATTTTTTATTTATAATTAATTAATATTATATGTATCAACTAGGATTTTTTGTCGGTGAACCTCGAGGAGCTTGACCGTTTTCATCCTAGTTCTTTTTATTATCTCATCATCACTTAATCCACTAGTTAAGGTAAGTAAATACACATCTCACGTTTTACCGCTTTACAATTTTGGGGGCGTTATGCGTTCAAAATCAACTTATTGTTTTCACTACAATTTCGTTATATGCATAATTCTAATTGCTCGATTAGTTTTTATGTGCGAATATGACTATTTGGTTATTTTATGTTGGTTGGTATCTTATCCTCATCCTCATTTGTATGATCATACGCCGTCGAAGTAAACCTTTATCAATGCGATTCGGTTGAAAAGACAACTTTTATTTATTTTTTAATAGTTGTAGTAATTTACGATTACTGCGTGGAATTTTCCTTTTATTATTATATATACTCAAAAACTGTGGTTTACTTGCTCAATGTTATGTTGACAAAAATATATATTTTCACGCATGACGCATGTAACTTTATTAGATGAATCAAGTATTGAAGTTAGATGATACCTTAGGTTGCCTTGATGAATGAATAACACATTTGCCTTAAGTTATTTATGTTTTGAAGATTTAATTGTAACGGTATTCTTTTGAGACAATGTTTGTGTTTTTGAAATTTGATATATGAATGAATAATTTAGATATTGACACGTGTATTTTACTTAGTGTCTTCTGAGCTATGATACATATTGTCGCGCACCGACATGTTCCATTATATGTTGGGGTGTGACACCGATCATGTTGTTCGTAGGTGTGTATTAGGAAAGGAAGTCTTAGATTTCTCAAACACTGCCATGAAGGACCAACCGGTGGACACCACGGTAAGAAAAGTGTTTGATGCAGGATTCTTCTAGCCCACCATATATAAAGACAAACATGTTTTGATCCAAGCATGTGATGCTTGTCAAATAGCCGAAAACATCTCAGTCAAAAATGAGATGGCTCAAAAAGGCATTCAAATTTGTGGTCTTTCATGTATGGGGAATAGATTTCATTGGTCCATTTCTTAACTCATTTGGAAATATGTACATCCTTGTAGCAGTCGACTACGTGTCTAAATGGGTAGAATTTCAGGCTCTTCCCACTAACAATGCTCGAGTAGTTGTACGATTTCTGAAAAATTTATTTTCACGATTCGGTACTCCAAAAGCCCTAATCAGCGACAGATGTACTCACTTCTGCAATGCCTTAATGGACAAATTCCTAGCACGATATGGAGTTCACCAGCGTTTGGAAACACCATATCACCCTCAGACCAGTGGGCAAGTAGAAGTCTCGAATCGGGGAATTAAAAGGATCCTCGAAAGAACTATTGGGATGAATCGTAAAAATTGGGCAGAAAAGTTAGATGACACTTTGTGGACCCTTAGGACAGCCTACAAACCCCCTCCCCCCCATAGGAACAACACCCTTCAAACTTATTTATTGGAAAGCATGTTATCTACCCGTAGAACTAAAACACAAAGATTATTGGGCTCTTAGAGCAGTGAATTTTGATCTATTATCTGCCGGTAAAAACCGGGAAGATCAAATTCACCAGCTCGAAGAACTAAGAGCACTGGCATACGAAAATTCATGGTCTTACAAAGAAAAGACTAAACGTTTACACGACGCCCATCTAAAAGGAAACAAAAAATTTCAAGTTGGCGATCGTGTACTGTTATATAACACACGTTTACATCTTTTCCCAGGAAAGTTGAAATCTCGTTGGGCAGGTACATACATAGTCGAATAAATTTTTGACTATGGGACAGTCGAGATCCCAAATTCTGACGGCCACAAGTTTAAAGTTAATGGACATCGATTAAAACCATACATCTATGGACTATTCGAGACCGTCTCTAAGGTATTAATCCTCCACCAGAACCAATGAACATATTGGAAGTAGGGTCTGGCCAAAACTCTGATTAAACTAGGCGTTGTAAATAGATTAGTTTAAAAGTTAAAAAATAAAAGAATATGTCTCAAAACACGGGGGCGTGCTTCAGTTGGCATGGCCCCGTGCCACAAAATGCGGGCCGGAATCTTCGCTGCAAAAATCTCAATCAGTCTGGTTCTAACATAATTGTCAGATCCAAAGCACGGGGCCATGTTCCTATAAGCATGGGGTCGTGCCTGGCAATTTTTTGGCTATAAATTGCACCTCTTGTCAATGCATTTCTTGCACCAAACCTAACATAAACTCTTACCCCTGAGAAATCAAAATGTCAACTGATATGAGCAATGAAATTTCCATTCCTCGCCAACCAAGAAACGAAATCCGACACATTTCCAAAACCGAGCTACTCATCAAACTTCAAAAGCTCGTGAAGCAACTCACCGAAATGAATCTCCTTGTAGAGTTGGTGGAAAATGTGAAAATAGAACTACGAGACATCAATGAACAACCTCAGTTTCAAGTCCTTCGTTTCACTTACTTTCCTCCACCCGGGCCGTTCGATGGAGGAGATCCATTCAGTGGAATTTAGAGACATTTTTCTTTATCTTTTAATGTGTAATCAAGTGCAATAGGCACAATGTTTAGGACTTTCTGGCTTAACCCGACTAAATTTCATGTTTTAGGATATTCGAGCTTATCCCGACTCTATGTTTATGACCTTATTATTAATGAAAAGTAATTTTAGGACGTTAAAAATGCTTAATTAACGTCTTAAACATCGTTCCAAAAAATTTTGTTCTCGCATTTTGCTAAAAAAATCAAAGAACAAATCCCAATGACAAAAGCAAGGGTTGTGCCTCACTTTACACGGGGCCGTGGTCACCTTAGAATCTTCCGCATGATACGCGCTGACTCCGTACAATTCATAGAAACAGAAATATTTATTCTCTCAAAAACACGGGGCCGTGCTTCACCAAGCACGAGCCGTGCTCGATGTTCCAGCCTCTATATATTACATGCCATCCTCACAATTCCATTCATACCAAACTAAAAATTACTGAAATGGATAACAAAAGAATGGAGTGGAAACCAGTGAGGAAATTAAAAAATGGTGAATCGTCCTCACACCTTGAAGAAGAAATCATAAGGCTTCAAGGCATAGTAAGAGACCAAGTCGAGAGAAACATTCAAGCGGAGGCTCGCTAGATCGAGTTGACAAACAAGGTTGAACTATTGTGGTTCGAAAACACATTGTTGAAAGTCATAACAAAGAAGTGGATTACAAGCTTAATTTCCTTAACCGTGAAATCAGAAAGCTCGACAAAAAGCTTTCCGATCTCTTGGAATCCAAAAGAGCCGCACCACACATTCAAGATTTGTTCCGGAATGGTAGTCGTTATTAGTTTCAAGTAGGATAAGCCTTGTCTTGTTTCCTTAGGAGTTGTTCTCGTTTAAGTTAGTTTTATGTTTCTTGATTCATGTTGCATTATTTTTGGTGTAATGTTTAGAAGTTAATGAAATTTCTTAGGATTTTACGTTTTTATCCTTAATCTTCAAAGAAAAAAATTAGATAATAACAAACAAGCTCATTAAATAAACAAAAAAGAACCTGACTATTACATGCAGCACGGGGTCGTGCCTCATAAGGAACGGGGCTGTGCCCCAACCTACAATGCAGTTTCGAATTTTTAAATAAAATGCCAACTTTCTCATAACATAACCCTAAAAACCTACTCCGCCTCTATCCGAAAACCTGCGAACCAACACCAATAATTCCAATCTTTGCTTCAAACCTTCAATTCCAAACAAAAGGTATGTAAATTTTATGATTATATAGTTCTAATTCATCATTTTAGGTCTTAATCAAACCCCAAATACGAAATTTGTACCAATTGTTGTTGAATCGGGTCAAAACCCGGAAAGTGGGATTATTAATTGTTAATATCTAGGGTTTTGAATTGTTAAAAAGGTTTGACCCGACTAAAATTTAGGTTTGAAAAAATTTTTTGAGGAATATCATTCGGGTTCGGGTCTTGGAAGACCCATACCATGAAAATCAAACCCGGATGATATTTCTTAAAAACCTTGTTGAATCGCAAGTTTGAATCTTAACATTTTCAAAAATCGGATTTAGAAACAAGGGTCGTGTTTCTGCAAAAACACGCCCCGTGGTCAACAGTAAGTCAACCAAAACTCAAACTTGGTCACAATGGTTAAAACTGTCAAACCAGATAAACATGGGGCTGTGCCTTATGGGGCACGGGGTCGTGCTTTGCTCTCTGTTCCACATGTTCAATTAAAATTTGTGATTACTTGCCTAATCTTGTTCTAAAACTGTAGATGGCTTAATATGGGGACGCGGAACATGCTTTCTTAGTTTTCCCAGAGAACACAGCACGAGATAGGATGACTCAACAAAGATTAACATACTTGAACAACCGATTTCCCGAGCCAAACTTTTGCGCGTGTGCCAATATTTTGAAAAAGGTAAACCAATGGAGAAGGTACAAAGGGCTCGTCAAACGGCCATGAGCACGTGTTCTCAACCAGAAAGGCAGAGCAGTGACCGAATTAACTAAGGAATTGTGTTCTTACAGCAACTCATTTAATCAATCGCTTCCATACTGATATTTTGAACAATAAAACTCCTTATGAAGTTTTAACAAGGAAGCCTCCATCCTATGAGCACATGAAATCTTTTGGTTACCTTGCATATGCTTCAACTTTGTCTCATGGACGGGATAATTTTTTACCTCGTGCTGTGCCTTGTGTTTTTCTGGGATATCATGTCGTTAAAAAGGCTTATCGTTTATTCGATCTTGATGCCGACAAGGTTATCATCTCAAGAGATGTTGTTTTCTTTGAGACTTTGTTTCCTTCAATCACCAAATCCAAAGACTATTGACCTTATTAATCAAATTTTTAAGGAACCTACTCCTTCTAGTGTTCCTGTTTCTTCCAATGTTCCTACTCCTTCCGCTGTTCCTGCTTCTTCCGTTATTCCTACTTTTTCCGATGTTCCTATTTCTTCGGAACCACTTCGAAGATCTTTAAGATCTTCAATTCAACCTTCATATCTGAATGATTATATTTGCAATCATTCTGATTCTTCATGTTTTCACCCAGTTACTAATTCTTGTTCTTCTTCTACCTTATTTTCTGATTCTGATATTCTTTCGTCTAGCAAATCTTTCACTACAGTGATATTCGAGTTACGAGAGCCTACTTCTTACAAAGAGGCTGCTATTATTCGTGAATGGCAGGATGCCATGAAAACTGAATTTCAGGCTTTTGAGAACACTAATACCTGGGCTGTGGTTGACCTTCCTCCTAGAAAAAAGGCCATAAAATGTAAATAGGTTTTGAAACTCAAACACAAAGCTGATGGCTCTATTGAATGGTGTAAAGCACGTTTGGTTGTCAGGGATGATACTCAAACTGAAAGCGATTATAACGAGACATTTTCTCTTGTCATCAAGATGACTACAATTCATGGTCTGATTGCAGTTGCTACTAAAAGAGATTGGCCTCTTTTTCAACTTGACGTCAATAATGCTTTTCTTCATGGTGATTTGGATGAGGAGATTATATGTCCCCACCATCTGGAATGCAGCTTCCACATAACCAGGTTCTTAAACTTCAAAAGTCCTTGTATGGTTTGAAACAAGCTTCTCGTCAGTGGTATGGGAAGTTATCTTCTGCCTTGAAATCTCGGGGTTACGTTGGTTCCCGAAATGATCATTCTTTGTTCTCATAGTATATGGGATCTTCGGTGGTATACGTTGCCGTATATGTTGATGATATTTTGGCCACTGGTAACAATATGGAAGAGATCAACAACTTAAAAGAGTTTTCTAGATACGTCTTTCAAAATCAAGGATTTAGGATCTGTTGACTATTTTCTGGGATTGGAAGTTCTTCACACTACTGATGTATATAAAATTATACATATTTTTAGCATAAAATAATATCCAAAAACTGCAACTTCTATCAAATAATATAATTCAAATAGGTACTTATCATGTTAAAATGTATTTTCAGGTAAACCCAAGCCTCAAACGAAGAAACGAACGAAAAGCCAAAACTAAATCAAAGAAAACCCAAGAAAACACTGAAACACGCCCCCATGCACCATGGAACACGCCCCCATGATTTCCTGTGCAAGAAAAGACAAAAATATGCAAGAAAAGACAAAATACTGGATAGCTGGACACGGACCGTGCCCCGGTAGGCATGGGGTCGTGGTCACCTTTCAGAAAAGACAAAAGAAATATAAACAAATCACCAAAACATGGGGCCGTGCTTCATGAAGAACGCCCCCGTGGTGAGTCATCATGTACGATCTGACAGAGCATTTAATGCGAATGGCCACCTAGACACAGGGGCGTGCCCAGAGCCGGCCATGAGGGGAGGGAGGGTAGTCGATGGCCATTTTCCTTACACCCCGCTAGGCCCAGAATTTATTTATTTTTTGAAAAAAAATATATATTTTTATGAAAAATATATGTACAATCGATGTTTCAACACAATTACATGACCACTAGCTTGGTCTAATGGCAAAGAGGTATGACATCTAACCAAGAGGTTGTGGGTTCTAGTCTTATTTGAGACATTTTTAAGTTTATTTTTATACAAAAGTTTTTTAAACAACTCAAATTATAACCAAGTAAGCCCATTTAAAATTAAAGTGTTTAAACCCAATAAAATCTTCCTTTCACTTAAGGCCCAAAAAAATTTCGCATTTGGCCCAAAAACATTTCCGCCTTCTCGGAGCCGACCCTGGGCGTGCCTCATGAAGCACGGGGTCGTGCTTGGTTGCCCAGACAGCCTATAAATAGAGGAGCATGTTGAACTCATTTGGTGTGCTAGAAGAAAACTTCTATACATGTTTCACTTATAAAAACACCCACATTACACTCATATTGAAGATCTTGTGGAGAGTTTGAAGGCTTGGAAGCTATCATCATCATCGTCATCCATCATCTTCATCATCCATCACCATTGAAGAAGGAAGATTAATCCACATTTGGTTAGATTGTTCTAGTTTGATCATGTGTTTGTTATCTTCATCTCTTTTAATGTTCATAACTATATGAGCTAAACTCCATTTACCATCTAATTTCTATGAAGAAACTTTGTTTTACTTGATAATTATGCTAAACATTTGATTTAGTTTGGTAAAGTACATGGTTAGTTTGCAATTATCCTTTGATGAATAAATGTTTTATCACTTTAACTCAATACATCAAGGTTGATGACTAATAATCATTCATGATTCACTCATGTTCTTGGAGACTAGAAATGGTAAAATGAATACCTTGATAACTTATTCAAGATAAAACATGAATCCTTATGTTGTACTTAGAAATAATGAGATATAAGTTATGATCTATTTATCTAGTTTTGATAATTCTGAAATAACATTGTTAACACGTTTGCTTAGGTTATCATGCTAGTTAAAGAAATCATATGTTAATGGACTGTGTAATTATAATCTAATAAAATCAACCAATGGGAGGTTGTGTGACTAAACTATAACCACCAGAAGTTGTTAGAATTGGTATTTGAGAAATCAAAGTCAATCCTAATCTTTCTACTTTACCAAACTACTTGCCTACTTAAATTGACATTCTCGTGGTAGTATGAGATTAAGAAAGGGTGGACTTGAAAATACTCATGCTACTTTCTTTCATGTCATAGAATATGTTCACTTAGAAATGATGGGCTATTCTATCATATATTATTAGGGCTAGTTTATCACATGTTTACTTAATAATCATCAAGGAAGAATGGAGTGGATTCTTGATCTTAGATAGTAACCTTCATATAATTGATTTTATCACTTAGAATTTATCTTCTTGTCACCTACATAATATATATATAAGTATTTATATTTATAAAAATTTTAAAAATCAACCCTAAAATGATTAAAACTCTTTGATTGAACTAAAATGAAGATTCATTATTAGAAACATTTGTGTCCATGGATCGATACTTGGTTCTTACCAATACTATTATACATATACGATAGATACACTTGCCTATTTTGTGTGTGCTTAGTCTTAGTAGAAATCACGTTTGTAAACTTAAAACACGATCTTGTGCAAAAGCTAAAATCCAATTCCAACCAATTTTTAACACACCGCACACAGCACATCAAGTTTTTGGCACCGTTGCCGGGGACACGGTACGTTTCTAAGAACAATCCAAGTTTTTAATTTAATCATTGTTTATAAATTGTATAAATTTCTAACTTTTATTTTGTTTACTAACTATGAGATTAGAATTTTTTTTAAAAGGCTAGCCTAACCTTTTTCTTTATTTAACTAACCTTTACTTTAGTGTTAAATTTAACTAACCTTTAGTTTTTAATAGTTTAACTTTGATTTAATCCCATGTATGTCCTCTACACTCGGATTCGAGCTTGTTTCTCCAATTTCTGAACCGGAACGACTTTTTCATCGATGAATACGTAAACGGACTGCAGAACCCGTTGAAACAATCAAAGACGAGTCAGTAGACGCCTCTGCATCAGGAGAAAATTAAACCGAATAAATGATGGAAGCACAAAACAATGAGCCAACATGAGCCAATATGCCAAGCCAACCCTCGAAGGCTATGGAAATGGAGTGGCTCCACCCGATATCACCGAAAATTTCAAAATCAAATAAAGCACCATTCATATGGTGGAAAATTCAGTTCAATTTCATGGTCTCCTTGACGAAGACCCTCTTTCTCATATATCTCGATTCTTACAAATTTGCGGAACCTTTAAAATTCAAAACTATTTAGTAGATCAAATCAAACTCAAACTCTTTCCTTTCTTTCTAAGGGGTCAAGCCTTATATTGAACAGAATCTCTTCCTTCTGGGTCCATCACCAACTGGTACCATATGGTTGAACAATTTCTCCTCAAATACGTTCCGCCTGATAAAACTGCCAAATATCGAGCCAGCATTACTGGATTCCGGACCGATGATGATGAATCGCTACATGAAGCATGGGAGAGATACAAAAGTATTCTAAGAAGATTCCCACATCATGAACTGAGCGTATGGTTACATGTACAAACTTTCTTTGACACACAATCCAGTCAAAACAAACAGACCATCGACTAAGTCGCCGGTGGAGACCTGGGATCCAAATCACCTAACGAAGCATTTGAAATCATGGAGAAGGAAATAAAGAAGAGTTTCGCTTATAACCCACCCAGATCTACACCAACACATAAAGGAATGCACCACATCGATTCCAAGACTCTTGTCACCGCACAGCTTGAAGCATTCTCTAAAAAATTCGAACAACTTCAAGCCGAACTATCAAAAACCAAGATCACTTGTGACACCTGTGGAGGAACTCATAAGACAAGTGACTGCAAACAAGTCATTATACCCATGGAAGAAGTTGACTTCATCGCCCGTCAAAGCAATGCTTTCAGCAACAACTAGAATCAAGGTTGTAAAAACCAAGATCACCTGTGACACTTGTGGAGGAACTCATAAAACAAGTGACTGCAAACAAGTCATTATAGCCATGGAAGAGGTTAACTTCATCGCCCGTCTAAACAATGCTTTCAGCAAAAATTAGAATCAAGGTTGTAGAAACCACCCAAATTTCAGTTGGAAGGACGGAGGTAATACTCAAACTCTACCCGGATTAGAAAAGAGACCGATGAATCAATCTTTCCAACCTAAACCTCAATTTCAACAACAAAGTTCCAGTAGCCATCAAAATTCGAGCTATTCCAAAATTGAAGAAATGTTGATCCAAATCATGATTAAGACAAATGAAGCAGAAAAGAAAGCCGACTTAAGAGCCGTTGATATCAGCGGAGTACTGTTAAAACATGAAGCTGACTTAAAAAGCCAACAATCCTCATTGTAGAATCTAGAAACTCGAATCAGACAGATTGCCCGACAATTTTCTGAAAGGCCAGCTGGCGCTCTTCTAAGAAACACAATAACAAACCCAAATGCGACAGCCAACGTTGTTGTATTGAGAAGTGGCACAACCACTGTTGTCTCACCAACTTCAGATCCAGTTATGGAGAAGGAAGTCTCTAATAAAACGCAGGAGAGACTAATTCCGACAGGCACCGTACAACCTAAGGAACCAGTCCGAACTTATGTTCCACCTATTCCATACCCTGGATGGCTGAAACATGAGAGATTGGAAGCTCAGTACGGAAAGTTTTCAGAACTCTTTAAACAACTCAACATCAACATCCATTTCATCGAAGCCATTGCTCAAATGCTGAAATATGCAAAGTTTCTTAAAGAAGTGCTGACCAACAAGAGTAAGATGGAGGAACCCTCGCATGTTACCTTGAGTGAAGAATTCTCGGTTGTCCTCCAAAACAAGCAGCCACGAAAGATGACCGATCCAGGGAGCTTTACTATCCCTTGTCTTATAGAAAATTTGTTTTTTAGCAATGCCCTGGCTGACCTAGGAGCTAGTATTAACTTAATGACTTATGCGGTTTTTGAAAAACTAGGGATAGGAGAACCAAAGCCCACCCGCATGAGCATTCCGTTAGCTGACCGATCCATTAAATCCTCGGGGCATTGTTGAAACATACTTGTCAAAATTGACAAATTTGTTTTCCAGTATATTTTGTAATTCTAGACAAGGAGGAAGACAAAAGTGTACCTCTGATTCTAGGAAAACCCTTTTTAGCCACTTCAAATGCTATCATTGATGTTTGCACTGGCAAACTCACTCTCAGGGTCAATGATGAGGCAATCACTTTTGACATAGGAATTTCTATGCAACATCCGCAGCATCACGATGACACATTATACTGTGTTGACATCATCGATTCTATCGTGAGTTGCTATGTGTGAGATTCCTCCATCAGTAACAGAGTAGTAACACAAATCTTAACTAAAATCGTCACCAAACCCATTTTAGAAAATGAAAATCTCAATACTATCAACAACAATCATGAAACATCAGAAGTAGTATGTGAGATCACTGAATGTAACAAAAAATCAAAACCATCAATTGAAGAACCACCAGCCTTAGAGCTAAAAAGAACTACCAAACCATCTCGAATACGCCTTTCTAGAAAAAGACTCTCAACGCCCGGTAATTATTTTATCTCACCTTTCTAAGGAAGAGAAAGATGAACTTCTTAAAGTTCTTAAGAACCATAAGAAGGATATCGCATGGAAGATCATGGATATTAAGGGCATCAGTCCTTCCTTTTGTACTCACAAAATCCTCATGGAGGAAGAATACAAATCTGTGGTCCAACATCAGAGACGTCTCAATCCCAACATGCAAAATGTGGTGAAGAAAGAAGAAATCAAACTCCTTGATGCCTGATTAATCTACCCAATCTCATATTCACCTTGGGTTAGTCCAGTTCAAGTAGTACCCAAGAACGGAGGAATGACAGTAGTAATGAACGAGAAGAATGAGCTAAATACAAAAGAGGACCATTACAGGCTGGCGAGTTTGCATTGATTACCAGAAGCTTAATGACGCCACAAGAAAAGATCATTTTCCACTTCCTTTTATTGATCAGATGCTCGAACGTTTATCTGGAAAAATGTTCTACTTCTTTCTTGATGGATTCTCTGGATACTTTCAGATTCCCATTGCTCCTAAAGATCATGAGATAAACCACCTTTACATGTCCGTATGGAACCTTTTCTTACCGAATAATGCCATTTGTATTATGTAACGCTCCGGCCACCTTCCGACGTTGCATGGTAGCAATCTTTCATGAAATGATCGAACACTTGATGGAAATATTCATGGACGAGATCTAAGTCTTTGGAGACTCCTTCGATCATTGTCTAAAAAACCTAAACAAAATGTTGGCTAGGTGTAAAGAAGTGAATTTAGTACTCAACTGGGAAAAATGACACTTTATGGTCAAATAAGGCATTGTTCTCGGTCTTAAGATATCTCAAGCAGGATTAGAAGTTGATACGGAAAAAATCAAAACTATATCCAAACTGCCGCCACCAACTTCAGTCAAAGCCATAAAAAGTTTTCTAGGTCACGCATGATTCTATCGCCGCTTCGTAAAAGACTTTTCCAAAATTACTAGACTTATGACCAAACTTCTAGAAAAAGACGCGCCATTCGTCTTCTCTGAAGAATGTGTATAATCATTCAACATATTGAAAGATAAACTTGTCAACGCACTGATCATTACTACACCTAATTAGACCCTTCCATTAGAAATCATGTTCGATGTAAGTGACTTTGCAGTTGGAGCCGTACTCGGACAATGCAAAGAAAAACAGTTCCACCCAATTTACTATGCTAGTAAAACTATTAATGATGCACAAGAAAATTACACCACAACAGAAAAAGAGTTATCAGCTATAGTTTTTGCCTTCGAAAAGTTTAGATCCTACCTAGTTCTTTCCAAAACCATAGTTTACACCGACCATGCCACCATACGATACCTCTTCAAAAAACAAGTTGCAAAACCCATACTTATCCGATGGATTCTACTACTCCAAGAATTCGACATAGAAGTCAAGGACAAGAAAGGAGCAGAGAATGTAGCCGCATACCATCTTTCACGCTTAGAATGCCCAGCTTCATAGGAACATCACAAGGAAATTATCGTTGATAATTTTCCACATGAAGTTCTCATGCATATCCAAGCATTCATGAAAGAGGAGGATGAAAGTCCATGGTTTGCTGATTTCGCGAACTATCTAGCTTGCAGAATCCTAAGGAAAGGGCTAACTCATCAACAACGGAATTCTTCTCCGACCTTAAGTTCTACTTGTAGTAAGACCCTTAGTTGTTTAGGATAGGTGCCGATTGTAACATTTCGGGTTTTTCTTTATGTATTCTTGTAATCATACTCGACCCGTTTAAGGGTTCAGGTCACTCATTTAATAAAACCGACGCAATTTTTTGAGTATTATAATTGTTTTAGTCTTATTATTTAATATCTTAAATATTTAAACTTACAAGAATTTGCAATCTTCACACAAACTCAAACTTTAACCCATTCTTGTTTCCACCTATAAACTCCAGGGGTCTGTTATGTAATTTATGATATTATAAAATAATATATTTATTCAAAAAATTAAATAAATACCCTTAACCCATCTAACCGGTCCGAACACGCCACCCATGGACCCAACCGACCCGGCGCACCCCAAACCTTTCAAAACCTTCGATCCCCACTCGTTTATGATCAGCTAATTTAGGCATTTGGCATATTCCACCGAATAAACGTGTAACTGACACTCTAATTGTGGTAAAACATCATGTATGACAGCTAATTGATTCGCAATTACAAACATATCGAACCGTGACTTAATCACTCTTAAAACCCTATATAAACTCGTTTATAATTCATATAAATCACACCATACCACCCCTATTACATTGCGACCCTAACCCCTAACCTAATTTTAACATACAAAGCCATTAAGACCCTCGTCGATCAATCCAAGAGCCGTGACAACTCATCTCGTCATTCACCCTCATTTCATCATCAATTACGGTAATTAAACTTGGCTTTGTACTCATTTTTAATCAACAAACAAAAACCCTAAGTCAATTTAAATCAGCACCAAGCAATTAAACCAATTTAAAGTCTAGGGTTTGATTTGGGGAAGAACACAAACTGTATGCAGTGTATTTAAATTTCCCGTTGCATTGTTTCATCAAATTGAAGCGCTGGCCTGATGGCCAACGCATGTTGTCTTAAAGCTTGAGCTGGCCTGGGGCGCGGGTTCAAGTCCCCCAAGCCATGTTTTTGAATTATATTTTTCTAAAATCCATTTTTAATCAATTTTTAATTTATTATATATATATATATATACAACACTAAATAAACAATATTTTGATGAACCGTACCTCGGGTTATTGTTTTATACATATATATAATTGTATACATACACAGGCATAAGTATATATATAACACGGATATTATTAATGTTTTCTTTTACCGTTCAAACCGAACAAATGACTTATTAGTGTTCGAAGTATCAACTTTCTCTTAACTTTCTCAGTTAATTTACCTATTACGAATAGCGTCTACTTATCAAATATTAATATTTTATCAAACCTACAATTTATCATAATAATAATAACCATAAAAAGTTAACTAATTAAGCTAATAAAAAACTCATACTTAAAACCCAATCGAATCTCAAATCCATTGTAATCCTTGTTAATTTTTTATTTATAATTAATTAATATTATATGTATCAACTAGGATTTTTTGTCGGTGAACCTCGAGGAGCTTGACCGTTTTCATCCTAGTCTTTTTATTATCTCATCATCACTTAATCCACTAGTTAAGGTAAGTAAATACACATCTCACGTTTTACCGCTTTACAATTTTGGGGGCGTTATGCGTTCAAAATCAACTTATTGTTTTCACTACAATTTCGTTATATGCATAATTCTAATTGCTCGATTAGTTTTTATGTGCGAATATGACTATTTGGTTATTTTATGTTGGTTGGTATCTTATCCTCATCCTCATTTGTATGATCATACGTCGTCGAAGTAAACCTTTATCAATGCGATTCGGTTGAAAAGACAACTTTTATTTATTTTTTAATAGTTGTAGTAATTTACGATTACTGCGTGGAATTTTCCTTTTATTATTATATATACTCAAAAACTGTGGTTTACTTGCTCAATGTTATGTTGACAAAAATATATATTTTCACGCATGACGCATGTAACTTTATTAGATGAATCAAGTATTGAAGTTAGATGATACCTTAGGTTGCCTTGATGAATGAATAACACATTTGCCTTAAGTTATTTATGTTTTGAAGATTTAATTGTAACGGTATTCTTTTGAGACAATGTTTGTGTTTTTGAAATTTGATATATGAATTAATAATTTAGATATTGACAAGTGTGTTTTTTACTTAGTGTCTTCTGAGCTATGATACATATTGTCGCGCACCGACATGTTCCATTATATGTTGGGGTGTGACACCGATCATGTTGTTCGTAGGTGTGTATTAGGAAAGGAAGTCTTAGATTTCTCAAACACTGCCATGAAGGACCAACCGGTGGACACCACGGTAAGAAAAGTGTTTGATGCAGGATTCTTCTAGCCCACCATATATAAAGACAAACATGTTTTGATCCAAGCATGTGATGCTTGTCAAATAGCCGAAAACATCTCAGTCAAAAATGAGATGGCTCAAAAAGGCATTCAAATTTGTGGTCTTTCATGTATGGGGAATAGATTTCATTGGTCCATTTCTTAACTCATTTGGAAATATGTACATCCTTGTAGCAGTCGACTACGTGTCTAAATGGGTAGAATTTCAGGCTCTTCCCACTAACAATGCTCGAGTAGTTGTACGATTTCTGAAAAATTTATTTTCACGATTCGGTACTCCAAAAGCCCTAATCAGCGACAGATGTACTCACTTCTGCAATGCCTTAATGGACAAATTCCTAGCACGATATGGAGTTCACCAGCGTTTGGAAACACCATATCACCCTCAGACCAGTGGGCAAGTAGAAGTCTCGAATCGGGGAATTAAAAGAATCCTCGAAAGAACTATTGGGATGAATCGTAAAAATTGGGCAGAAAAGTTAGATGACACTTTGTGGACCCTTAGGACAGCCTACAAACCCCCTCCCCCCCATAGGAACAACACCCTTCAAACTTATTTATTGGAAAGCATGTTATCTACCCGTAGAACTAAAACACAAAGATTATTGGGCTCTTAGAGCAGTGAATTTTGATCTATTATATGCCGGTAAAAACCGGGAAGATCAAATTCACCAGCTCGAAGAACTAAGAGCACTGGCATACGAAAATTCATGGTCTTACAAAGAAAAGACTAAACGTTTACACGACGCCCATCTAAAAGGAAACAAAAAATTTCAAGTTGGCGATCGTGTACTGTTATATAACACACGTTTACATCTTTTCCCAGGAAAGTTGAAATCTCGTTGGGCAGGTACATACATAGTCGAATAAATTTTTGACTATGGGACAGTCGAGATCCCAAATTCTGACGGCCACAAGTTTAAAGTTAATGGACATCGATTAAAACCATACATCTATGGACTATTCGAGACCGTCTCTAAGGTATTAATCCTCCACCAGAACCAATGAACATATTGAAAGTAGGGTCTGGCCAAAACTCTGATTAAACTAGGCGTTGTAAATAGATTAGTTTAAAAGTTAAAAAAAAAAAGAATATGTCTCAAAACACGGGGGCGTGCTTCAGTTGGCATGGCCCCGTGCCACAAAATGCGGGCCGGAATCTTCGCTGCAAAAATCTCAATCAGTCTGGTTTCTAACATAATTGTCAGATCCAAAGCACGGGGCCATGTTCCCATAAGCATGGGGTCGTGCCTAGCAATTTTTTGGCTATAAATTGCACCTCTTGTCAATGCATTTCTTGCACCAAACCAAACATAAACTCTTACCCCTGAGAAATCAAAATGTCAACTGATATGAGCAATGAAATTTCCATTCCTAGCCAACCAAGAAACGAAATCCGACACATTTCCAAAACCGAGCTACTCATCAAACTTCAAAAGCTCGTGAAGCAACTCACCGAAATGAATCTCCTTGTAGAGTTGGTGGAAAATGTGAAAATAGAACTACGAGACATCAATGAACAACCTCAGTTTCAAGTCCTTCGTTTCACTTACTTTCCTCCACCCGGGCCGTTCGATGGAGGAGATCCATTCAGTGGAATTTAGAGACATTTTTCTCTATCTTTTAATGTGTAATCAAGTGCAATAGGCACAAAGTTTAGGACTTTCTGGCTTAACCCGACTAAATTTCATGTTTTAGGATATTCGAGCTTATCCCGACTCTATGTTTATGACCTTATTATTAATGAAAAGTAATTTTAGGACGTTAAAAATGCTTAATTAACGTCTTAAACATCGTTCCAAAAAATTTTGTTCTCGCATTTTGCTAAAAAAATCAAAGAACAAATCCCAATGACAAAAGCAAGGGTTGTGCCTCACTTTACACGGGGCCGTGGTCACCTTAGAATCTTCCGCATGATACGCGCTGACTCCGTACAATTCATAGAAACAGAAATATTTATTCTCTCAAAAACACGGGGCCGTGCTTCACCAAGCACGAGCCGTGCTCGACGTTCCAGCCTCTATATATTACATGCCATCCTCACAATTCCATTCATACCAAACTAAAAATTACTGAAATGGATAACAAAAGAATGGAGTGGAAACCAGTGAGGAAATTAAAAAATGGTGAATCGTCCTCACACCTTGAAGAAGAAATCATAAGGCTTCAAGGCATAGTAAGAGACCAAGTCGAGAGAAACATTCAAGCGGAGGCTCGCTAGATCGAGTTGACAAACAAGGTTGAACTATTGTGGTTCGAAAACACATTGTTGAAAGTCATAACAAAGAAGTGGATTACAAGCTTAATTTCCTTAACCGTGAAATCAGAAAGCTCGACAAAAAGCTTTCCGATCTCTTGGAAGCCAAAAGAGCCGCACCACACATTCAAGATTTGTTCCGGAATGGTAGTCGTTATTAGTTTCAAGTAGGATAAGCCTTGTCTTGTTTCCTTAGGAGTTGTTCTCGTTTAAGTTAGTTTTATGTTTCTTGATTCATGTTGCATTATTTTTGGTGTAATGTTTAGAAGTTAATGAAATTTCTTAGGATTTTACGTTTTTATCCTTAATCTTCAAAGAAAAAAATTAGTTAATAACAAACAAGCTCATTAAATAAACAAAAAAGAACCTGACTATTACATGCAGCACGGGGTCGTGCCTCATAAGGAACGGGGCTGTGCCCCAACCTACAATGCAGTTTCGAATTTTTAAATAAAATGCCAACTTTCTCATAACATAACCCTAAAAACCTACTCCGCCTCTATCCGAAAACCTGCGAACCAACACCAATAATTCCAATCTTTGCTTCAAACCTTCAATTCCAAACAAAAGGTATGTAAATTTTATGATTATATAGTTCTAATTCATCATTTTAGGTCTTAATCAAACCCCAAATACGAAATTTGTACCAATTGTTGTTGAATCGGGTCAAAACCCGGAAAGTAGGATTATTAATTGTTAATATCTAGGGTTTTGAATTGTTAAAAAGGTTTGACCCGACTAAAATTTAGGTTTGAAAAAATTTTTTGAGGAATATCATTCGGGTTCGGGTCTTGGAAGACCCATACCATGAAAATCAAACCCGGATGATATTTCTTAAAAACCTTGTTGAATCGCAAGTTTGAATCTTAATATTTTCAAAAATCGGATTTAGAAACAAGGGTCGTGTTTCTGCAAAACACGCCCCGTGGTCAACAGTAAGTCAACCAAAAGTCAAACTTGGTCACAATGGTTAAAACTGTCAAACCAGAGAAACATGGGGCTGTGCCTTATGGGGCACGGGGTCGTGCTTTGCTCTCTGTTCCACATGTTCAATTAAAATTTGTGATTACTTGCCTAATCTTGTTCTAAAACTGTAGATGGCTTAATATGGGGACGCGGAACATGCTTTCTTAGTTTTCCCAGAGAACACAGCACGAGATAGGATGACTCAACAAAGATTAACATACTTGAACAACCGATTTCCCGAGCCAAACTTTTGCGCGTGTGCCAATATTTTGAAAAAGGTAAACCAATGGAGAAGGTACAAAGGGCTCGTCAAACGGCCATGAGCACGTGTTCTCAACCAGAAAGGCAGAGCAGTGACCGAATTAACTAAGGAATTCTTGGCCTCGTTTTCAATAAAAATGAAGGACTTATCCGTGTGGGGCGAAGAAGCTATTGAGTTCAGGGTCGGAGGAGAATGCTATAAAACTTCAGTCACGCAACTCGGGGTCGATTTGGGCATCTACAAGACTGATGAAATCGAATCTCCCATATGGTATGAGGTTGATAAAACTTTTGCAGATGAGGATCGTAATTAATCAAGTGAACCATGGAACACCAGGTTACAAGCATGGGAACAATTCCTAGGACTGCCTGACTACTACCGACGTTTCCTGCGCGTCACCCCAATTGTACTTAGTACCCTTGTGCGTCAAGGCAGTGAGGGGTTGAGCAATCTTTGAAAATCCCTCGATGAAACAACAGTAGTAGCCAGCCAGTCCTAGGAATTGTCGCACCTCAGTCGGAGTCTTAGGTGCTTCCCAGTTTTTGATGGCCTCTACCCTGCCGGGATCGACATGGATACCATTCTCATTGATCACATATCCTAAGAAGTGAACCTCGCGAAGCCAAAATTCACATTTCGAGAGTTTAGCGTACAGTTGTTCCTTCTTTAGCAATTCTAGGATCAACTTCAGGTGTTCTTCGTAGTCGGCCTTGTTCTTGGAGTAGACGAGGATATCATCAATAAAAACAATCACAAATTGGTCGAGGTACGGCTTGCATACTAGATTCATGAGATCTATAAATACGGCTGGTGCGTTGGTTAAGCTAAAAGGTATAACCGAAAACTCGTAGTGACCGTACCGAGTTCTGAAAGCCGTCTTTGAAATATCTTCTTCGCGCACTCTTAATTGATGGTAACCAGATCTCAGATCGATCTTCGAGTAGTAACTCGATCCTTGCAGCTGGTCGACCAGATCATCAATTCGGGGTAAGGGATAACGGTTCTTGATTGTCACCTTGTTCAGCTCTCGGTAGTCGATGCACATGCGGAAAGTCCCGTCCTTCTTACGAACAAATAAGACAGGGGCTCTCCATGGTGATGAGCTGGGTCGGATAAAACCTTTATCCAACAAATCTTGTAATTGAGTGGACAACTCTTGAAGCTCCGCTGGTGCGAGCCGATACGGGGCTCGTGCTATGGGTGCTGCACCGGGGGCCAATTCGATTTGGAACTCAACTTGTCGAATAGGTGGGAGTCCAGGCAAATCCTCCGGGAAGACTTCCGGAAAATCTCGCACAATTGGTATGTCTTCGATTCGCTTCTCCTCCACGGGTTTCTCGACAATATGAGCTAAAATTGCTGGATGACCCTTTCGTAAATATTTCTGCGCCTTCATGAGGGTGATGATGCTGGTGGTCATGCCGCTCTTCTCGCCCTGGATCGAAATGATTTCGCCGGAAGGGGTAGTGATGTGGACTATCTTGTCATGACATATAATCTCAGCTCGGTTCTCGGATAGCCAGTCCATGCCGACAACGACATCGAAACTACCAAGTGAAAAGGGTATGAGGTCGATATCAAAAGTATGACCCGACAGTTTCAACTTACATCCCGCAAGTACATGAGTTGTTTCTATAGACTTACCGTCAGCTAATTCAATAGGAAACTTAGCATCTAACGAGGTTGGAGTTAAGTCTAAGAGTTTACTAAAGACTTTCGATACAAAACTCCTATCAGCTCCAGTGTCAAACAAAACAGAAGCAAAACAGTCGTTCACAAGAAACTTACCGGTAACCACATTCGGATCGTTGCGGGCCTGGCCCGACCCAATGACGAAAGCTCTACCCTTACCACTACTTTCGCCACCGTTGTTGCCTCCATTGTTCACATTCTGCTTTAGTTTGGGGCAATCCTTCCTGAAATGACCCTCTTGACCACACTCGAAACACCCTTTAGTCGCCGTAGGCTGTTTAGGAGCGCCCTTTGCCGCTAGGTCTCCCCTACTTTCTTTGGCCTGATGACCCATTTTTCCGCATCTCAGACACTTGATACGGTCGCATGAGCCAGCATGGTGATTGTTGCACTTGTTGCAATTCGGGTACTTCCCAGCATAGCCACTCGAACCCTGCCCACCACCGTTGTTGTTATTGTTGGAACCCTGATTATAGAAGTTCCGAGCGAGTTCAAGTTTACGGTAGTGTTGTTGCTGTGGGAGGTTCGATGATGAGGACCTGGTGTTGTCGAATTTCCTCTTACCATTGCTTGGGTTGTTGTTGTTGTTGTCAGTGATTGAGTTGTCTCGGGTTTTAGAGGTGGAACCTCTAGGTGGTAACGCAACTTGTGTTAGTGCCTGGTCCGTCAGTTTGTGAGCTAATCGGATCGCTTGTTGAATTGTAGCCAGTTTGGAAGACTTCACCATACCCTGAATTTGTGGTACCAACCCATTGATATACATCTTGATCCTCTTACTCAGCGGGTCTACCATCCGTGGACACATTACTGCTAGCTCATGGGAACGGATGGTGTAGGCTTCAATCTCGGAACCAACCATTTTCAACGACCAAAACTCATATTCCAATTTCGCGATTTCCTCTATAGGACAATACTCTTCCCGCATCATATTCTTGAAATTTTCCCATTTCATAGCGTTCGCCAAATCCAACCCAAGAATTTGCACATTGGAGTTCCACCAAATGAGGGCAGAATCTTCCAGTGTTCCAGCAGCAAATTTGACTCTGTTGGCGGGTGAACAGTTACACATCTCGAAAGCTGACTCTGCCTTCTCAGCCCAACGCAGGAAAGCTATGGCTCCCTCAGTGCCCTTAAACGAATTGGTCTTGCAATCCAGGTAGTTCTTGAAAGTACAGGCTCCGGCTGGACCTCCGGTTTGATTCTAAACATGTGCGGTTAGAGCTGCCGCCGCATGGTCATTCAATAGGGTTTGGAGTTCTGCTGCGGTTAGGTTGATATTACCGCGACCATGCCCAGCGTTTCGTACAGCCATTTCCTAGAATCACAGCATAAAATGTTAGACATGAATTCTCGGTTTCATATGCAACACACCATACATGTAATAAAAGGTAGGTAAGAAAGAAAAATAAAAGAAACAAACATCACATCACAACCATATAATAATCCAAGTAATAATTCATGATTAAAACCATTGTATTCGCTACAAAGTATTTAAAACCAATCCTTAAAATCATAGAAAATAATAGTTTGGATGGAGACAACCCCTCCATCTAGGTGTTATCATTCTTGGATGTCATCGTCTGAGGACACCTCTGAGTGTGCCTCCGGCTCAGCTGGCTCTTCCTCCGGTTCCTCTTCGGGTTCCTCCTCGGGGTCTTCCTCGGGTTCTTCCTCAGGTTCTTCCTCAGGTTCTTCCTCGGGTTCTGCTGCATTCTGGGCAATTTGCGTTTGTAAGATATCGCAACGCTCTAGAGCTATCTATGTCCAGGATCTCCCCACAAGGAGTTGCTCTTACAAATCTATCATCTCTGCTTGCATTTTTCTCATAATCTTCATCTGCTGATCATTAGCATCCTGCACTTCCTTCATAGCCGCTGCCTGGCGGGAAATTTCCTTCCTAGCCTCGGTTCCATCTCTTATCAATCCGGAAACGTTCGCTCTCACCGAGCGCATAAAACCCGTGTCACGCTCTAAACAGGAAACAACAGCTGCGAGAACACGCTCTATTGGTTTGGTTATGGGTGGTAGGGTGTTGGGGTATGCAGGACGGCTCGGGTGAGGTTGTGGGGGAACTTGCTCGCGGTAAACCATACGCCTGATCAGACTCGGGTACCAATCCCAGCTAACGCCATCGCCGTACATGTCTCATGATAGGCGATACCTCTTCGGTGCAGGGGCTTCTAGTTCCGGGGCTAGTCGGGGTGGCGACGAGGTAGGTGGCTGCGGTTCCTTTCCATGGGCATGAGTCACCTGGTCGGATGATGATGATGATGGTGGCGTCGACATCCCTACAGGTAAGTCATGTATGCGTGCGTATAAGTGAATGAGGTAAAGAGATAAAGATAACGAAAGACTAAATAAAATATATATGTAGTGCGTAGAAATTATAACTAATGGGTCGTTGCGGTTATAGTCTAGTATGCATGCAATTCTAGTTCGCTATAACCAATGGCTCTAATACCAATCTGTCACACCCTCAAAATCCACTAACGGAGTTTTACCGTCTGAGGGTGTGAACTAACAGGATCGGAATCATTAGTTATAATCATACACCATAAATAAAGTTTTCAAACCACGAAGACATTTAAGTTTAAATGAGTGCGGAAGCGTAAATTCATAAACCAAGTGTTGTGTCACGCAGGACGACTTAAAACCCAATTAATAACAGTTTAAAAACAAGTTTACAAAACGATAGTGTTCAATGAAATGCATGTTCCTATACCGCGCACCCGCCTCGGCTACCTGAGAATAACATACTAAAAGTGTCAACACAGGGTTGGTGAGTTCACATATATAAATAAAGAATATGTTTGCATTTAAGTGTTTGCGTTTGCGTTACCAGATAATGTTATGTCAATTATATATCGATAGGTAGCTAGCCTATAAAACAAGTATTACTAAGTGTTCGACACCGAAGCTGACTGTTTATCAATTGCCTTTCCACCATGTCTACCATGACCATGGAAAATGTATTAGCCAAGATTACACCCACTCGACCTGCCGTCGAGTTTAGAGTTGGGTGGGGTTTGTCAAACCCAGTAGTACTACTCAACAGTGACTCGCTATTATACAAATACTAAACGGTTCGATGTTATGAAGGACTTTAGTTGGTTCGTTTTCCACTTAGCCTTACAAGTGATATATAACTAATAACAAAATCTAAAGCGTTTTGGAGTATGTAATCTCCCCCAAATAAAAAGCGTTTAAAAGAGTAAAAGGGGAACGTAAAACTCACTGTTTGCAAAGAATTCAAAAACAAGTCAACCGAGAGATGCGCGTTACAGAAAATCCTCACGTTGGTGACACGTTACATATGTATACAACTACTTAAGTATCAAGTACTAACATTGTAAATTACTAGCAATCATTCCCCACAAGGGCAATTTTAGTCAAAAACATAGCAATTATCTAACAACAAGCACGTTTCATGTATTTTCACATAGTTTAGCAGCTAGTTTTATCAAGACAGATTTCTACTTGAAAGATTACTCTATTCAACAGATTATAATATATCAATTAATTCACAAAAAATCGTCACAAAAGCACACATGAATTAGGTTTCCAGAACTATTTGTATTGTATTTTTCTTCCCCATAGATTTCTCACAATGATCAAAACATGACAGTAAACTCACAGCAGTCAAAATCATGCGCAACAGAATGATATTGTTATTCCTGTTAAATGGTAATTTCAATTAATGCAAGACCAATTGGGTTAGATTCTTAACTCAATATGTTAACTTCCAGAAGTGAAACTAACCCATTTGGTCTTGTAGTTTATGAGATATGATAATTACAAAACAGCCTAACAGCAGACCTCACAATTCAGATTTGCACTTCAGTTTTGTAAAATAATAAAAGTTAACTTTTACACGTCCAAAAATTACAAACTTGGACTTTTTAGAAACTAGACTCAACTTAGTACACAGTTGTATTAATAATTTTGACCAATTACGACATTAACATTCAGTTACAGTCGTCTAAACATAAACTTAACAATCTGTCCAGTACCAGTTTACATCAAAACTCAACATAATAACAATCTATGAATCATAATCCATGCATATAACACTCTAGACACAAGATTAACAAACCATGCATATCAATCTCACATTACACACATAGTTAGGGTTTTTCTTGAAAGTTTAAAATCAAAGAACAAGTGATTAACAAGCAACAATGACACAACTAGTTATCAATTCACTAACAAATCATCATCAAGCATATAATCAAACCCTAACTCATCTTAATCATCAATTTCGTGAATTAGGGTTTTGATTAACCCATTCAATATTAAAATTAAACACCTAGAATGCATAGAGTAGTTGTTAATACCTTCCTAGCACCTTAATTCTTCAACCAAAAGCTTGAAAAATATTTGTATGTGTGTGTGTATGTTTACGGCAGCCAAGAAGAGAGGGAGGGGGAGGGGGGGCAATCGGGTTTGGGAGGGGGGAGGGAGTGTAGGGTTTTGTTAATATTATTTAATAATAATCATATTACACAATGACCCCTCTACATCTAGTTATTTAATTTCTAGCATAAAATAGACTTTTGCATCTTGAGTTAATGTTCTACATATAAATATCAAATAATACATAAACCTAACACATAATTATCAAATACTTATTGTTTTGATGTTTGTCGTTTGTTCACCAATGGTTTGAGTCAACTCGTTTGCGTTTCGGTGCAATCCTGAAAGACTACATGTGTAGTGATTGTCAAGTGTCATTTAAATCCTAGTTTAAATGTAATGAGATGTGCGTTATAGTTCTAGTGATCTTAAGTTTGAATTGACGGAGTTTGAATTAACGGAGTTAACCTGAAATTGCCGAGTGTCACATCATTCCCATGTTGAAAGAATTTTCGACCCGAAAATTTGAGTCAAGTCGCGATGGGTATCTGAAAAAGCAAGAAAATTTTCAGTTTGTCATATCATCCCCTAGTAGAAAGAAATTTCGTCCCGAAATTTAATTCATTCCTCTGGTGATTTCTGACGGTTTGACGGCTTTCGTGGTTTTTGGTGTTTGGTCAACCCTTCAAAAAGGTGAGGATACTTTTTCATCATTTGGTCCTCGCGTTCCCACGTGAACTCCGGTCCACGTCTCGAGTTTCAACGAACCTTAACGATTGGAATTTTGCTGTGCTTGAGTGTTTTGGTTTCCCAATCCAAAACTTCGACTGGTTCTTCGATGAAGCGTAGCTGTTCATCAACTTGCAACTCGTACAAAGGAACTGCTTGGGTTTCATCGGAAAGGCATTTCTTCAAATTGGATACATGGAATACATTGTGTACGCTACTGAGTTCCGTTGGTAAATCCAGTCGGTATGCCACCGGACCAATGCGCTCAGTTATCCGGTAAGGACCAACGTATCGCGGATTGAGTTTGTTTCGCTTTCTGAAGCGAACCATACCTTTCCAAGGTGAGACTTTGAGTAATACTTGGTCGTTCACTTGAAATTCAAGAGGCTTTCAGCGTTTGTCGGCGTAACTCTTTTGGCGATCTCGTGCTGCTGCCATGCGGTTTCGGATTTGGACAATCTTTTCAGAGGTTTCAAGTACTAGTTCTGGACCAGTGATTTGGCTATCACCCACCTCTGCCCAGCAGAGAGGTGATCGACACTTTTGTCTGTACAACGCTTCAAACGGCTCGGCTTTAATGCTTGCGTGGTAGCTGTTATTATACGAAAACTCTACCAAAGGCAAGTGAGGTTCCCAACTTTTTCCGAAATCCAATACGCTTGCACGCAACATGTCCTCCAAGGTTTGAATGGTGCGCTCACTTTGCCCATCCGTCTGAGGATGGTATGCTGTGCTCATATCAAGGTGGGTGCCTAGTGCACTCTGTAGTGACTTCCAGAAGTGCGAAGTGAAACGGGAATCTCGATAAGATATGATGGAGACAGGCACTCCGTGTCTAGACACTACTTCTTTCATATAGATGCGAGTCAGTCTTTCCATTTTGTCTGATTCCTTGATTGCTAAGAAGTGCGCAGACTTAGTCAACCGGTCAACGATCACCTAGATGGTATCGCATCCCGTCGGTCTTTTGGGTAATCCCGTGATGAAATCCATGGAAATGTGTTCCCATTTCCACGTTGGAAGTTCCGGTTGTTGTAGCAGACCCGATGGTTTCTGATATTCTATTTTGACTCTTGCACAAGTCAAGCACTTGCTCACGTAGATGGCAATGTCGGCTTTCATGTTTGGCCACCAGTAAAATGCCTTTAGGTCATGGTACATTTTATCTGAGTCAGGGTGGATGGAATATCGGGACTTGTGTGCTTCGTCCATCACTAGGGTTCTCAGCTCTCCGTATCGAGGGACCCAAATCCGGTTTTCGAAATATCGGACCCCGTCCGATTTGGTTTCAAGTTGCTTGTTCATGCCCCGCATGAGTTCTTATGGGAGATTATAGTCTTTCAAGGCTTCGAGTTGCGCATCGCGAATCTGATCGGGTAAGTTGGCATGAATCGTGAGTTGTAATGCTCGCACTCGTCTAGGTTTATCGGTTTCTTTTCTGCTGAGAGCATCGGCCACTACATTGGCCTTGCCAGGGTGGTACTTGATGGCACAATCATAATCCTTGAGCAGCTCGACCCAACGACGCTGTCGCATGTTCAGCTCCTTCTGATCGTAGATATGTTGGAGACTCTTGTGGTCGGTGTAAATGGTAAACTTGGTACCGTACAAGTAATGCCTCCATATCTTAAGAGCAAACACCACAGCTCCAAGCTCCAAGTCATGGGTCGTGTAGTTCTTCTCGTGAATCCGTAGTTGTCGAGAGGCATAGGCTATAACTTTCTCGAGTTGCATCAGCACGCAACCGAGACCTTGTATCGATGCATCGTAGTGCACTTCAAAGTTCTCCGTTCCCTCGGGGAGGGCTAGGATAGGGGCGCTACAGAGTTTGGTTTTCAATAGTTGGAAAGCGGATTCCTGCGCGTCACCCCAATTATACTTAGTACCCTTGTGCGTCAAGGCGGTGAGGGGTTGAGCAATCTTTAAAAATCCCTCGATGAAACGTCGGTAGTAGCCAGCCAGTCCTAGGAATTGTCGCACCTCAGTCGGAGTCTTAGGTGCTTCCCAGTTTTTGATGGCCTCTACCTTGCCGGGATCGACATGGATACCATTCTCATTGATCACATGTCCTAAGAAGTGAACCTCGCGAAGCCAAAATTCGCATTTCGAGAGTTTAACGTACAGTTGTTCCTTCTTTAGCAATTCTAGGATCAACTTCAGGTGTTCTTCATGGTCGGCCTTGTTCTTGGAGTAGACGAGGATATCATCAATAAAAACAATCACAAACTGGTCGAGGTACGGCTTGCATACTCGATTCATGTGATCCATAAATACGGCTGGTGCGTTGGTTAAACCAAAAGGCATAACCGAAAACTCGAAGTAACCGTACCGAGTTCTGAAAGCCGTCTTTGAAATATCTTCTTCGCGCACTCTTAATTGATGGTAACCAGATCTCAGATCGATCTTCGAGTAGTAACTCGATCCATGCAGCTGGTCGAACAGATCATCAATTCGGGGTAAGGGATAACAGTTCTTAATCATCACCTTGTTCAGCTCTCGGTAGTCGATGCACATGCGGAAAGTCACGTCCTTCTTTCGAACAAATAAGACAGGGGCTCCCCATGGTGATGAGCTAGGTCGGATTACCTTTATCCAACAAATCTTGTAATTGAGTGAACAACTCTTGAAGCTCCGCCGGTGCGAGCCGATACGGGGCTCGTGCTATGGGTGCTGCACCGGGGGCCAATTCGATTTGGAACCCAACTTGTCGAATAGGTGGGAGTCCAGGCAAATCCTCCGGGAAGACTTCCGGAAAATCTCGCACAATTGGTATGTCTTCGATTCGCTTCTCCTCCGCAGGTTTCTCGACAATATGAGCTAAAATTGCTGGATGACCCTTTCGTAAATATTTCTGCGCCTTCATGAAGGTGATGATGCTGGTGGTCATGCCGCTCTTCTCGCCCTGGATCGAAATGATTTCGCCGGAAGGAGTAGTGATGTGGACTATCTTGTCATGACATATAATCTCAGCTCGGTTCTCGGATAGCCAGTCCATGCCGACAACGACATCGAAACTACCAAGTGAAAAGGGTATGAGGTCGATATCAAAAGTATGACCCGACAGTTTCAACTTACATCCCGCAAATACATGAGTTGTTTCTATAGACTTACCGTCATCTAATTCAATAGGAAACTTAGCATCTAACGAGGTTGGAGTTAAGTCTAAGAGTTTACTAAAGGCTTTCGATACAAAACTCCTATCAGCTCCAGTGTCAAACAAAACAGAAGCAAAATAGTCGTTCACAAGAAACTTACCAGTAACCACATTCGGATCGTTGCGGGCCTGGCCCGACCCAATGACGAAAGCTCTACCCTTACCACTACTTCCGCCACCGTTGTTGCCTCCATTGTTCACATTCTGCTTTAGTTTGGGCAATCCTTCCTGAAATGACCCTCTTGACCACACTCGAAACACCCTTTAGTCGCCATAGGCTGTTTAGGAGCGCCCTTTGCCGCTAGGTCTCCCCTACATTCTTTGGCTTGATGACCCATTTTTCCGCATCTCAGACACTTGATACGGTCGCATGAGCCAGCATGGTGATAGTTGCACTTGTTGCATTTCGGGTACTTCCCAGCATAGCCACTCGAACCCTGCCCACCACCGTTGTTGTTATTGTTGGAACCCTGATTATAGAAGTTCCGAGCGAGTTCAGGTTTACGGTAGTGTTGTTGCTGTGGGAGGTTCGATGATGAGGACCTGGTGTTGTCGAATTTCCTCTTTCCATTGCTCGGGTTGTTGTTGTTGTTGTCAGTGATTGAGTTGTCTCAGGTTTTAGAGGTGGAACCTCTAGGTGGTAACGCACCTTGTGTTACCGCCTAGTCCGTCAGTTTGTGAGCTAATCGGATCGCTTGTTGAATTGTAGCCAGTTTGGAAGACTTCACCATACCCTGAATTTGTGGTACCAACCCATCGATATACATCTCGATCCTCTTACTCGGCGGGTCTACCATTCGTGGACACATTACTGCTAGCTCATGGGAACGGGTGGTGTAGGCTTCAATCTCGGAACCCATCATTTTCAACGACCAAAACTCAGATTCCAACTTCGCGATTTCCTCTCTAGGACAATACTCTTCCCGCATCATATTCTTGAACTCTTCCCAGTTCATAGCGTTTGCCAAATCCAACCCAAGAATTTGCACATTGGAGTTCCACAAAGTGAGGGCAGAATCTTCAAGTGTTCCAGCAGCAAATTTGACCCTGCTGGCGGGTGGACAGTTACACATCTCGAAAGCTGACTCTGCCTTCTCAGCCCAACGCAGGAAACCTATGGCTCCCTCAGTGCCCTTAAACGAATTGGTCTTGCAATCCAGGTAGTTCTTGAAAGTACAGGCTCCTGCTGGACCTCCGGCTTGATTCTGAACATGTGTGGCTAGAGCTGCCGCCGCATGGTCATTCAATAGGGTTTGGAGTTCTGCTGCGGTTAGGTTGATGTTACCGCGACCATGCCCAGCGTTTCTTCCAGCCATTTCCAAGAATCACAGCATAAAATGTTAGACATGAATTCTCGGTTTCATATGCAACACACCATACATGTAATAAAAGGTAGGTAAGAAAGAAAAATAAAAGAAACAAACATCACATCACAACCATATAATAATCCAAGTAATAATTCATGTTTAAAACCATTGTATTCGCTACAAAGTATTTAAAACCAATCCTTAAAATCATAGAAAATAATAGTTTGGATGGAGACAACCCCTCCATCTAGGTGTTATCATTCTTGGATGTCATCGTCTGAGGACACCTCTGAGTGTGCCTCCGGCTCAGCTGGCTCTTCCTCCGGTCCCTCCTCGGGGTCTTCCTCAGGTTCTTCCTCAGGTTCTTCCTCGGGTTCGGCTGCATTCTGGGCAATTTGCGTTTGTAAGATATCGCAACGCTCTAGATAAGCGATACCTCCCGGTGCAGGGGCTTCTTGTTCCGGGGCTACTCGGGGTGGCGACGAGGTAGGTGGTTGCGGTTCCTTTCCATGGGCATGAGTCACCTGGTCGGATGATGATGATGGTGGCGTCGACATCCCTACAGGTAAGTCATGTATGCGTGCGTATGAGTGAATGAGGTAAAGAGATAAAGATAACGAAAGACTAAATAAAATATATATGTAGTGCGTAGAAATTATAACTAATGGGTCGTTGCGGTTATAGTCTAGTATGCATGCAATTCTAGTTCGCTATAACCAATGGCTCTAATACCAATCTGTCACACCCTCAAAATCCACTAACGGAGTTTTACCGTCAGAGGGTGTGAACTAACAGGATCGGAATCATTAGTTATAATCATACACCATAAATAAAGTTTTCAAACCACGAAGACATTTAAGTTTAAATGAGTGCGGAAGCGTAAATTCATAAACCAAGTGTTGTGTCACGCAGGACGACTTAAAACCCAATTAATAACAGTTTAAAAACAAGTTTGCAAAACGATAGTGTTTAATGAAATGCATGTTCCTATACCGTGCGCCCGCCTCGGCTACCTGAGAATAACATACTAAAAGTGTCAACACAGGGTTGGTGAGTTCACATATATAAATAAAGAATATGTTTGCGTTTAAGTGTTTGCGTTTTGCGTTTGCGTTTGCGTTACCAGATAATGTTATGTCAATTATATATCGATAGGTAGCTAGCCTATAAAACAAGTATTACTAAGTGTTCGACACCGAAGCTGACTGTTTATCAATTGCCTTGCCACCATGTCTACCACGACCATGGAAAATGTGTTAGCCAAGATTACACACACTCGACCTGCCGTCGAGTTTAGAGTTGGGTGGGGTTTGTCAAACCCAGTAGTACTACTCAACAGTGACTCGCTATTATACAAATACTAAACGGTTCGATGTTATGAAGGACTTTAGTTGGTTCGTTTGCCACTTAGCCTTACAAGTGATATATAACTAATAACAAAATCTAAAGCGTTTTGGAGTATGTTATCTCCCCCAAATAAAAAGCGTTTAAAAGAGTAAAAGGGGAACGTGAAACTCACTGTTTGCGAAGAATTCAAAAACAAGTCAACCGAGAGATGCGCGTCACAGAAAATCCTCACTAGCGCTCTAAAACAAGAATGAGATTTTCTAAGTGTTGGAACTATTATTGAGTCTCTAGACTCGGCACATAATACCTATGCATGAGATACGTTTCGTGTTTCGTTTGTGAATTATGTGTGACTCGACAAACACATTGGTGACACGTTACATATGTATACAACTACTTAAGTATCAAGTACTAACATTGTAAATTACTAGCAATCATTCCCCACAAGGGCAATTTTAGTCAAAAACATAGCAATTATCTAACAACAAGCACGTTTCATGTATTTTCACATAGTTTAGCAGCTAGTTTTATCAAGACAGATTTCTACTTGAAAGATTACTCTATTCAACAGATTATAATATATCAATTAATTCACCAAAAATCGTCACAAAAGTACACATGAGTTAGGTTTCCAGAAATATTTTTATTGTATTTTTCTTCCACATAGATTTCTCACAATGATCAAAATATTACAGTAAACTCACAGCAGTCAAAATCATGCGCAACAGAATGATATTTGTTATTCCCGTTAAATGGTAATTTCAATTAATGCAAGACTAATTGGGTTAGATTCTTAACTCAATATTTTAACTTGCAGAAGTAGAACTAACCCATTTGGTCTTGTAGTTTATGAGATATGATAATTACAAAACAGCCTAACAGCAGACCTCACAATTCAGATTTGCACTTCAGTTTTGTAAAATAATAAAAGTTAACTTTTACACGTCTAAAAATTACAAACTTGGACTTTTTAGAAACTAGACTCAACCTAGTACACTGTAGTGTTAATAATTTCGACCAATTACCACATTAACATTCAGTTACAGTCGTCTAAACATAAACTTAACAATCTGTCCAGTACCAGTTTACATCAAAACTCAACATAACAACAATCTATGAATTATAATCCATGCATATAACACTCTAGACACAAGATTAACAAACCATGCATATCAATCTCACATTACACACATAGTTAGGGTTTTTCTTGAAAGTTTAAAATCAAAGAACAAGTGATTAACAAGCAACAATGACACAACTAGTTATCAATTCACTAACAAATCATCATCAAGCATATAATCAAACCCTAACTCATCTTAATCATCAATTTCGTGAATTAGGGTTTTGATTAACCCATTCAATATTAAAATTAAACACCTAGAATGCATAGAGTAGTTGTTAATACCTTTCTAGCACCTTAATTCTTCAACCAAAAGCTTGAAAAATCCTTGTATGTGTGTGTGTATGTTTACGGCAGCCAAGAAGAGAGGGAGGGGGGGGCCGATCGGGTTCGGGAGGGGGAGGGAGTGTAGGGTTTTGTTAATATTATTTAATAATAATCATATTACACAATGACCCCTCTACTTCTAGTTATTAAATTTCTAGCATAAAATGACTTTTGCATCTTGAGTTAATGTTCTACATATAAATATCAAATAATACATAAACCTAACACATAATTATCAAATACTTATTGTTTTGATGTTTGTCGTTTGTTCACCAATGGTTTGAGTCAACTCGTTTGCGTTTCGGTGCAATCCCGAAAGACTACATGTGTAGTGATTGTCAAGCGTCATTTAAATCCTAGTTTAAATGTAATGAGATGTGCGTTATAGTTCTAGTGATCTTAAGTTTGAATTGACGGAGTTTGGATTAACGGAGTTAACCTGAAATTGCCGAGTGTCACAGTTATGGAGATAAGCGTTATTGTGCAAGCAGCACCAAGAGCACCGCCTTACGTGGACCACTGATGAGGTACGTTCACCACCTGCTGAGCCACACAGTCACTCAGCGTGGCCAAAGCGAGGGGTTGTATGATTGAGGGATTTATGGGCTCTTTATTGCATTAAGAACGAGGTACCATGCAATATCACGAACCTATTCTGTCAACTGTTTAAAACAAATGCAAGTGCAAGAAGCCCAAATACCCCGATCTTTGGTGGTGCATGGATTTATAAGCTCTACAAAGCTTTTAGTGCAGACAGAGAAGGAAAACTTAGCCCGAGCCCAAACCCACTCGATCTCAACTTCAGTATCAGTATGCAAATGGTCCACGGATAGAATGAAACCCAAAAAATTGGAGGTTTCAATATGCTCTCAACCAAGTTTGGATACTGAGGACCCCGCTGAGATGACCATCCAAGACATACCCGAGAGGAGGATCAGATCACCGTCACGTCAGACCCGCCGTCGCATGTACTCTCAGCAGGGTGGCCCATCATCATCAGGAGCCCACCCCAACTCGTCATATTATAGCCAGTACTCTTTCGAGGGGCTATACGAGCTCCTTAACCAGTTCCAGACTCACACCACCGCTTCTTTTGACAGGTTATCAGGACAGATTGCTGCATCTGATGCACAACGTGCCAAATAATACGCAGAGACGAGGTGGGAGATTCATCAGTTGGGTGAGCGCATGGATAGGCAATAGGGACCCTTCGACCCGGAGCACCCGGGTAACTGACGATCAACGGCGATGGTAGGTCCAGTATGGGCATGGGCATGGGCGGTAGTACTTATTGACTTTATAATTATTATGTTTGTTTGAATCAATTTCTATTTGGTTGTTTGTTTGTTTACTACTTATTATGTCCAGGGTGAGCAGGGTATGGACAAGACATTTGACTATGGACTTATTTAGCCCGTGTGAGCAGGGTATGGATGATTTCATACCCAATTTTCAGTAGTATCATGCTTTGGTTGTTTGTTGGTTGTGTGCAGTTTTTATTGTTTAGGTACACTCCAGGAAAACAGACGAAAAACAGGGGACGCTCTGTCGAAATTTCGTTAGCCTGTAGGGAAGTTCCTTTTCATTTTTACCCACCATACTTCATATGAATCTTTTTATGAATCTTTTCACATTGAGGACAATGTGAGATTTAAGTGTGGGGAAGGGAATTACTTGACCAATTGCTTGCTTAACTAATTATAAAATTTTCTAATAACAATTTTTTTGTAGCAAACAAATATTATTTTTATAACAAAACCAAAAGAAAATCCATGAAATTCTTTTTTGAGAATAACCAACTAAAAATCTACAAACCAAAAAAGTTAAAAAGAAAAAGAAGTTTTGTAATATTGAGAATAAATTTATGCAAAATATGGCGTTTATACTCAATCCCTCCGTTACTGTGAGATAACGTCATGCCATATAAATATTTTTTTCGGAAGCTTTGAGTGAGTCATATGTTTCGTGTGCTTTAGAACTTGTCGCAAATGTTCATATCAAGACCACATGAAGCGTTGTATAAAGAAGAAGGTGATATTATCTCAATTCCCTCAAACCATTCTCCAAATTACAACACAATACCCAAAAACATTACCACTTTATCCCTCTCATTGGTAAAATACAACACTGGTCTTTTACCGGCAGACCCTAAAGAACTAGAAATTCATTCTTTCTATTTCAGTTTCCGTTGTTGCATACATTTCGCAAAACCTAGGTTGCCTCTAAAACTTAGGGAGAGAATCTTTCTCTTTAGCTATGAGGTGAGGAAAAAGTGGCGTCAAGACGAATAAAGGCCACCATTTTGTGAAATTTCCAAAAGCGCAATAAAAATAAGAGCAAAAATATACGACGATGCATAGGATGCGAAAACTGGTCCCATGAAGGAAGATGTAGAAAACATCAAGCTCAGTCTCAACATGAATATACCAAATTAATGAGGGTGGGGGCTATTAGGCTCGAAGTCGAAAAATCCATTAAAGTTGGGAGTTATGTTCAGAGCATGATTGAGGAAGAACTAATTCACATCCTAGATAAAACTGGTCTTGATGATCTGACCTTAAAATAGTCACTAGGTCTCTAAAAAAATCCAGAGAAAAGAGCCAACCATTGAAGACATCTTAAGACTCCCGACAATCAGTAGAAGTTGTATTTACCATCCTCATCCTCATTAACCTAAACCCTTGAACCACCTCCCTACTCAAACAAAACCAACCCATATTACCTTCTGATTTATGCAACCCTTCACAAATATGGAGATTTGAACTTGTTACAAGCTTATTTATCATAGGTCACATTTTGGCTAAGAGTGTTCACATACATACATCACATGTATGATAAGATATAAAACCGAGTGTGAGTGAACATTGTGAGAACGTGACGTTTTGCATAAATAGAAGCTCATAAAAACAAATCGCCTTTTTATATATCACTACATATATTCCTATGATTTAAGGTTGGTTATTTTGTTTCCATTCTCTTAAAACTTTTTAGGGATTTTAAGCTATGGTCCTAACTTGCTATTTTAGAGAATATTTATAAATAGCTTGCTTGAGGACAAGCAATGTTCAAGTGTGGGATGTTTGATGTATATAAAATTATACATCTTTTTAGCATCAAATAATCTCTAAAAACTGCAACTTCTATCAAATAATATAGTTCAAATAGCTAGTATCAAATTAACATATATTTTCAGGTAAACCCAAGCCTCAAACGAAGAAAGAACGAAAAGCCAAAGAAAAATCAAAGAAAACCCAAGAAAACACTGAAACACGCCCCCATGCTTTCCTGTGCAAGAAAGGACAAAAATCTGCAAGAAAAGATAAAATACTGGACAGCAGGGCACGGGACCGTACCCAGTAGGCATGGTGTTGAGCCATAATTTGGTTAGACTGACGCATATCAAAAGGCCATGACATGATCAAGACTAAAGTGACATAAACAAAGACGAGTTGAAGAATTGCATTGGTGTAATACCGAAATCCCTATGAATTTCGGTTAGGCTAGTCTGAAGTGAAATAAACAAGAACGAAGCTACAACCAATAGGGAGATTGTTGGGTCCATATTTATATGGTTTGTGCTTAGTCCAAGTGTATTTGGACTTAACTTGTATTTGGGCTTGGGCTAACATGTAAGCCGAGAACTCCTTAGAGTTCTCGGCGGGCTTTTGGGTGCGTATGGGCTTTGTGTTTGGTTTTCCTATATATAGTTCTCTAGTGTATAGGTTAATGGTTGTTAGTTCACTTGTTATTTGAGTATCGTGTACTGTAAGTGTTTAAGCACCCGACGTATCTTAATATACGTGTATTTTGAAGCAATCTCGTGTTACTATCTTGTGTTTACTCGTGTTCTTGAATCACCAAGTATCGGTATTCCGCACCTATACCTGTTATATTGATATCATAATTGTAGTGATCCAGATTCGGGAGTTATAATTGGTATCAGAGCCTTAGACTAGTTTAGGTTCGTTATTTTGATATTAACGGATTCAAGATATCAAGGTTTGGTGGTGTTGTTGATTTTTCCAGCGAATTGTATTTCGGAGAAGAGATAGTGGTATTTTTGGTCAGAGATTTGTGGTGTTTTGGAAACAAATCAAATCCCATTAATCTTGGGAGTTTGTTACAGTTAATATTCTGCTGATTCTCTGGTTTTCGGCCAACATCATCTGTTTTCGGCCAAGATTTAATTTGTTGAACAAGTAATCATCATTTTCGGCCAAAGACAAGGGTTTTCGGCCATATTTTTTCGTTCTCGGTCAGATCAGTGAATTCTCGGTAAACCAGTTGTTTTCGGTCAACGTGTGTTCTCGGTCAACCTTGGTTTTCTGTCAACATCTAGTTTTCGGTCAAACTTTGTTGTTCTCGGCCAAAGTGAGTTTTCGGTCTACCTTAGTTCTCGGTCAAAGGAGTATTATGGCGGGAAAATATTTCTTGAACGGATTTTTTCCAGAATACTCCTTATTAGTAAAAATCCATCCTTGAAAATTTTGGCGAAAACAATTTTTTTTTCGGATGATTTTCGGTGAACTTTTGGCGGGAAATACGGAAAAATTTGTCTTTAACGAAATTTTTCCTAGACACTTATCTTGACTGGGACATTTTTCTTGAGAATTTTGGCAATCATATTTTTCTCAGAAAATTTTGGCGGGAAAATCATATTAATTCGTTTAATTACTCAACGGATTCTCCACAACCCATCTCAATGTTTGGAAGCACTCTTAATCAGTCTGCTCCCTCACAAGTAGTATATCAAAATTCATTTGAGATAAGCTTTAAACCATGTTCTTCAAATTGTGGTGAAAAAATAGAAATGTATAAGCTTCATCACGACAGTCTAAGTGGAGATATGGAGAGAATAAAATCAGAAAATTTCAAACTTAAGAAAAATGAAAAAGGTTTTCTAGATAAAATAGAAGCTCAAAAGAAGGACATTTCTAAGCGTAAGTCTGATTTTAGTGTAAAGTCTTGTCATCATCTTGATGCCAAACAGGAAATCGTTGAATTGACTGCTAAACTGGAAGCCTCCAAGTTAGAAATTTTAAATCTAACTAGTAAATTTGAAAGTGCTGAACTAGATTTTAAAAAATTCGATGGCTCCAGTAAAGTTGTCAACTCAATGATTGAAAAACAATTGTGGTGGAAAGAGAATGAAGGTGAGGGAATAGGATTCAGTCAAGTTCCCCCACCCTACAACCACAATTATGTCCCTACCCCTGTTACCAAATAATAGAAGGAAAAGATGAAGGACATGAAGTATGGTAAACAGGTTCAATATGAAACTGTTGGATCAGGATCTCTAGAGGAAATCAAGTCTGTTTTAAATGTGTGAACAATTTTGATGCTTCTACTTCATGTGCAGATATAGTAAATGATGTTGTTTCTAATAGTAAAGGGGTCCAGGCTAGTGAAAATGAATCTCATTCTAACGTGTCATCAAACTCAGATGACACCACAACTCAAAATTGTACTAATAATAATACACAGAGTTGTGGCAACAAAGGGAAGGCACATAAGAATTCCAACATGAAGCAAGTGCTTCCGTTGACATTAGAAGACGGATGAAGGCGTGTTTCGTCTGCGGGAACGGCGGGCATTTGGCAGAGGAGTGTCACTACTGTGCTGTTAATAGACAAGCTTCTCAAGTGAAATGTAACATGTTTCAACCGAATCCAGTGGTTAAACAAAATGCTTATTTTAGAAAACCACGTGCATCTGTACAACGGGTCACAGATACTCAAGGACTCAAAGTTAATATGACATGTTTACACTCAAATGATTTAGAAACTGTTAAAAGAAGAATAAATTTTCATAAATCAAAGAGTGTTGAGAGTTCTAAGAATTCGAATTCGAATTGTTCCACTCCAAAGTCTGCTATTTCCAATTTCACTAAGCCAAGACAGACTTGGAAACTTAAAACTCAGCAAACAGAATCTGTATTAACAAATGATTCTGTTAAAGATGGAAAAGATATGAGTTGGCAAGAGGTCACATATGTTGATGCTCAAGGGAACCCCCAATACATTTATGACTTGGGTTCCTATGTTCAACTAATCCCACTATGCGTGTAGGAACAACCACAAATTCATTGTTTATTAAATGGGTTGTTCCAGGCACATGACAGGGCAAATATCCATTGTTTTTAAATCTTTAAACCATGAAATGGATTATTTGTTGCATGGACGGGATTTTAGGGTGATAGAACGTTTTTAATCTGCTCTCTAAGTGTGTAGGAACAAATCAGAGTTTACATTGCATATTAAAAGGCTTGTTCCAGACATTCAACTTGCAAGGATGCAGAATATCAAAACAAGTTTATTCCTAAGGGAGATTCTCACAAATGAAAAATGATGTCTTGAAGATAAAAGGTAACCATATCACTTTGGTATGAAAGATTGATCAATCAAAAAGATTTTAAAATTTTTAATTAAAAAACACAAAAATATGTTCACGTATAGTTTTTCATGTATAAGGTATTTTGTTTCCCAAAATTGAGAAAATGACTTGAACGTACATGAGAAATGATAGTACATCAGTTGGCTGACTATCACACTTCATTTTTTTTTAAATACTACGTTTCAACGATTGAGTTTTTTGAGGTTAAATTTGTACATAAAAGTTTTTGCACAAATTTAGGGGGAGAAAATTAAAAAATTCAAAAAGAGTGTGTGTGTTTTTAAAAATAAAAATAATAAAAAATAAAAATAATAAAAAAAATAAAATATTTTAATTTATAAAAGTTTTGTCTATGTCTTTCAAACTTCACTCTCGCTTAAAATTATGTCGATTGCTCAAGTTTGAAGAACATATACTTGTATATGTTTGGTCTGGTGATCTACTTGTAGATTCGCAGGATAGCCATTTATCTAATGACTGAAAGCATATGGGGCGATTGTGATGTGTTTTCGTGTTTTGAATTCTTTCACTTAAAATTATGTCCGAAATTCCAAGTTAGAGGGACACGTATTCTCATATGTGTTTGGTCTTGTTAACCACTTGTGGTCATACGGGATAGCCATTTACCTGAAAACTAAAGAGTGACTGGGGTGATTGAGTTCTTAACATTTGTGTTTTCTATAAGTTTCTGTGAAGTTATATATTTATTCAGTTAACAGCTTTTTAGAAGCATCAAAATATTTTCAAATGAAAATTGATCCAACCTTTGAAAAATGATAGATAAATTGTTTCTGTGTGCCTAACGGGTGAAGTTATTAAGCTTAAAAGGCTCTAGAACAGTCATTGATTTGTATGGTAGCTTTCCATGATGCGTAAAAGTTGAAATGATATAAACTAAATTTGCTAAACTTACTATGGAGAGTCATTTTGAAGACATGTGCATGTCTCCATATACATCTCTCCGAATGATAGGCAGAATTGCAATTACCCAGTCATACACGAGCCCGTTAGTATCTTGATCACCAAAAATATTATGTTTTTAAGTTATTTGCTTAAGTTATAAAAAAAAGAGGAAAAAGAAAGAAAATAAAAAATAAAATATATAAAAAAGGAAGGATTATTGTGTTATTAAAAATTCGTATTTTAAAAACTTAAAGGGTCAAACTAGAACTACAGAGATGGGGGCACAAAAATAAGTCCTGTCATGTCTCAAATGAAAGGCTTGTAAGTTCAGATGGCTTGTAAGTCCAACGTTCAACCTTAAAGCTTAAAATTCTTTTTTGTTTATCTATAAAAATCTTTTGATCAAGCACTAGGGGGTTGGAGTTAAATTGGGGTTATCTGGGGAAAGCCAAATACGCTTTGAGAAGATATAGGAGGCATCACAGGTCCATGAGTGATGTCCATCTAAGCTTTATGCTGAACTGAACCTAATTCATATCATTGATGCAATGAAAATCATGCTAAGTTCGTTATACCTGCTATCAACCTGTTTCTTTATATCATAATAACGCTGAACATGAATCTTTGTGAAAGCACCTTAAACAATATGATTTCATGTTCGGATCTTTTCATAAAGGCGGCAGTTTTATCAAAAAAACTGAAATTTGATCTCAAATTTTAGCTAAATTACAAGAAGACTGAGTGATTAAATTTGTTTTATTTGTTGTTTTTGGTCTTATTTTATTTTTACTTCTTGATAACTCTTGTTGAAACAAATGTGTTAAGAAATCGTTTTAAAATTTGTCTTATGCTAATGAAATATGATTTCAGTTATTGTGTTATATTTGGTTCAGCTGGTATGATCTCATTTCAAATCTTTTCAAGAAAATTATAAAAAACAGAAAAATAAAAAAATTTTAAAAAAATATGTCTGTCTTATTTTGTTTTATTTAATTATTTTCAAAATATTTTGGTTGATCTTTCTATCAAAGTTGATTGTTCTTTCAAGACTGATTTCTTGCAACGGAAGCATATGAAGTATCTGAGATTCAAATTGGATGATGCTATCAAAAAGGGGGAGATGGTAGAGTATTGGATGCAGATGCTGATGTTGTTGATCATGTTCAAGTAAAGAGTCTGAAGGTTTTGAAAGCATCAGTCTAAGGGGGAGATTGTTGGGCCATAATTTGGTTAGACTGACGCATATCAAAAGGCCATGACATGATCGAGACTAAAGTGACATAAACAAAGACGAGTTGAAGAATTACATTGGTGTAATACCGCCCTATGGATTTCGGTTAGGCTAGTTTGAAGTAAAATAAACAAGAACGAAGCTACAAACCAAGGGGGAGATTGTTGGGTCCATATTTGTTGGTTTGTTCTTAATTCTATGTTTATTGGATTTCGTATTGGGCTATGAATGTAAACCGAGATCCTTATGGATCTCGGTGGGCTTTGGCCTATGGTTGGGCTTGTGTATTGAGTACCCTATATATAGAATGCATTGTATAGGGTTCTAAGTTTCTAGCTAGTTCGTTGGTTGTTCACATTAAGAGAGTTGGTGAGCAGAAACTAGAGAGGTTGTTCATTCACTGGTTTTGAGTCTTGTGTATTGTAAGTGCTTAAGCACCCGACGTATTTTAATATACGTGTGTTTTGAAGCAATCTTGTGTTACTTACTTGTGTTCATTCGTGTTCTTCAATCACCAAGTATCGGTATTCCGCACCTATACTTGTTATATTGATATCATAATTGTAGTGATCCATATTCGGGACTTACAATTGGTAGAGTAATGGATACAGATGCTGATGTTGTTGATCATGTTCAAGTAAAGAGTCTGAAGGTTTTGAAAGCATCAGTCTAAGGGGGAGATTGTTGGGCCATAATTTGGTTAGACTGACGCATATCAATAGGCCATGACATGATCAAGACTAAAGTGACATAAACAAAGATGAGTTGAAGAATTGCATTGGTGTAATACTGAAATCCATATGGATTTCGGTTAGGCTAGTCTGAAGTGAAATAAACAAGAACGAATCTACAAACCAATGGGGAGATTATTGGGTCCATATTTATATGGTTTGTGCTTAGTCCAAGTGTATTTGGACTTAACTTGTATTTGGGCTTGGGCTAACATGTAAGCCGAGAACTCCTTAGAGTTCTCGGCGAGCTTTTGGGTGCGTATGGGCTTTGTGTTTGGTTTTCCTATATATAGTTCTCTAGTGTATAGGTTAATGGTTGTTAGTTCACTTGTTATTTGAGTATCGTGTATTGTAAGTGCTTAAGCACCCGACGTATCTTAATATACGTGTGTTTTGAAGCAATCTCGTGTTCCTATCTTGTGTTTACTCGTGTTCTTGAATCACCAACTATCGGTATTCCGCACCTATACTTGTTATATTGATATCATAATTGTAGTGATCCAGATTTGGGACTTACACATGGGGTTATGGTCACTTTTCAGAAAATACAAAACAAATATAAACAAATCATCAGAAACACGGGGCCGTGCTTCATGAAGCATGCCCTCATGGTGAGTCATCGTGTACGATCTGACAGAGCATTTATGCGAATGGCCACCTGGACATGGGGGCGTGCTTCATGAAGCACGAGGCCATGTTTGGTTGACAGACAACCTATAAATAGAGGAGCATGTTTCACTCATTTGGTGTACTTGAAGAAAACTTCTATACGGGTTTCACTTATAAAAACACCCACATTACACTCATATTGAAGATTTTGTGGAGAGTTTGAAGTCTTGAAGGCTACCATCATCATTATATAACTTATTTTTATAAAACAATTAATAAAAAAATAATAATTATGTATATAAATATATATGCACAAATATATATCTTATTTTTATAATTATCTTTAATATTGAAATACTAAAAACTAAATATAGTATATTTATATATTCAAAGTACTAGAAAATATTAAATAATTAGAAGATATTATATTTAATGTTTATCTTTTTAATATTCAAGATAATTATTAAAACAAAATATATATTTATGAGTATATAAATATATATATAATGAATTAAAAATATTTGAGCCGAACTGAACTGAGCAGGCCTTTGCTCGTTGTTTGGCTCGTTTACAAACCGAACCGAGTGGAGCGGCTCGTTTACAATCGAGCGAAAAACGAGCGAGCGTTTTCCGAGCAAATTCTAAGTGAGCGACGAGCAGTTTGGACAGTGATGTAGTGTTGTGCGTTGCAGTTAATTATTAATAGATGGAATGATTTGGATATTTAGCTTTTTGCACAAGATCGTGTTTTAAATTTATAAAAGTGTTTTCTACAAAGACTAAACACACACAAAATAGGCAAGTGTACCTATCGTATATGTAGAATAGTATTGGTAAGAACCAAGTATCGATCCGTGGACACAAATGTTTCTAATGATAAATCGTTGTTTTACTTTAATCGGTGGTTTTAATCATTTTGGGGTTCATTTTTGAACTTTTTATAAAATATAAATACTTATATATATAATATATAGGTGACCAAGACGAGAGATTCTAAATGAGTTGTTCAATTATGCGACGGTTACCATCTAAGATCAAGAATCCACTCCATTTTAGCATTGATAATTAATATTCAAACATGTGGTAAACTTGCCATAGCAATATATGATAGATAGCTCCTTAAACCTTAAGTGAGCATCTTCGGCACTAGGGAGGTAACATGCGCATTTTAAAGTCGACCCTTTCCTAATGTCATGCCACCTCTAAAATGTCAATTTAAGTTGGCAAGTAGTTTCGTAAAGTAGAAAGATTAGGATTGACTCTGATTTCTCAAATACCAATTTTAACAACTTCGGGTGGTTGTAGTTAACTCACACAACCTCCCCTTGGTTGATTTAAGTAGGTTATACTTACACATTCCATTAACATATGATTTCTTTAACTAGCATGATATCCTAAGCAAAGCCATTTTCGGATTACCAAGACTTAGAGAAATACATCATAACTTATATCTCATCATTTCTAAGTACAATATAAGGATCCATGTTTCGATAATGTATCAAAGTATTTCTATCTTTCAAGAACATGAATCGATCATGAACGATTGCCAATAGAATTGACAACCACCAACTTTGAATTAGTGATTTAAGATGGTGAAACATTTCTCATCAAAAGATAATTGTTAGATAACCATGTACTTTACTAGACTACACCATATGTCTTAAATAATCATCAAGTAAAGCAAAGCTTATTCAGAGATTTTAGATGGTAAAAGGAGTTTTAGCTCAAAATGAGCATGATGATAATCATTAAGATGAATGATGATAACAAATACATTATTAAACTTGGAACAATCTAACCAAATGTAGATGAATCTTCCTTCTTAATGATGATGATGATGGATGATGATGATGGTTGATGGTGATGACCTCCAGCCTTCAAACTCTTCACTAAATCTTCTATGTGAGTGTTAGTGTGTGTTTTTATAAGAGAAAACCGGATAGAATTCTTTTCAAGGCACACTTCTCAAATGACACAAGAGCCTCTATTTATAGGCTGTCTGGAGCTAGAAGCACGGCCCCGTGCTTTATTAAGCACGGTCTCGTGTCTACGTGTTCCAGTTGCATGTTGTCAGATTGTACATGATGACTCACCACGGCCCCGTGCATTTTTATGACATGTGCCAATTTCATTTTGTCTTTTCTGAAAGGTGATCACGGCCCCGTGGTTGAGAGGCACGGTCCCGTGCTTTTGTTCCCAGTTTTTATCTTTTCTTGTAGATTTTTGTCTTTTCTGGTGTTCAGAAGCATGAGGGCGTGTTTCTTGAGGCATGGGGGCATGTTTCTTTGTTTTTCTTGTGTTTTATTCTGTTTTTCTTCGTCTTTTCGCTTGTTTCTTCGTTTGGGGCTTGGTTTCACCTGAAATTACATTTTATTATGATAAGTAGCTTTTTATGCTATGTTATTTGATAGAAATTGTAGTTTTTAGAGATTATTTGATGCCGAAAAAATGTATAATTTTATGTACATCAGACATCCCTAACATTATGGTATTATTAGATAATATAAGGTTCTTTTGTTACGTTGAAATAGAATAAGGATATGGAAGAGAAGAAAATGTGAAGGAAAGTGCATTCATTGGTGAAGGAAGGAGGGAGGAAAAAGAGAGGAAAGAGAGAGTTCGATGGTGGTAGATGGGCAATCTTCAAAGTACATGTTATTTTGTTCTTACGTACGTAACATTTAATACACTTTTGTTATAAATATATTAATATTATGGTTATCAACTCCTAATATAGATTAGCTTCTTCTCCAAGTTTTCATATCCTATATATACATATCATTGTACATCTTTGTATGACACATCTTATTAATGATATCTCTCCATTTTCTCCCTACATCTCTTTCTTACATGTTTGGCTATTAGGCTTGTTTTACAACATGTTATCAGCACGAATTGCTTATGGAGTTGGAGCACATCATAAGGTAAGCACGAATTGCTTATGGAGTTGGATCAAACATCATAAGGTAAGTTGGTATTTTTTTTAATTCACCATCTTTATTATTCCAATACAATTACGAATATTAATAAATAAATATCGCATGACCGACAATCGATTTTGTGGGTATTATCAAATGATCGACTTTCATTGTTGGCTCTATTTTTATTATTCTCTAGATTTCAGTTGTTTTCTAACCAAATAGTGGATGCTTATTATTTGAATATCATGATAACTACTAAAGAAAATTATAATAATCTCAGTTTATGATGTCCCTATTTTTCGTTTGAATTCATAAAAAGATGATTATAAGTTTATAATTGCAAAGAAATATCGCAAATAATATAATGATATAAGAACAAAGAAACTATTCTTTGCTATTTACTTATCCTTATCAAAAGAACGGAGGGCATATTTTTTTCAATATCTTTTAGTTTATAATATGAAATAAAAACAATTGATTATGATACTAATGAATTGAAAGTTGAAAACGATATAGATTAACTTTAGACGCAAATGTATATCTAAATTAGTCATGAATTTAAACAATATATATGTATTTTGGTCACTATTAATTCAGTATGCACATAATGGAATTATATGGCAGATTGCGTAATTATAAGCCATAAATATTTTTTACATTTATTACAGTTAACAATAGTTTTAAAACTTTCTATTAGTTACGTTCATCCTTTTAATAATTTATGTTAATCAATTAAAGAGTATTGTTTTTATAAGTTAAGATGATAAAAAAAATAAAAAATGTTTGATACTTGTAAATTACAAATTGAATTGTGTGCACTTCAAATTTTTATCAAGTAAATTATTATTATTTTATTGGAGTTACAAACTAATTGGCATAAGCAATATATATGTTAGGAAAATAACAAAAACAATATTCTCTTAATTATGAATATCACGCAACGCTGAAGACATCATAACATGTTAGTAAATTTAAAGAATTAGATATTCTTTTTTTACTTTGAAGATCTCTATTATATTTTACATGTATTTGTGTTATATTTGGACTTTAAATATATGTGTATAAAAGTTAAATATATGAAACGCTTGTGTGCTAATATATTTTAAAATCAATATTTTTTTATCATATGGAACAAAAATTATATTGTATATGTAATTTATAATTTAGTGCAAGTATCTCCGTCATGTTTTAAAATCTATTAACGCACGTAATCTTTCAATTTTAGAAAATACACTCTTTTATCATTCATATAAATATAAATGAGATTTTGATTTAAGCATTATACTGTATGAAATTATTGTTGTACATTTAAATAGATTTATTTTGTTTAGACCACAACAAAGAAGTCAAGTTTAACAATATTGTTTTAGTGATTAGAAAACACATAAAAGCTTGTGTTGAATCAAATGTTACATAAAATCAAGTCTTTGATCGTAAAAAGAAAAATATAGAAATTGTTACTAGTTTTATATGTTTTAATTAATATCGTATTATGTGTATGGTTTCATTCTTTATCGTAGCTTTAATTTGAGATGGCTATTTAACTTAGCATATAACTTCTATGGTCTTTATCAATAAAGTGATTGAAATAAGTATTTGTATGTAGATATTTTTGTGATTCGTTACACCATAATAGTTAGATTGATCGATATATAATCTATATATATGCTTCTAATATATATAAACAAAGAACATATTGTTAAAACTTATTTTATATAATGACATGTTACAATGTTATATCTTTATGTATCCATTGTATCATGTATGCTATTATTTATTCTATAGATGGTATTTAGTATAGAACAACTAAATTAGAGTTGTTTATTATTAGAACTATAGTGAAAGAATATAAATATGCTTCATATGACATCTGAAGTGTCTTCCTTCTAAAATCTCATTATTGATTTATAAAAGGTCATAAGCTTTTTGACCGATATTTATAATATGAATAAAACAACCTGCATTTGCCATATCTCAAGTATTTTCTTGAAGTTTTAATATTACAGAAAGAGTATGAAAGTTTTGAAATAGCTTCATATCCATCATGTGTTCGAGAAAATAAAAGGCATGAAACTTGTTTATACTCTACTCCCTTAACTGAATTGAGTATTTAATGATCATTGTATATATCATGATCATTGACATAATTGAGCAAGTCGTAACGATGGTCATGATAAAACTGAGATCGACCATAAAATTTTTTATTGGTATTTATGTTAATAATAAGATCGACCACCACAAGTGGCAAATGGATTGATCATATGTGAGAACAAAATGTGGAAATACAAGTGAAACCGCATGATCGCTTGAAACGATAATAAAAAGTTCTCTTATATTTAAGTAATTGTATTAAAGAACATATAATACATATACGATCATAAACAAGAAGTTTATGGATCATGATTATATAATGGCACGACCGGTTAGACCACACCGAGTCAATGATATGAAATATATTGAAGAACCATTTGATTCTTCGTGATAATTGAACATGCAAAGTTTGCTCTCAAGGGAAATCATTTATTTACCAACTGAAGGAGGGTGTGAATCCCTAGATGTTATGGAATTGAGAAAATGATACACATATCCTAACATGATACCATTTAGTGTTTTGAAAATCGGTGTATCGTCTAAATGGTTATCAAGATCGCAACTTCATGTTTGCATGATCTGTGGCTTAGCTAATAAGATAGCAAGCATATTATTCCAAATTGGTATATTTACATTCGGTTATAATAATGAATTTGATTCCCAAGTTAATAATGATCATTGGAATAAGTGTTGAACTTCATAACATATTATGTTCTTAGATAAATGGTATTGTTAAAGAAAATTACTCAACGTCTATAATTCGTTGCAAAGGCAATTATCACGAGAGCAAAGGTTCATGTTTGTATTTGAGTAAATATGATTTTACTGTCTTTAAACTAATTCACATCAAGCCAACAAGTTATGATACTTCCTCCTATTGCAATTGGTTTTTTGTCAGTAACCAAATATTTCTCATCTAATTTTTCATATGTGTTATATACTGAAATTAATCCACCACAAGACACAAAGATGAGAACACAAAGGAAGTTGGGAATATATGTCGGTATTAAATATTATATATGATTAAATACTGAAAGCCATTAATGGGATATTTGCTTATGGCTCATTAGTTTTCACTTTAGTAAATCAACATTCCCAACATTAGGGGGAGATTTAAAGCAGTTGGAAAACAAATTTAGTTGGAATGAATTATCATTGATTCTCAAACTAAATTATATGAACTAAAAGTTCAAAGGATAATTCATGAATAAAGATCAACGAATGAATTACCAGACGATTCACTGACCAAAAGAGAGTGTCTAGCTAGGACACCTATACGAAGTGCTAATGCTCCAATTAATAAATGTCCCGAAAGGACAAACACAAATTGATAATAATTCTAATGCACGCTTGTAGCATGGTAGATTGATCGGTTCCAAAGTTAAAATTTCCTCGAAAATTGGAGCAAGTAATAAAGATGGTCAAGTCGAGGTGCAGTTAAAGGTCTCTTGAAAGAAATTAGACATGATGGTTCTTGAAGAACCTTAGGTACCAAAAAACAAAGAGCTCTCAGTAAATTATATTGTATCATGTCTACAAAGATATATGGAATCGAAATAAAGTCGATGTCGTTATAATTTTATATATATATATATGTATAATTAGCGCTTGAAATGATAATGATGAGGATCAAGATTATAAATCTGCCTATGAAAAATGATTGGCCAAAGTGGAAAGACGCAAACAAGGCAAAGTTGAATTCTCTAAATAACGGAAAGTTTGTTGGACCAACAGTCCGTACAACTAAAGTTGTAAAATGTGTTAGATACAAACGGGTATTGTATATGAGTTATGAAAATTCATCAAGTGATATAAGGCAAAAATTGATGGTACAATAATTTTTGTAAAGACCCGTGATTAATTATGAGGAGACGCATTCTCTAATGGTGGAAGCAATGACTTTCCAATATATCTAAATAGTCTGGTAATACAAAGAGAAAATTGATATGTGTCTTATAAATGTTGTGATTCAGTTGATACTGAAAGTTTAAAAGAAATTCTTCGAAGGATTTGAATTATCAAATCATGTTAATTAAATTCTAGAGATCACTATGACTCATGTTGTATGAAGATTCATATTTGAATACTTTACGATATTGAATATGTTGAACATAAATGGAACTCTTGAAGAGTTTCCTAAGGTAATTGAATACTTGAAAAATTAATTGATTGTGTGTATCAATAAGCATACACATAGAAGAGAATGTACATGATGAGTACAATATCTCAATAAACAAAGAAATTGTACAATATGGATTTTTGATATGTGATATAAAATGATATGTTAATGAGCAAGTTTATGCAGAAAAATCCTAGAAAAGTGAATGCGTATGCATAATTTGTCAAATTGAAAAGAAGTCCATGATGGGATTGGTAAATGCATGGATTTATGCTTTTTAAGTATGGATTAAATTATTCGGATTGAACTTGATACAAATCAAGAGATATTTTGATAAAGGGGGAGATAAGTTGGATATAACCATACTTTTATCAAAATTTCACTCTTAAAAGGTTATCATAATCACAGTTTATGATAGAGGTAAGGCTGTCTACATCTTACCCTCCTCAGACCCTACCATAGCATTGCTATTGGTGGGATATACTGAGTACGATGATGATGATGATGATGTATAATCACAGTTTACAATGATGTACATATCATCAAGAGGAACTTATGAGCTTTTAAAGAGAAAATTCTTTTGAAAGACCTTGACATAGTGTGATTATTGTTCGACTTATAGTTCGAGTAGATGTGTAATTATATGCTTATAAATCCATCAAAGTGCATCTAGAAAATGTTGAGACATTTTACCATGGACAAGTTAAACCATATTTATTTAGCATGTTAAAGGATGTCTAACAATGACTTTATATCATTGCCTATCTGCATATGAATATTATTGGTTCGGAAATACCATAATTAAATGCATATGTGCATTACGTCGTACTGTTAGCTATATATGATTATTATTTTCTTTATTTATATTTATCAGCATGTGTCCTTCTAGGATATACCAGAATGGGTTAAAACAAATATTTCAGGTATGAAAGATATGTGTTTCTATTTTACTAACCCATCAAAACAAGTTTGGTTTGTCTTGTTGATGCAGAGAAACGCAACAGGATCATAGTGTTTACCAGATGAAGTAATAGAAGTTTTCACGTGAAGATAATACAACATTATTCAACTTGAGGACTTAAATGTCAAGGGACGAAGACGCAAATGATTGACTACAAAAGTTTTGGGCAACTTTCATAGAATATCGATATTTACCATTTTAACGGATATATAAATCAGGGGGGAGACAATACGCGTTGCACTCTTTTTCCCTTAGCTATGGTTTTGTTCCACTGGGTTTTCCTAGCAAGGTTTTTAATGAGGCAACATCTCCAAGCGTATTAAGTTGATAACCAAAGGGAAGTGTTATAAATATATTAATATTATGGTTATCAACTCCTAATATAGATTAGCTTCTTCTCCAAGTTTTCATATCCTATATATACATCTCATTGTACATCTTTATATGACACACCTTATTAATAAAATCTCTTTCTTTTCTCCCTACATCTCTCTCTCACATGTTTGGCTATTAGGCTTGTTTTATAACAACTTTATATTTTTTTCACCATCAAACTTAATTTCATAAATTATTTCTTTAATTAAATTTGATATGAACTTATTGACCAGTATATACGTCCGGGCATAATTATTAAGACAAAGGTAGCTTTCTCTTATCAAAACCCTCTTTATTTGAATAAATTATTTTACTTTTTTTATAATTGGTAATCTAATACGCATATTTGAGACATTGTATAATTTAAGATTGTTTACATGTTTCTATTCAAAACTTCAATAAAAAAACGAAACACGCCAACTCGCCGAGCCACAAGCTAGCTCGATTAAGGATTTTATGGTAGAAAAAAATATTTGAATAATTTTTTTAAAGAAATAAAAAAGAGAGGAGAGACATGGAAAATATTAGGTTTTTCGTGAAAAGATGTGATGAGACGTGTGTTAGGCTATGTGCCTCGGCTACAATTGGGGGCGAATTGTGACACGTGGCGCCCAGTCAGCATGGAGTGGAAATTTGTTTTTGGGGTGTAATGGTGTAGGGGCTACAAGTTGGGCCCACAGTTTCTTTTTTTATTATTTTCTTTTTATAACTAAACTAAACAAATAAAAACCAGTTTATTTAAATAATTAGATAAAAATGCATTAAAATTAAAAAGAAATACAAAAAACTTAAAAAACATAACTAATAATGCATTAAAATTAAAAAGAAATACAAAAAACTTAAAAAACATAACTAATAATGCATTAAAATTAAAAAAAAAATACATAACTAAAAATATTAAAAAACATAACAAAATAAAATACTAATATCCATAATATTCGCGCATTTTTTCCATTTGTCGTCGTTGCAATAATGCGGCCTCTTCGTGTAACCCGACATCTTTGAGGGATTTGTATTCTTCACTCATTTCCCTCAATTCCAACATTTGGGCAATTTTTTCGTGTTGTTTGTCGGTTTCTCTCAAGGCATCGTTGAGTTCCTCGACACACTTTTTGTGTTTTTTGATGATTTCTTTCATGGTAGCGGCGAGTTTCACGAGTGTTGGTTGGTTCGAGTTGTTTGTAGGATTCATTTTGTTAGATTTTTTGAAGAATTTGGGTATGAATTGTGTATGAAATGGATATAAAATGGAGAAGAATGTGTATGTTTATATATATATATATATATAATGTTTTAATTAATTTTTTTTTATATTTGCAACGGTCAAATGAATTTAATAATAATATTCTCAAACACTGCAGGCGATAAAAGAACCCCGCTCCCGCCCCTTATCACCCAAAATCGACACCGCCCCTAGTCGCCCACATTTTGCCCAAAGTCTCGCCCATTATATATGGCTTTATGAGTGGAAGAATCAAGGAAGGAGAGAAGAAAGGGACTATTCAATGGTTTTTTTGAATGAGGGAGAATGCATGTAAAAGCACAAGTGGGCAAGTGATATGTGACACAATATATGTGACGCAATAAATAGTTTAAGCGTTTCAATTTAAATAGTTTTAAAAAGTAGATAAACATGCAATCTTCAATATTTAACCTTCTTTAACATAAAAAAGAAAAAAAGTAAACTTAATGTTATGTTCTTCTTATGAGATTAATCCCATAGTAGAAAATTTTATTAATAAATTGATGTAGTTTGAAAATTATTTATCAAAGTATGTATTTTTGAAAATTTATCTCTCTCTCTTAATCTAATTGATCAAACATAATTAACTTTTAATTTTTTTTTACAAATTATTGTTATTAGTATAGAATTTTGATATCTTTCTATAAACTGTTTATGAGCTCATTAACAAAAATCTATATAGTTTTTAAAGAAAAAACAAGTGACAGACTACTAACATCTACGAAAATGAAAAACATCATTCAAGAAACTATATTTATGCTTTCTAAGTTATTATTATAATTATTTTGGACGGAAAATTTTATAAAAGAATTAGCAGGGAAATTAGCAAAAACCCCCCAAATATAAAACCAACGAAACAAAAAATCATGCTAAACAAAGCTTTCTAAATTATTACTTTTAGTTATCTCAAACGTGCATCATACATTATGTTAAAATAAAAAGATGTTGGTAAAATTTATTATAATTATCAAATAAAGCATACATTATAAATTTTAATACACCAATTGAAAATAAATAATCTTAATTTTTCTGTATTGGTTAATAAAATTTTAATAGGCAAATTGGAAATAAATAATCCAAACTTTTGTGTATTGGTCGATAATATTTTAATAGGCAAATTGAAAATAAATAATCCCAACTTTTGTGTATTGGCCGATATTAATCCTAACTTTAAAAATCACTATCAACGGTCTCAACTTTCAACTATTTTTTGTCTCAATGAACATCCGTTAAAAAACATTTATCGACGTTAAGTTTTTTTACCAAGTTTCAAACCGTTAGTTTAGGGTTTTGATCGAAAGAACGATATGATTCGCTTGATGTACAATTTATCTCGAAACGGTGATTCTATTTGTTATTTTAATCTTAAATATATATGAACGAAAGCTCCTTAAATTCTCTTAAGCCATCAGATTGCTTTATTCTTAAATGAGGGTTTATCATGCATTCGACCCGATTTTATGGGTATGAGTCTCACCAAATCCAAATAGACCTTAAACGGGTTATAAGATCTCATTATATTAAAAATTAATCTTATCAAATATTTGATATGAAAATCATATAAAATAGGGATATACTAAAAATTAATATCCGTTTTTTTAAAATATTATTTATAATTAAGAAACAATTTTATAATACAAAAATAAGTGGGTCATGGGTTTGACTAAACCTAGATAGCATTTAAACCGGTAAAGCATCTCATTTATTTATGAAACCATTTTATCATCAAATCTTAAGTATATTATTAACTTTCTTATAATAAATAGAATTAAAATTAAAAAAAAATATAAATATTATAAACGAATAATGTAAAACAACATATGAGGATGTAAACAAATTACAATACATATTGAATAAAAAAAAGGAAATGAAAGAAAAAGAAAAGAAAAGAAAAGAAAAACTATATAATTAAGAATCTCAATCTTAAATATATATATAAATGAAACATTTAAAAGTTTTCTGGTTGCTTCTTACATACTCTCAAGTTACCAGATTGGTTTAGTTGTAAATGAATATTTCTTATGCATTTGGCCCGAATTTATGGGTATAGGTCTCAGCAAACTAAGATAACCTTAAATGGGTTATATAATCTCATTATATAACCTGAATACTAGTCTTAAAACGAAATGGTAGGAAGTGTAGTTAGTGAAAATGAAAGTGTAGGAATGTTGATTTAAAAATAAAATAGGGGTTTAGAAGTAAATAATATATCATCCATGTCCATTGCCATAAGAAATGCGTGTTTGTTTGTTTGTTTGTTTGTCAGTGTCACCTTTCTTTCATTTTCATTTTCATTTTCATTTTCATTTCCATTTCCATTTCCGTTGTTGCGTACTCTACTACTCTATACCTCCTCCTCCTCCTCCTCCATTTTTCATAGCTTCCGAATTAATATTAATATTAATACTTTTACTTCCATTTCATTTTCCGACCGCTGTCGTTCGGTGTATTATTATTACTCTTCTTCTTCTTCTTCTTCTGACATTCATCTTCCTCGTTGCACCACATCACGTGAGTCTAATTAATTCCGTAACTCTAAAACCTAGCTACCTCCATTTGATTTTTTCATTTCGATTCAAATACTTACTTGTTTCATTTCAACTTAAACGTGGTGTTTACATCCATCATTCAACACCGACTATATATAATAATAATAATATTATTAGTCGCTCTGGTAATATTTCATTTTTATTTTTATTCGATTTCACGTGATCAATCTAAGGCTTTATACTTTTATAAAATTGTATGAGTCTTCGATTTCAGAATTGTGCATGTTTTTCTTCTATTTTAATTACTCTAGTATTATTAACATCTATCCAGCTATTTATTTAATTATACACTCTAGCTTTCTGTTACTAGTATTTGATTCCTTCGTCATCTAGGGCTTTGTAAATTTGTATGAGTATGCTATTTGAGAATTTTGTAACATTGATCACCTGTTATTGATCAAAATACAGTGTATTGAATTATATATATATATATATATATATGTTGATCATATCTGTACTGATTTGGGGTGAAATCGGGGGTAGGTAGGTCGGTCTTTGACTTCGTTTTACAAGTAACAATCAATGAGCATGATAGTTAACTTGTAGCTCAACGAAGACATTCTGAATTTGACTAATAATTGCAGCCCTAGGTTTGATTATTATGACTATCTACTTGTTGCCTTTTGGATTGTTGTTTGGGCTTAAAATGTTATTGAGTTATTAAATGTAAAAAAGATCATCAAATGATTTGGTGTTTGGATTTGGTATCAAGGAGATTGACAAGTTCATCAAAATTGGTTTACTTTCCTAATTATTTATATTTTTATACATCTCATATTCGCCGTTTCATGAACACTAAAACCTCTAATTTCGTTACTTCTGCAGCTGATTTTAACATCTGATTTTGTTGTTAGCTTGATATTAACTTAAACCTAATGTGTTTACATCAACACGGGTATTATTGTTATTATATTCACTCTAGCTCTCTGTTAGTAATGTTTCATTTTATTCGATTTTACGTGATCAGTGTCGCAATCTAGGATTTTATTAAGTTGTTTGAATATGCGATTTTAGAATTTTGTATGTTTTTTATTCTATTTTAGTATATTATTAAGGTTCAGCTGTTATTATTATACACTCTAGTAGTATATTATTAAGATCCAGCTGTTATTGTTATGCACTCTAGCTTTCTGTTAGTAATATCTGATTTCGTTCGATTTAAGTGATCAATGTCATAATCTAGGGTTTTATAAAGTTGTATGAATCTGCAATTTGAGAATTTTATATGTTTTTTGTTCTATTAATTCATCTTATACACTCTAGCTTTTTATTATTAATATTTGATTTCGTTCGATTTAACATGATCAATGTCGTAATCTAGGGTTTTGTAAACTTGTATTAGTATGCTATTTGAGAATTTTGTAATATTTTTGTCCTGTATTAGTAAATGATTCAACATTCAGCTGTTATTGATCAAAATACTACTTGTTGTCTTTTGGAATGTTGTTTGGGCTTAAAATGTTACTGAGTTATCACTTATCAGATGTAAATTTGATGGAATGATTATTCATTAAATGCCCCAAATGATTTAGTGTTTAGATAGCGTAACATACATTTGTATATGTTTCTTGTTCCCAATAATTTCAGTACCCGACCTACAAGGTGGTGAAGTTGGGGGACTGAGATTGACAAGTTTGGTTTAGTTTTCTAATTATTTATATCCTATAAGTTAGCAATTTGTATTGTAGTCTGATGAATCTAGTAGTCTATATAAATTCATTGTTTAACATTGTAGGGATAACTTATTTGATTAAGAGCTTGAATTTCTTAACTTAAACATTCTTTATTCTAATTTACAGTGTAAACAATCTATAGGAAAAAATGGTTCTTCTCTTCTATTGTAGATATATACATTGAAAGAATTGTTATAGTATTCCCTTTATTTGTTCAGTAAGCAGTTTTATTTTCAGTCACATGTTTTTAATTATTGATGAGTTATGGGTTAGTTTTATTTGTTAAGTCAAAGTTATGGAGTAGCGGGTCAAGTGGGTAGTTTATTTTATTTTGTCTGTATATAGTGTAAGTTTTTAAAGCTTAATCAAAAAGCATTGTTTTGTTTTCTTAAAAACCAATTCTCTCACCATCTGTATCATCACGATTTCAAATGGCTTTTCAGAAATTGCAAAAGGTGGATATGGTTGATTTATGTTCAGATGATGACTTTGGTGAAGTGGATACTGGATTGGTTAATATGGAACCAAATTCAGTTGGAAAAGTAACTGAGAAAGAGTCTACAAGCACCAGCTGGTCAACTGGTCAAAGTGGCACATGTGTCATGGAAAAATGGAAGCAGGCAGTTGATGAGTCAACAAGCCCTTGTTCCACACCAACAGAACATGGAGCACCAATTTGCCGCCAGTTTTGGAAAGCTGGGGTGTATAATGTTGATGTGGCTCCTGCTTCTACTCTTGGTAATTCTTCATCAAAATCTTTATTAAATTACATTCACGATTGATGAGTTCATCTCATCTAGTTATAAACTAATAATTACTTATCATGTAATCAACAGTGGGATCAACTTATCTACATATTCACCCAAAGTTTCTTCATTCCAACGCTACATCACACAAATGGGCCTTTGGTGGTATGTTGAGCTTCACCTGTTGTACATTATGTAAAATGCTGTAATAAGTTGTGATTTTGTATACTTATTAAAAGTCTATTTATTCTATTGATTTTGCAGCCATTGCTGAGCTTCTTGATAATGCTGTGGATGAGGTGGTCATATTAAACATATTATTTACATCATTACATGAAACATTAAAATGTTTTAATTTTGCTTTATATGTTGTGTAGATAAAAAAATAAGGCCACCTTTGTAGTGATAGATAAGATCAAAAACCCAAGAAATGGAAGTCCAGCATTATTAATTCAAGGTATCCAGTTTTTTAGATTTTCTTCTTTTAGTTACAAATCTTACAAGATTATTAATATATGCATGACATTTTGCTTTGATGATTTAAACTAGATGACGGGGCGGGTATGGGGCCGGAAGCATTGCGCAGATGTCTAAGTTTCGGATTTTCAGATAAGTCAGAATCATCAATTGGAAAGTGTAAGAATTTTGGTCTTCTTAATGTGTGAAAGTGATCATTTTTAATATTCTTTTTAACTTTTTGACTTGTTGACTTTTAGATGGGAATGGCTTCAAAGCCAGTTCTATGAGGCTTGGAGCAGATGCAATAGTTTTCACTCGTAACGTTGTTGATCAGTATGCTTCTGCATATGTGCCTTTTCAATTACTTTGTAACTGAAATGCATAAGTTTGACTTTCTAGAAGTCAAACCCAAAAGGGGTAAATATATTGACCCAATTTTAACCTTGCTGATAGGACTTTGACACAAAGCATTGGACTTCTGTCATATACATTTTTGACGCGATTAGGTTACGATAGAATAGTGGTTCCATTGGTGAGGAAGTTTTTAACTCTTTTTTTTTTCAGAAAAAAAAATGTTATGTTTATGTAAAGTTCTCAATTATATTGGTTTTTATATAAACTGCAGGTGCATTATAAGTTCAATTCTGTGACCGGTTCCTATGAGTCACTACACCCAGAAAGTGACAGCCACCCTAATTTAAACTTATCTATGTTGCTGCAATGGTCTCCTTATTCAACAGAAGAACAACTGCTAAATTAAGTATGTTAATTGACCCTTGCATATCTTATTTGTTATTGAATAGTTCTTATTAGCAATTATTCTATAAATTAGCAAGCCTCACAAAACGGGCAGGTTACAGGTCAAAATGGGTTTGGGTCAAACGGGGTTCTGATCAGAACAGCTGTCTAAAAAAAGTATCAATTTGGTTTGGGCAAAAACGTGTTCTGACCAACATTGGCTCGCCTTAAAATGGGTCGAAATGGGATCTGGTCAAATTGGGCTCTCATCAAACAACCCTTTCTTAAAAAGTATCAATTTGGCCCCGGTAGAAACAGATTCTGACCAAAATTGGCTCGCCTTGAATTGGGTTAAAACGGGTTCGGGTCAAAAAAGCCCTTCTTAAAAAATTATCAATTTGGTCTGGGTCAAAACAGTTTCTGACCAAAGTTGGCTCGCCTTGAAATGGGCTGAAACGTGTTCGGATGAAGGTATCAGTTTGGTCGGGTAAAAACGGGTTCTGACCAAAATTGGCTCGCCCTGAAACGGGTCGAACGGGTTCGGGTCAAACTTTTTGTGGAATGTAACAAGCATTTATGATTTGTGTAGTTTGTTGATGTTGGCGATCACGGGACGAAAATCATTGTTTACAATTTATGGCTCAATGATGACGGTAATATGGAGCTTGATTTCCAGTCTGATTCTCAGGTTTCTAATTCTTTCATCTTTTATATTTTCAGGATATTTTTATCCTCTGATTAAAAACACAATTTTGATGCAGGATATTTGTCTTTCATTGGTAGAGAAAACAGAATTAAAAGATGATTCTAATCAAGCAACTACTGATAACCACCTTGCTAATCGACTTAAGTATTCTCTTCGTGTAAGTACATTTTGTTTCAGGTTGACTGATAACACAGAACCAAGTGTTGAAAATTTTCCTTAAATTCATGTTTCAGGCATATCTGTCAATATTGTATCTTAAACTACCTCCAACTTTTCGCATCGAGTTGCGTGGAAAAGTGGTTTTGTATCATAACATGGCAACAGATTTGAAGCACCATCAATTCATAGTGTATAAACCTCATAAGGGTGGATCAGGAGGGGTAATTGTTATTGTTATTATTATTATTATTATTTCTTGTTTGTTTTGCTTATTTACAAATATTATGTATTGAATACTCAGGCATCAGTGATTACAACAATAGGGTTCCTTAAGGAGGCCCCACGCGTGAGTGTCCACGGTTTTAGTATCTACCACAAGAATCGTTTGATATTGGTGATTTCTGTTATTCATTTTTAATATTTTTACTTTTTGTAAAATTGGAATCTAACAGTTGCATATGGTTGACCTTTTTTTGCAGCCATTTTTACATGTCGCCTATGCTAGCAACGGCAAAGGACGAGGTGTTGTTGGTAAGTTTGGAGATGTAATAATTTCAAAAACAAAGATATACTAAATGTTGTTTCTAGAAAAAAAGTAAAATCTGGCTTGTCTGGAGACCGTTTTTCTAATACCTATACGCATCTGATTTGGTTAAGACCCAGATTGGTTCTTTGGATAAGTCAAACGGGCCAATTTTTGCAAACCCTCCGTCGGGGTGTTCATAAACCATATAAATGGATCTGCATGGTTCGATTTTAACAGTTTGACTGTTTAATGGTTTTGATATATCCATCTTACAGTGTTCATAAACCATTTAAACCGATTTTTGAAATATGATTATAAGTTATATTTGCATTTCATATTCATGCAACATTTTATTACTTTAAAACTTTTGATACTAATAAACGGTTTTGACCGACCTCAGCTTCAAACTTGAAATTGACCGTTTAACCTTATATTTGTATACTTTTTTAAATCTTGGAACGTGAAGTTGTATTTATGTATTATATTCATGAAACATCTTTATTATTTAAAAACTTCTAATACTAATTATCAATTTGACCAGCCATGGTTTCGAACTTGAAACACCCGTTTAATCTTTTATTTATTTTGTTTTTTTATTTTTGGAATATGCACATCAGTTCTGTTTATATATATTATATTCGTGATACATCTTCATTATTTTATAAAATTTTAATGCAATAATGCTAATAAACAATTTTGATCGACCCATGGTTTCAAACTTGGAACTGACCAACGTTTTACTTGTTTATTTTTATAATTTTTCGAATATGTATTTAAGATGTTTTTGTGTATTATATTCAAGAAGCATATTTATTATTTATAAACTTTCATTACTAATTAACTTTGTGTTATGACTTTGTTTAGGTGTTCTTGAGGCAAATTTTATTGAGCCAACGCACAGCAAACAAGAATTTGAGAAAACAAATGTTTATCAAAAGCTTGTTACACGATTGAGGGATATGACGTACGAATACTGGTGAGTTATTTGTTTCATGCCAAATATTATAACAACAACAAGAAGCCAATTTGTATTATTTATATGTTGGCAGGGATTTACATTTTGAATATCTTGGATATACAGTCCCTGCAAAAGGTAAAGATTTATTTGCTTCTGGTAGTAGTCGTAAAGAGAGTAAGAAGTCTAATCTTATTGTTATCTATTGTTATTAAGGGTTATTTATTTTCGCCTTCATTATAACTTTTTACACCTTTTGATGTGACCATTTAAGTTTTCCTAAAAATTAATATGGCTCATAAATGTAGGTAGAAATAATTACGTTGTAATCACATATTTGAATTTATATATATGTTAAAAGTTATCAACTAATCCATGCAAAGTGCAACATTTAGCCGTTATAAGTATATATATATATATATATTAAATAAAGAACCCCAAAAAAGTATCTAAGAACTTAGGTTGAGGCATTGAGAGATCTTCGGTTCAAGTATCCCAAATGACAGCAATTCATCGTTCAATAAAAAAAAAGAACTTAGGTCCATCAAATGGTTATTTTGAAGGTGCCAATATTTCGTATTGTTATTATTATTTCAACGGACTTTCACTTTTTTTATGCATATATTTCCAGAAAGTTTTTTTTTCATACTAAGTCCTTCAACTTATTATAATCCAGCTAGAGAATATCCTTTTTAAGGGATTTAACAAGGAAAATATAAATAAATTTCTTAGAAAAATAATTTAACAAAGACTAAATTTACAAAAACTTTAGGGACTTTTTTGCACAAAAGGTGAAAGTTGATGGGCCTTTCTTAAATTTATCCTATGTTTGTGAAGACAAGTCTGTAAACCTTTTTTTTTTCTTTTAAATTTGCATATTTTTTAATATTTGGTTTTCATCACATTCTTGCTAAGGTTATTTATGGTCTTACTTTTTGTTAATTTAGGGTCAAATTCGAAAAGGAAATTACCCGAACAACCTGAGGGTATGCCAGCGGATAACCTTACAACGACGACCAGTGTTAATGGTGCGATTCGTTTTTATACGACCTTTTCATACTAATTTTTAACATTTAGTTTCAGTCATATCTTGCCATGGTTATTATGGTCTTATTTTTGTTAACTTAGGGTCAAATTCGAAAAGGAAATTACCCGATCAACCTGAGGATATGCCGTCGGATAACCTTACAATGATGACGAGTGCTAATAGTATGATTCATTTTTTTATAACCTTTTCATATTAATTTTTAGTCACATCTTGCCAAGGTTATTATGGTCTTATTTTTGTAAATTTAGGGTCAAATTCAAAGATGAAATTACCCAATGATTCCCTGTCTCCGAACGCCCCGGTGACGACCAGCGGGGCAAAGACGGTAATACAGTCTTTAAAATTTGAAAAAAAATATTAATATTTTTTGAAATATACTCTATTATGAAAATATATAATTCACAGGATCAAAGGAAGACAAAAGTACTAAAAGAAAATAAGAAGCTAAGCAAGCAGTGAGTATTCTTTATACTAGCATTTATTTATTTTGGGTTATTTTGTATTATTTATTTATTTTGTTTCAGATGCTTGGATTTGGAGACAAGTGAGAATGAACTTAGTGACAAGGTACTTTAACAATCCTGCTACATTTTAATAGTATGGGTTGAAATGGGCCGGGTGCAAACACGTATCCATTTTGTATATACCTAACGTGCTAAACATTGATTACGTAAACAATACCTCCTTTATGCCTTTTTGAACACGTTTAGTTCGTTAGAGATACTATTCAATGTGTGTGTGGATTCCTTCCTTTATTGATTACGTAAACAATACCTCCTTTATGCCTTTTTGAACACGTTTAGTTCGTTAGAGATACTATTCAATGTGTGTGTGGATTCCTTCCTTTATTGATTACGTAAACAATACCTCCTTTATGCCTTTTTGAACACGTTTAGTTCGTTAGAGATACTATTCAATGTGTGTGTGGATTCCTTCCTTTATTGATTACGTAAACAATACCTCCTTTATGCCTTTTTGAACACGTTTAGTTCGTTAGAGATACTATTCAATGTGTGTGTGGATTCCTTCCTTTATTGATTACGTAAACAATACCTCCTTTATGCCTTTTTGAACACGTTTAGTTCGTTAGAGATACTATTCAATGTGTGTGTGGATTCCTTCCTTTATTGATAGATGCTAACTGGCAGGTGATGAACCTCAAAACAGTGTTAGAAGAAGCTAAAAAAGAATTTGATGATTTGTTGGAGAGTTTTGGAAAAGTAGCCAAATTGTGAAGAACATGTAAATGGTTAAATAGTACTAATTAATACGGGGAGTAACCCTTGACAGGAAGATTAGAGTTACATAGCATCACTAGAAGTAGAAACCAAAGATGACATAGATGCAATGTCTCATATGACTGACTATCATGGGATGAATTGCGATTTTGTAATTATCTTGCCAAGAAATGTTTTAATGGTGTGACTGTGTCCAAATTCGCAACCTTGGGGATTGTGGTTTGGTTTGAAAACCGGTTGTTTAAACTTCAACCTTTAATAGTTAAATATATTTTGAATCTTTATATATATTGTAGTTTATATATATGACAATCATATACCGTCTTTTATCATTTAAAATTTTTTCATTCAAACCGACTGATCGTTTCGTAATTCTCATACAAACCGTGTTACAGTCAGTCGAACCACCAAACTTATTTAATGATATAATCAAGAATTTTGCGTCAAAACCAGCACTAGCACTAGCACTAGCACTAGCACCACCAGACATAACTATCTTGAAATACAACTTTGTTATTATCATTTATTTATTCCATTCCGGCTTTGGTTACTTGTTATCTAATTTATTTGCTCCAAGAAACTATTTAGCAAAACCAAATTTCTTTTATATTTACTATCACAACTCCAAATGGAACTACAGAGGTCAACTATTAAATGAGAGATTTAGGAGTTGAACATACAGGTGCACAAAAAACCATCGTACCGACCGGTGGTTCCAAACAGGAACCGGACCCCACCTACGGGTATGAACCGGATTTTGGGTTTCTTCCTGTAACCGGCCCGGGCCCACAGGAATTAGTTCCACCAATACCCGTCAACCCGACTCGACCCGAAACCCAATAAAAACCCGGAACCGGTTCATATCCAATCCAGTTCTTGATTTTTGTGAGCATATCCAAAACTGGTTCCTACCTGGTTTCGAATCATGAAAATATCCGGTTTATGCACCTGTAGTTGAAAATGACACTAAAACCAGATCATGATAGGCAATCAGACGTATAGCAACTTAACATGAACATGACTAAGAAAAAAGTTATATATTTTCGTATTAATATTCTAAAAGTACAAGTTGACAACCTGCATACAAATGCATCTTAAAAAATTATTTATTCTATTTTTAACAACAAAAAAGATTAAAATAGATTTGTGTGGCAAAAAAGATTGTTTTTTCGAAAAGATAATGAACAGGACAAACCATGAACCCGTTAGATCAATGCGTGGCCGACTCAAATCCATTTAGACGAAACCCAAATCATGTGTCATTCAGAAATTCAAGCCCTAACAAGAACAAGTTCTAAAGCTATTCTAAGACCGTGTAGTAGATGGAGCCCCTATAAGACGTTTTGCGTCATGTGACGTCACGGCATCATAGAGGCTTTTTGGCTAAAAAGAGTGTAGTGGATAGAGCTCATTCAAATCAATACCTTATTATTATTTTATTATTATTCTTCTATAAAAAAACATATTGGTTTTAAATACTCTCAACTTTGATCCATTGGTAGATATCACTCCCAACTTACAAAATGTTATTCAACACTCCCAACTTTTAACATATTTTCTTCTGGCACTCCTGGGGTTCCGAGACACTAGTGTTCCGGGGTAAAAAATGTCATTTTTCAAAGTTCAAGGATTAAAAACAAAATTTTGTTAATTATATATTACAACACCCCTCTCCTCCCAACCTCCACCTTTCTTCCCTGGCAACAACCACCATCGCCACAGACAGCTACCAACCACCACCGCCTTTGACATATACCCCGAAGAAGAAGACGACTCATTATCCGACACTGAAGAAACCCAATCACCAAACCCACCACCCACAACTGAACCCCCAAACCAACCCACCACAACCTGACTCGGAATATTCAACACCGAGCCACTCGGCGACTCACCCGAAGCATACTTCAAAAAAGTAACCCAAATCCTTGAATCCGATGAGTTCAAGAGGTGGTGGTGTGTCTTTTACTACTTCATGTTGGTGCCTTTTATCACTTCACCATAGAGATGGTCAAAAAAACCGGTTCCCCAACCGGTTTGCCGGTTTAAACCGGAAACCGGTTTTTACGAAAACCGGTTTTTTAAAAACCGGTTTGACCGGTTTACAAACCGCCGGTTCGTATTTCGGTTACAAGTTTTAGATCCAAAACCGGTTAACGAACCGGTTAATGAAAAAACCGGTTTTTTTTAATAACCGGTTATGGAGAAACCGGTTAACCGGTTTATAAATAAAACCGGTTTTTGACCGTTGTGGAAAAACCGGTTAACCGGTTTCTCCATAACCGGTTAACCGGTTAAAAACCGGTTTTTGAACGTTGTAACGGCTATATGCCCGTTTTTTTTTTTTTTGACCGTTTTTTTTTTTACCATTTTACCCCCACAAACATCTATATATAGTTTAGGTTGGGTATTGGTTAGATCACACTCGATTATACAACTCCAAACGCTCTAAACGTTTATTTCATACGCGATTATTTTGTTATCTCACGCTCAATTATACCACATTACCACTCCATACGCTCTTATTTCGTAGTCGATTATCATGGCCTCCCAAAGTGCTGCTTCATCCGTCAACATGGGTGCCTCGAACACGGGAGAAACGGTCGTTTGGCAATATTTCGACCTATGCGAAATGTCTAACGGTAGCCAAAAAGCTCGATGCAAACATTGTTTGAAGTTTTATGGCAAAGATGCAAACTCCACTTTAAAAGCGCATGTACAAAGGCCCTTTTGCAAGGCCTTGAAGGACGAATCGGGAAGTAGTTCGCAGCCGGAGATGACGAATCAAGGAGCGGTGTTTACGTACGACCTTGACGCGGTACGTCAAAAGTTTTCAAACTTTGTGATTCAACAAGGTCTTCCTTTCAACCACTTCGACAACCCTCAATTCACGGAGATGATGCAAAAGTATGTTCAACCACGCTACCAACACGTAAGTCGTTCGACCCTTAGAAGAGATTGTCTTAAAGCATGGAAAGACGCTAAATCCGAACTAATTTCATACTTTTCAAACTTACAAACTGGTGTAAACTTAATAACGGATGTGTGGTCGGCACCTCATGGTTCGCCCGACTCATACATTTGTGTGACGGCTCATTGGGTTGACCCCGAGTCGTGGCAAATGATGAAACGAACCGTTGCGTTTCTATTGTTTGATTACCCGCACACGGGTAGAAATATTTTTAAAAATCTTGGATAAAGTCATTCGACAATACAAGATTGAACATAAAATCTTTTCAATTTCGTTTGATAACGCGTCCAACAATACGGCCACGGTTGGCCATTTAAAATTAAAGTATAAACCTATTTGTGATGGAGCGTTTTTTCATAGCCGATGCATTGCACATATTATCAACTTGGCCGTGCAAGATGGGTTAAACGTGATCGAAACGCAAAGAAACAATTTTAAAAGAATGTTACGAGATGTTTTTAGCAACAATCAAACATTTTCAAGATACAAAAAATTTTGTGTAGAAGCTAATTGTCAATGGTTGGGGCCAAATTGGGATTGTCCAACAAGATGGAACTCGACTTGTAATATGTTTGAGAAAGCCATCCAACAAAAAGAATCATTAATTGCGTTTCATCAAATTTTGTCAAGTAGGGGTAAATGTGCACCGTACGATCCTAGAAACTGGTTATTGATTGAGATCGTTACGGAGGTCCTTCAAATTTTTAAATCTTGCACAACTAGTTTATCCGGGGTTTACTATCCAACAAGCCCCATTGCTTTACCAAAAATTGCTGTCATGTGCACAAAGTTGAGTGAACTTCATTGTAGGGGTGCACCTTATTTTGATATGGGTGTAAAAATGAAAGAAAAATTTAGAAAATATTTTCAAGAACTACCCGCTGTTTTGACATGTGCTGCTGCGTTAAACCCTTGCATCAATGTTGGTGGTGTTGAAGCTTTAATAGAAAAAATTTGTGATGAGCTAGGGTTAAACGACGATCAAAACCCCTATTATAGCCAAACTTTAAAGAATGCTTTCAACACCACCTTGTCAAACATGTATGATGTCTACCTTACAAAATACGGGTCGTCTTCCCAAATTCATGACTCGTTAAGAGCTATTGCCCAATCCCAATCCCAAACCGACCTTGAAATGGGGATGTACTACATGATTTGGGAAGACGCCGGTAAACGTTAAAAGGTAAACACCCCAAGCAGTGAACTTGGAAGGTATGGTGGTACCAACTTTGTGAAACACATGACTCCGGATGAATTTAGAAGTCTTGATTTGCTGGCTTGGTGAAGAGGTAAGGAGGATGAGTTTCCGATCCTCGCCGCCATGGCCAAAGATTTACTAACGGTCCAAGCTTCCACGGTAGCTTCGGAGTCTGCTTTTTCTGTTTCTGGCAGGGTTATATCGATTAGGAGGACTCGACTCACTCCACCAGCTATAGAGATGTCGATTTGCTACAATGATTACTTGGACTCTTTAGATAGGGCACAACATCAACGCTCACTCGAGGGGGAAATGGAGTATGAAGCGGGCTTGTATGAAGACGAGGTCAATGAAGGACACACTCAACCAATGACCGATGAAGAAGCCGCGTACGACGATTACCTAAGAAATAGCTCGGGATCGGGTAGCGAAGAAAATTAGTTATGAGTTTGTATTTTTGAGTTACGAATATGCGATAACGATTTAATGTTTGTATTTTTAATGTAAAAACAATAAATGAAAGTTATGTGTTTTTAATCTTTGGTTTGTTGAAAACACATTCACCAACACACACTCATACTCATCTTCCAAGCAAAGAACCCTAACAACGAAAGCAAAGAATGGCTTCGGTCAGTCCGTTTTGCCTTGTAGTTACTGGTTTGCCTTGTAGTTACCGGTTTGTTTATACTGTGAAAAAATAATGGTTATTAAAAAAAAAAAAAAAAAAAAAAACCGGTTAATAAAAAAACCGGTTTATTAACCGGTTCTAACCGGTTTCTAAACCGGTCCTAACCGGTTAGACCGGTTAGGGTTTTGACAGACAAAAACCGGTTATTAACCGGTCCGGTTATTAACCGAACCGGTTTTTTTTCGGGCCAAAAAAACCGGTCCGGTTAATAACCGAACCGGTTTTTTTAAAAAAACCGATTTGTGCACCTCTGCTTCACCACCGTCACCTAGCACCATAACCCCACCATCGTCGTCCACCACCTACGACAACCACGAACCCACCACCATTTTCAGAATAAACACACATTCCGGCCTCTTCCGTAAGAAAAAAGGCACCAAAACCCTCGAATTCAACGGGTCAAGATTCGAAATTTGTTACGATCTTTCAACGGCTCAGTACGGCTTCGGCGCCGAGCCGATTGGATGGCATTATTTGCTAATTAACATCAATTCCGAACTGGGTTTGTTGATCGGAGACATGTCGGATGAGAAAATCAAAACTTTTAAACGGGTCGGAAAGTATTGTTTAATTTCCCGAAAAGAATATTATTCTGGTAACACTTTGTATTCTAAACGAGGTGGTGGTTTGTGGGTTTGGTGATTGGGGTTCTTCGGTGTCGGATTATGAGTCTTCTTCTTCTTCTTGTTCGGGGTATATGTCAAATGCAGTGGTGGTTGTCGGCAGGGAAGAGAGGTGGTGGTTGGGATGAGAGGGGTGTTGTAATATATAATTAAAAAAATTTTGTTTTTAATCCTTGAACTTTGAAAAATGACATTTTTTACCCCAAACACTAACGAAGTTAGTGTCTCGTTACCCCGGGAGTGCAAGAAGAAAACATGTTAAAAGTTGAGAGTGTTGGAGAACATTTTGTAAATTGATAGTGATATCTACCAATGAGTCAAAGTTGAGAGTATTTAAAACCAATAGGCCTAAAAAAACAAATAATCCCAACCAACCAATCAACAAATACCTTCTCCCTCCATCCTGGCGCTTTGTGGGAAGCCCATAGTGTCCCGGCGGCGCTATGGGGGCTTTTTTGGGTGGAGAAAGCACCCCCACTAGACATGGACTAAATGTATTTATCAACAAGACAACCATCTGGTTGTATAAAAATTCCAACTTTGCTTCAAGAAAGCAACTAATCACTAACAAGCATCTTCATACCTACAACAAATGGTTATTTTGAAATCTAGCAATAAATTGTCCCACAAATACATTCAATGCTCATTGTTCGGTTATTGTAGCCGATGGTAAAAACCGCATAAGAAAACTAGAAAGAGACCAGATACAAATCACCCCAAGAGATTGAAGAACATTCAAAAGCATACCCAATGAAGTATTAATAGCCAAATTATGCGGTGTTGATTCCGCCCCTCTAACTGTGAAAGAAAGCGCGGTCACAAGTTGAGCCGCCCGATTGAGTTGGTGCAATCTATACACCTGCAAAGGAAACCATCAGATGTGGAAATTTTGACCTTATATGAACGGGTCTTTTTGGACTATGTTTCATCTTCGACGGGTCAAATAAGTAAAACACGAATTCCTTCAAAATACATTTTATTCAGTAAATTAGATTACTATTAGGCTTATGCGAATTTTGTAATCAACTGTTCATATTTACTATTTGTATTCATATTTAACACAGTATTTATACAAAAGTTAAAAGCTTCGGATAAAAAGTGTATGGGGACTTCTATAAAAAGCTTGTTTTGAACCGAATCCATCAGCCCCTCCATTTTATATAAGTATATATAATAATTTCAATCATATTTGACACTAATTATTAAATGAAGACTTTTAGATCCTGGACAAAAGTGTACATGTAACCCGACTCAGGCCCATTTCAGCTCATCAAACCGACCCCAAACCAGAAACTAGTCATTTTGATCCATTACGGAACCCAAAATAAGTTACTCCTATTGACCCGAACCCATTTTAACCCATACCCTAACAACAAACCACCATTTTCAGTTTTCGGTTTTGCCATTTAGGCTTGAAATTTTTGGGCCGAAAATTTTTTGACCCAAAATAATCAGTTTGGGTCTAAATCATTTTATAATCAATAATTAATTTTTATTATATTTTGGGCTAAAATATTTGGGTTACACTATTTATAAATTCTTATAAATTACTTAAAAATCAAAATAAAAAAATGTAAAACCATAAATTCAGTTCGGTTTTAATTGCATACAAAAAACCTTTGTTTGCGTTCAGTTATTTCGGTTTCATGGGCACCCCTATCATTTTCTCATCTCAAGAAATAATAAATCATAAGATAAAATTCATAAATCTGTGAATTACTTGAAAGATAACAGGAATAAGGGGCCACGAAGGTGACTTGATGTATCGTGCATACTGCTCAAACGCAAACTGCACAACAATGCCAACAAGATACGGTGCAAGTGTAGCAGAAGCTGCTGGGCCAGTCCACGGCCAAACGAGGCCCATTGTGACCATAGGGATCACTAGACTAAGAACCAATGCAGCCACTGATGTGATGCGGTAAACCAGTTGAGGCGAAGGAATCGGGCTTTTTTTGGCATTAACAGGCCCACGCAAATGGTCTACTATGAATAAGAACATGCCTACCCCACAGTAGAAAAGAGCTTCCGTGAAGAATAATATGAGGAAATCTGCAAATAACAAAGACATATTTGAAAAAGTAATGAAATGGCCCGTGTATCTAAATGGATCGATTGGGTTATATATATATATATATAATTCTAAGAGGTCAAATGAGTGAAAGTAAAAACTGTTTAAAATGTAGTGGTGGCAATTTGACCCGTTTGGTTGAACTGGTCAACTTGGGTAAATTACTTGTATCCGAAACAGATCAAATGAGTCAGAATGAAAAGTCTCCCTAAAAGTGTATTTTTAATGTACACAACCTCTTTTTTTCAAGTTTGAAATCATATTTTACATATTAATTATTTATTGAAGACTCTTAAAACATGGACAGATAATTGGCTGCAGGTTAACCAACCTGGCAGCTATAACCAGTAACAAAAAAGATTACTCATTTTGACACAAAGGCATTATGAATCTTGCCACATCTAATAACTACCTGTTTTAATAAAAGATCGTACATAATATAGTTTTTGTAATCATATTTAATTAAGAAAGTATTTATATAATGAACAGCCCGACCATTTTTTACTATTAAGTTTTGTAATCATATTTTAACAAATTAGTTATCTAATATAAAGTCTTAAAACATGGAGAAAAATTGGATGCAGGTTAACCAACCCGGTCATTGTTACTTTATTTAAAACATCATACATATCACTATGAAAATTTTAATTTATTAATCATATTAAATTATTATCAGTATTTAAAAACGAACAAAAAGAAGTATTGGTTATTTGGCGGACAGGTTGAATTGAACCGCGTAACAAATAACCCATTTTGACTTGTTACTCAACCCACCCATTTTTCTAAAAAGTTAACGAGTCTCAGAAACCATACCTGTTAATAAAGAATCCTCAAAAACAGATGAGAGGATTTTTCGCATATAAAGTGACGGGAAAATAAACGAGGCTACAAGAACACAGGGACCCACAAACCATAAAAGATTGCTTTGATTGGTAGTGGAGATTGTAGACACGATACTTTCGGGTTCTTTTTTGTACGGTTGATTATAAAACGATATAAAACCGGGCCTTCCTCTGCGAATTTCAGCAGTTTCATTTCTTTTGGGTACCACGTCATCTTGAAGTAGAATATCATCATCAATGTCGTCTTCTTGGTCTGTATTATTATCATCTGATTCTATCTCACTGTCTGAGACTGAATCACTAATGGATGAAAAGAATATAAATCGGCTTTTTGGGAGAATTTGGTTTGTGTTCAATCTTCTGTGTCGGGAACATCTTGTATTAACTGTAGAAACATAATATTCAACCTGATTAGTTATCATGGGTTGATTCAGCTTGTTTCTAATGGGTCAAATGTGTTAAAATAGAAATAGATAGCTAAAGATGATAATAGGCTAATAGTCGTGCTAAAATGTATTGTTAACGGTCGCAACTTGCTAAATCACTTAACTGAAACATAATTTCTAGGTGAATAATGTAAATTTTAAAATCACGTTTAGCACGAAATATTAACAAAAAATGTTCATAAAGTGGACTAAGAGTGTTTTTGGTCAACGAACACCGACCCATACCAAAACTTGCCTCTTTTGAACCTCTTAATCAACTAGGGTTGTTCAAAAAGCTCACGGCTCGTGGCTTGAAACATGCTCATTTGTAAACGAGCTGAGCGAGTCGACTCGGATTATTTTAGTTCATTACTTCATTGAGTATGCATTATGTGTATGTAAAAATGATCTTTTTTCCTTTACATGTCTGTGTGTGTATTATTGTGTAAAAACATAAAAGTAAATATAATAAATAAAAGAGCTGGCTCAAGCTCAACATTTTAGCTCATATAGATAAACGAGCCCAACCTGGCCCAGCTCGGCTCATTTACAACCCTATAACCAAACAAAAGCCAAATATTTAATCTTGAATATTTTCGATGGTTATTACTTTTTTTTATTTACTTTATACACGGAACCAAATTAACAAGTTACAAACGCACCTCCGATTTTCAGTTGTCTACTATCATGTAATCTTGGAGGTAAGCTGACCTGAGAAAAGAAGTTGCTGAATTACAAATGGAAAAAAATATATAATTATGGGAAATTAGCAACATGTTGACATTTAGTGAGAAGCACTTTAATCAACATATGACACACATTGAGCAAAACATTCTAAATTCTAATCTTCATTAAGTAATGAAAAGTTTGCCTTGTTAAGGAAGGAAAAGTTTAAAATAAATTAACCCATCATATGCATAATTAAATATTAAACTAGGGCATAAAAGCTCATGGCTGGCTCGAAATAGGCAACAAGTCATGGCGAGCCTGACCCATGGTCAATTCGGCTTGCGGCTCCTTGTTGCCTCATTTAAATTATATGCCCAAATACACACACACGTGCACATATATAGTGTTAGGATCAAATACAAGGGTTAGGCTACGCCCCACCCCCCACCGAACATTTTTTTTTCTTTTCCATTTTGTAGTCTTCCTTTAAAATATTAAATCAAAAACTATAAAGTCTTTCTTTTAGTTTTTTTCTCTCTTTTTGTGTTTATTGTTCTTGATCATAATCATAATATATTATATTATTAGCGTCGACGCTTATTGTATTTATAAAACTATATATGTGTGTGTGTGTGTATACACATATTAGTATTAAGATTGGTATTATTAAAAATAAAAAATATATTAATAGAACTTACAATATTGATAATAAAAAAAATTAATAATAACGTCTTAATAGTTTTTAGTTTGATATATTAAGTGGAGACTATTAAGTTAAAAAAATGTTGGAGGGACTAATACGTATATAGGTAATGTTAAGGGAAACTTGTAATTGATTTTAGAATTTTTTTTTTTGGGTGGGGGTGGGGGGGAGGGGGGGGGGACGTTAACATTACACTATAGTTTTATAAGTATCGTATTATTCTAGTTCATTTTGTTGTAGTGTAATTATAATGATAATAATAATAGTTATTATTATTATTATTATATGTGTGTTATTATTTAATGAAAATAATATTAATAATTGTCGTTTAGCTTGTTTAAAAATTATTAAAAAATCTTGTTTATTTTTAATGAAAAAAATAATTAATTTTAGCTTCTACATAAATCAATATGTGTAAAAATAAAAAGAAAAGAAACGGGCCGGCTTGATGAGCCACAAGCTAGCTCGATATTTCAGCTCGTTAAGGTGAACGAGCGCGAGCCCACCCTGGTTCGGCACAGCTTGACTCATTTACAGTCCTATATTACCAAAGAGCACGATTTTTTATAATTGCAAAGATACTATCACAGAAGCCAACATTCTTTATTTACTATATGTATGTATGTATTACTCCTTAATTAGAAACATGCAATGCAGTCCAGAGTAATTTGAAAACTGAAACAAACGACGGTTCGCGGTTACCACCTACAATATTATATTTTGCACATAATTGTATAAATAAATTAACAAAGCCTTAAAACAAAAAGATTGAATTAAAATCATGATCATGGATGATGGACCTTACACACACCAAAGACTAGAGCTTTGACTTGAAGAATTAAGTGATGTTTGCATATGTATATGTGTTCCATTCCAAATTGACTATTACTGTTCAGGTTTGTGTTTCTTGGTAAAAACTTAAAAATAATAATAATAATAATAATAATAATAATAATAATAATAATAATAATAAAAAAAAACCCTAATATTATGAATGAGTAGACTAATAAAAAATAATCACATATGAATGAATAACAAAAGAAAGCAATCCAGCATTCAAAGGTATCTACAATAACCTAAACAACAAAAGCTTAGATGAGTTGAGTGACATAAACAAACATGTTAGGAATGAATAATTAAAGAAAGCCTAATTATGAAATTGGTAATCCAGGATTAACTAATACTAAATTATTATTATTATAAGAAAAAAAAGTGTACCTTTTTACTGGGGTGGAATGAAGAAGAAGAAGAAGATAAAGAAGTGGAAACACAAGAAATTTTGAGTGTCATTATTTATTTCTTTCTTGATGAAAGAAAGAAAGAAAGAAATTAAAGGAAACCCATTTCAGATTATTAATTTATCAATCGATGGATGGATGGTTTTCAACAAGAAATCGAATGGAGTGAGTGAGGTGGGTGTGGTTTGGTTTCTTTCACCCTATATTATTATACTTATAGATAGATAGAGATTATGTATTCTAGTCAAAAGTCAAAAACTTTGTTGCAAAATCAAGACAGTTTATCTCGAAATGAAGTCAAGTATCTTTTGGTGGTGGATGTGATTTTGGTTAAATTACCCATTTGTGTTCATCATTTCTTTCAGTTTTTTTTTTAACACCGACGCGTTCCTTTGATATGTTACTTTTTTTTAACAGGTTAGTTCTATGGACGCTTTGGTTATTTAGGTCAAAGCTAGTGCTGTAAGCGCTATTCGTGAGGTACTTGTTATCGGTACGCTAAGCTTAGTTTAAGCCGAGCTTGAGACCAAACTCGAGCCTAAAAATAAAATTGAACTAAGTGAATCTGTGTTTTTTACTCATTAAGTTTGAGTTGACACATGAGCTTAAACAAGCTTGTTATTAATATAATGTTTATTTAATGTGCTAAATATATTTATATAATTACTAGAAATCTATAAAATTATAAAAAAATAACTCGATAATATAAAAAAAACAAAAATAAAAGTAAAAGTCATATATAAAATGAATATAAAAAACGAAGTTATATGTACATATATTAATTAATAAATCATAAACGAGCTCAATGTTGAGAAACTACTCATAAGTTGAGTTCAAGCTTTATAATGGAGCTCAAAATGAGCCGATGTCAATGTTCGGCTTGCTCATACCCTTATTAAAAACCATTTTTTGACACGGTCCCGCTTGCTAAACATTAATAACGATACGACAGAGAGATAGGGAGGATAGAAGTGGACAATGTTTAGCAGTGTTAGGATTAAACACACACACGAACCGAACACAAACACGAAAGCGATAAACGAACACGAGGATTTAACGTGGTTCGGTCTAAACTGACCTACGTCCACGGGCGGCAACTAGATATTCTTTATTGAGTGACAAATGATTACAAGTGCATAAAGTTGTTTAAATAGAGACTAGTCTAGGGTTTGTAAATTATTGAACAAGAAATATAAACCGTGCCGGGCTTCGGTCTGGCCACCCTACACCCGTCTGCCCTTTGGATTTCAACTAATAAACCGGGCCGTCCACGGGCGGCAACTAGATATTCTTTATTGAGTGACAAATGATTACAAGTGCATAAAGTTGTTTAAATAGAGACTAGTCTAGGGTTTGTAAATTATTGAACAAGAAATATAAACCGTGCCGGGCTTCGGTCTGGCCACCCTACACCCGTCTGCCCTTTGGATTTCAACTAATAAACCGGGCCAACAAGGCCTACGAACCCAACAATCTCCCACTTGGAGGCCTTGAGTACTCTCGTCTGCACTCCTGATTGTACTTCTGTAATCTAAACATTTTTCTAGTTGTCACCGCCTTCTCATCAATTAATCTGAAGGCCCGTTGAAGCTCCCTGGAGCTCCAACACGTCAGTCACAGATAAAACTGCCCCTGACCCGTTCTCTGTCCCTACCGGCTCACACTAAAACAAACTACCGGATTCTGAGATACCCTAAGAACAAACACTCTACATATGCAGCAAGTAATCCGCTGCAGATACTTTTACAGCTGGAATACTGGTTCTTAATTCACTGTTGACCTGGAACTGTAACTGAAACACGACCTGTGCTCCCACTGTCACGATGTCCTTTGACTGATTTAACCTTCCTAGCTTGTTCATCCTGAATCTTCACTTTGGCTCTGGGTTTGTTACTTGCAAAACGAACCTTCTTCTGCCCACGAGATTCTGTGAACCGGACTTTGTCTTTCACCAAAACTGGATCTGCTCCTTTCGGTGACATATCGACCATATACAACGAACCAATTTTCTTGCCACGAGCAACCACGAGATTCCCTTTGACTACCTTCCACTGGCCATTCCCGAACTTAACATCGTGCCCCTGGTCATCCAACTGGCCAGCTGAAATCAAACATTTCTTTAAACTTGGAATAACCCTCACGTCTTTCAAAGTCCAAGAAGTACCTGTTGAAGTTATCAAATCAACATCTCCCATACCTGTAACCTCTAGAATATCATCGTTCGCAAGTTGAACCTTTCCAAAATCCCCAAACTTTAGATTCTTCATCGTTTCACTACAGTGAGTGGCATGAAATGATGCACCAGAATCCATCACCTAAGAATCAACATTAATCTTAACACTAAGAACTAAAAACTCATCACTACTGACTCCGTCATCTGTGTTGTCTTCTGTAACGTTCACCTCTTTCTTACCATTCGGACACCGATTCCTGAAGTGTCCATTCTCTTTACAACCCCAACATTCAATATCTTTACGAGTCCCAGACTGACTCCTCTTCCTGCTCCCACTGCCTCGATCTTTTCCCCAACCTCTACCTTCTGTGACCAATATATCACTTGATGATTCACCTGAATTTTCGCGTCTTGAATCTTCTCCAAGAATCAAATCACGAATCCCATCAAAAGTAACTTTTGTAGACGAACTACAAACTGCAGTCACTGTTTACGACCAACTGTCGGGCAAAGAGGATAATAACAAAAGACCTTGAACTTCATCATCAAACTTAATGCCGACTGACACTAAGCGGGAGAGGTTCGAGTTAAGATTATTAATATGCGTTGTAACCGACCCATACTCTTTCGTTCTTGTTGTCACTAGCTCTCGGATAAGATAGAATTTATTCGCAGTCGAAGGCTTCTCATACATGTTAAATAGTGCCTCCATCATACCACGGGCTGTGGTTTATTTCATGACGTTAAACGCCACATCTTCCGACAACGACAATGTAATACAAGCCATAACTTTCTTGTCTAACTTCTTCCACTTGCTTCTGACAACTGATCTGGTTTTTCATCCTCAAACACTACATCCAAGTCTTTCTGTCAAAGTAGCGCTTCAATCTGCATCTTCCACCAACCAAACTTCTGCCCATCAAACTTCTGTATCGAAACCTTTCCGTCTTCTGCCATGACAATGACTAAAATGAAAAACTGGATAAAACAGAGACATACACAACAATCGCATGGGACTGAACTTAACAACTGTTCTACTGAACTCTGTTAAACAATCAACCTATTTAAATGGCAGCGGAATAACGAAATGAAAATCAGAAAACTGAAACCTTAAACTGAAACGATAAAACCTGACAAGCGTTGTTGTCGACGATTCTCCGTTTCTTTAATGCCTCTTCTGAGTAACAACGGTTCTTCACAAAAATAAGATATGACTGGTTCGTTAGTTGCAAAAAGTATGATCTTGACCCAAATAATTCCCTTGGCTAAACTGCCCAATATATATCTAGTCCTACTCAAATCAAACAAACCGGGTCTTGGCCTTTGTTTATATGGCCTAAATATAAAAGCACTTCTGGTCAAATAATCAAACCTTTCTTCTTCGGTGTTATATACCACGAATAACAACAAAAGGAATAAAAATTTCCTTCACCATTCCTTATGTCACGAGTTCCTAGTAGAAAAAAAAAATTAATTTAATTTCTTTTCTCTGGTTATCCGTAAACAACACCCACAACCCACAATAAATCTAACTCATGACCTTACACTACGGAAGCGCACGGTGGTGATGCGGTGAACAACTTTCGAACATAACCTAACCTGATCGACGGTGGCTGGATCGACAAACCTTAACCAGCAATTCACAGGTGACGTCGGCGGCGGCGGCAGCAGCAGCGAAACTAGGGTGGCGGCGTCTACCGCCGGGACCCTTAATCTGATCTAGTGCGGCCGCGACGTGACGCTTCTACGTGTTCTTCGTGTGATCTGAACCTAAGCTCTAGATACCACTTGTTAGGATTAAACACACACACGAACCGAACACAAACACGAAAGCGATAAATGAACACGAGGATTTAACGTGGTTCGTTCTAAACTGACCTACGTCCACGTGTGGCAACTAGATATTCTTTATTGAGTGGCAAATGATTACAAGTACATAACGTTGTTTAAATAGAGACTAGTCTAGGGTTTGTAAATTATTGAACAAGAAATTTAAACCGGGTCGGGCTTCGGTCTGGCCACCCTACACCCGTCTGCCCTTTGAACTTCAATTAATAAACCAGGCCAACAAGGCCTACGAACCCAACAAGCAGAAGAAAAAAAATGTAGGTTTGTGCAAATTGTTTAGTTAGGGATAAAGAATAGAAAATGCCATGTCTCATGGTGTTGCTCACATGAGTAAATTGTCTAGTTAGAGGATAGGGAACTTGATATTTGAAGTTTCAGTAAGGATTTTCGAGATTGGGCTCATGAGTGTAGAAAAGACGACTCAGTTTGAGAACAAACAAATGACTTATAATCTACTGGTATCAAAGATGTAATTATAGAGGTTGAAGAAACACGGATCAGAACCTTAATAGGTTAGACCGATGATTTCACAGGATACGGGTCGGATAACTAACAACTTGATGGTATGAGCTCAATCTTACAAGTCCGATGATGGAAACATGCAAAACAAACCATCGTTAGCTCGTTACGATAATGACAATAGGGGGTGGGGTCTTCCCGTAACCACCCTCCGGCGTGAGAGTAAGTACCGTCCTAAAGAGAGAAATAATACTTAAGTAATTTGACGTAATCAGTGAGGTGTGAATTAATACCTCGAGATGACGAAGAAGGTATTTATAGCCGAAGGGTAAAGGAATATTATATTGGTAGAGCTGTCCGTTTCTAGAAGATGCCTTTATAACAACTTGGACACGTGTCCGCATGTGATAGGATGTGATAGCTGGCCATGTGCATGGTTATAACAACCCTGCCAGTTGTCTTTATCTAATTGGTTGCTACATCACGTGCTTTCTTATGTGCTAAAAGTAGTCAAACAATTTAGTAACTAAAAAAATGTCAATCTAGACACTAAGTAATACTTTAGACTATTAACTTAAACTACTAACCGACAAGTGGACCGATTGACTCTAGTACAGCTAAGTAAGTCCGGATATCGAACCCATGAGACTATTTAAATTATGAAACTAGCAAATTAGACTCGACTAAATGACACACAATTTATTAATATTGTTTAAGGGGGGTTTTAAACTAAATAATATTAAACTAAAATTAAACCCTAATTAATTAAATAATAATTAACTATAATGATTACTTAACACCAAATGATTATTATATTACTAAAATTAAACCCTAATTAACTAAGATATGAATAAACTAATAAATTACTTAGATTAAATCAGATGATGAAAGTAACTACCTAGGCTAGAATCCTCAAAGTTATGGCTATCAATTCAACTAGGAAAATTAAGTTATGGAACTGGGATTATAAGATAAACCCTTGAAGACCCTTGACCCTTCAAGAATACACCTATGAGTTTCTAACAAGTTTTAAGACACACCAGTTATATGTATTAAACTTCCTTACGATTATTTAATCGTTTATGTTTAAGTATCTTTATGGCGAAATCCTACCTTACAGCGCGGAAATCAAAGATAGATAAGCAGACTCAATTGACTTAATAGTCTAAGTTGACAATCAAACATAGACGGACTCCTTACGAAAAACTAAATCTAGAAATCCTTACCAACAAATATCTATCAATAACCTATCATCTTACAACTTTCTAGGCTAGCAGCTCACTTTATTTATTTGATTAGTTTTATTGTTTCTATGATCTTATTCGAATTCAATCACAAACTAGTCAAGAATACGTAGTAAATGACCTAACAAAACCCTATCCTATGAAACAATCAACAAGGTTAATGTGAAACAATAAACCTAAACAAATAAAACCAAGTAATCATATGCATCAATTTTATCAAACTCAACAATTTACTTGAAACATGAAATCCATAACGAACAAAATCCCCAAAATCAAACCAAACAAAGGTTCATCACGAACTAGGTTGTTTATAAAGTTTAGCCTAGCATCATGTAATCAAAATCAAATAAAGTAATAGAATAAGAAAACATGGGGAAATAATAAAGAACAGAAAATCAAAGGTGATAAAACCCGTAATCTTCACTCTTGAATGTCTAACTCTTCACCGGATGCTCTCTTACCTTCAAAACCACCAAGAATCTCGAATAATAGCTCAAGTAAACTCCAACGTCTGTTGGCTCTAAGGTATTGTTCAGGTTAAGGTTAGGGATGCTTATATACTGAAACAGGGCCCAACACCGAACAAAAAACGAAAACTATCTGGAAAAATAGAATCTAGGCATCGCGCGGCCATGGTGTGCCCCCCCATGGTCGTGCGGCGCATAGGAGTAGGGGGCGGTCCGACTAGCCTTGTCTGATCGGTTCTCCTTCCGATTCCTTCCTTACGCGTTCCGGCTTCTCGTTTTGGCTCGTTTTGACTCGTTTTTTGCCCTTTTCAATCACGATCAACTCTCGGAACCTACAAAACATAATAATGTTAGTAGTATGCAAATCTTGACAAAAAACAAACAAAAACTAATTAAATATTAAATAAAATATACAAGGGAAACACATATATTTGGCATTATATCAAATATCTCCACACTTAGTCTTTTTTCGTCCTTGAAAAAGTCTAATGTAGTGGAATCAGAATCGGAAAATACAGTCTTAAAAACATACAGATTAATTTAAATTTCAGAAAAAACGTAAAAACCGCGATCACCGATATTGTTGTCCACTTAAACCCATGCCTTAATCTTTACCGGGACAAATAAGATCCAACATTAATATTACTTAGTGGTTTACACAATTAAAACCCACTTATTTTCAGCTTTTACTGGACCAGACCACCCCAACTTGACTTAAACCTCAAAATTAGCAGATTTAAAACTTTTGTTGCTCTCTTTTTATTATGAATAGTTAAGACGATCAAGAGTATTGTTTATCCACCTAAGGTTAAGCATCAAAGTCTACCAAAGCAGCCATTATATATGATTAAGGTATAATTAATTAATTAGCTAGTGTTCCCCACAACATGACATACCCCCGTCATCAAGCAATACCCCGAACCCATCACTATAGGTGAGTATGCACGAATTCATCCATAGGGTTTACATGTGGCGTGTCCCTTGTGGTCCGTTTCTTAATGGCAATGAGACGCGAGCAAGAGGACCCCACATGGCTAACAGCGTGGATGATCAAGTCAGTAGTGTATTTGTACTTTAAGTACATAGTGATCATGTTTAATGACTTATGTGGCATATACGGGTTTGCTCTTTTATAGCTTTTTAATATTCACAAGCCCACTTAGGAGTTGTGAATTTTAATATTCATCCCCACACTTAAATTTTGCATTGTCCCTAATGCAGGAACGGAACCTAAAATTTTATAAAAGTAAAAACAAGGACCTAAAAAGTAAAAACATAAAAATAGAAAAACAAAGTACAATGGAAAAGATTTAGCAACTCAGTCTCTCTTTCTGAACGGACACAGCCACTCCTCTCGACATACCTAAGTGACATCAAACATAATATCTAGAAAATAACAGTTACTCATAAGTCTTAAATAATCACCATACTCCAACCCTCTTACCCAACCAAATAATCTAGAATAATATAATACAACCAAATAGAAATAAAAACATCATAAAAAGAAAAATAGATAAATATAAGATACAAACTCCCAAAGCTGGTGCGTCCTCCCCACACTCAGTCTTCGTCCTCTGAACTCTGCTCATACGTCCTATACGCCTCTGCATTATCAAACTCCGGATCACTTGGTATGTAAAAAGGTGCCCTATAACCATAACCCGAACCACCCGGGGCACTCGAACCACTCGGACCCGCAACATCCGGCTGTCGAAGATAATCAGGTAAACCAATGTGTAACCCAGTCATCAAATGTCTCAACGTGTGACATTCGTCAATTTCGGGTATCATTTGTATTCTTTTGTGTATTTGTTTATCATGTAAATCGACCCGATTTATATCCCGAACATTTCAAATATATAAAACATTGAATTTTATGTTACTAAATCATTCCCGCATGTTCAATTTGAAAAACCCCTTTTACGGATTCGAAAACGCCTTTAAAACGATCAAATTACATAAAAAACGAACTTCTGGGACGCAAAATGAACCACGCAAGACGATCTGACCAAACCCCACCCTCATGGGCGCCGTGCCCAGCGGATATGAAGGATAGGGTGGCCGCGCGTGACGGCCTCATACCTGCAGTCACCAAAATCGTTTTTTGTTGTTATTATCACTTGTTTGACCCTTTAAACCAATAAGAAAGCTTGGAAATCTCTAAAGCAACCTAATGGATAACCCTAACACCTTATCCTTCATAAAACCAAGCCTCACCACTCATTTGAACCTGCTCATACTCATCAAACACTCTCAACCTAAGTTCTAAGCTCCAACCTTCAAGTTCTTACTTGTTTGACCTTCAAGAGTCAAACAAGAGTTTTCCTTTGATTTCTACTAACTCCATATGATTCAAACTTGTTGTTGCAACATATATATAATATACACCCTTGTCACCTTTGGTAATTACTTCTCTGGTCTCGATCGGTGTGGTTTCGGACCTTGTAAGGCAAGGCTTCATGAAGGACTTCATGTTCTTGATATATATATATACTTATATAACTTGTTTATACATACAAACCATGCTTAACTTCTGCTCATTTTAGTTTATTTACAAGTTCTATGATTATAGGTATTAAGAGTCTTTGCTTGGGTTTAACTGTAAATAGCTCTAAACCGTAAACCGAACTTTGCTTACTAGTTTTTGTTAAATACTTGTTTAAACATGTTTAATGTTAGATCTCAGTTTATAAAATCATTTTTGTAAGTTCTATGGTTATGGGTTTGTGGATTCTAACCTCTGTCTTAACCCGAAACTAGATCCGAACTGAAAACCAAACTTTTGTTTAAAGACTTCATTTTATTATTTTTTGATTGTAAAACTTAAGTACCTTCATTTGTACATTATTATACAAGTTCTTGGATATTTGGGCATGTGGAAACCATCTGTGAACTTATTGTGAGATGGAAACCGAACCAAACCGAAATTTTGTTTACAGACTTTATTGTTAACTTTTGGGTTGTAAAACTTAAGTTTAATCATTTATGAATTATTATACAAGTTCTTTGATATTTGGTCATATGGAAACCATCTATGAACTTATTGTGAGATGGAAACCGAACCAAACCGAACTAAACCGATTTTCACTCGCTTAAAATACACAAGTGTGTTTTTAGCTATCAAGACTTGTATAAATCTTCAAAAATACTATATAAACTGATTTTAATTATTTTGAAGTACTTGGAAATGTTGGATCCAACTTGATCTCATAACAAAGTTTGGACCGACAAAACCGAACACTCGCTTAACGTGAGTTGTTAGTTCTAAAAAATAGAACTACATACTTGGTTAAGTCTTATTAAGTTTTATTGAGTTACCTCATAACATTCATTATCTTGGAAAGTTGACTTTGGGTTTGACCAATTATCAAGACTCGAACCAACAACCCGAAACATTCGTTAAAACCCGTTTTAGTATCTTTATTTCAAATGAACTTCCATTCTTGCATTTTACCTACCTTATTACTTAACATATGTTGAGTAAATATTAAGTTTAGATACTTTAACTCGGTTTCGAGCAAACTTATATTTTTAAAGGGTTATTATTATTAGTTCTTAAATATTTACATTTTTAAACCTTAAACTTTAAATTGTTTGCATTTATTTTAATTTATTTTATTGAAAGATTTCTTAGACAACCTTTCTTATACAAGTTTTCCTTTCACCTAGACCTTGCTCGATCAACCTCATCCTTGCAGTTACTGGGCGATCAAGTTTATTACGTGAACGTGAGTACTTTTATACCCCATTTTCCATCTTTTGTTTTGGGGGTGACATTTTATACTTATTCAAACTAAATGCTTTATACTTGAGTCTTAAACCACAAACGTTATTGTATACTTTACTTAAATAATTGCTCGATTTGGTGTTCTATGATTATATGCTTATGTGTTTATCGCTTTTGGTTGGTGGAACTATAAAATCCTAGACTATTTGGCATCCCCTTATAGCAAGGTGTCTTTAACGTAATGCAATTAACGATACTATAAAATCCTAGACCATTTGACATCCCCTTATAGCTAGGTGTCGCTAACGTAATTTTATTAGCGATTGTATTATTTTATCCAAGTTATTGCTTTTATTTATTGTTTCGTATACAAGTTTTATGGCTTTTCCTTACTATATACTATATGCACAAACTTATGAATTAGCGATTGTATTATTTTATCCAAGTTATTGCTTTTATTTATTGTTTCGTATACAAGTTTTATGACTTTTCCTTACTATATACTATATGCACAAACTTATGAATTGCTCACCAACCTCTGTGTTGATAAACTTTATTTTATGAAATGTTACAGGTTTGACTTTGGTTGACTCGAGAACTTGACGAAAAATGTTATCAAGACTATTTAGGATATTAGTAAAACGAACAATATATTTGTTTACTTGTATTCAATTTGTTTGTATGAACAAGATGTGTTGTTTATTGATTTATGAAATAAATGAGTTGATTAAATAATGTCACTTAAATAGTGTCTTGTGTTTTAGGTAACCCGTTGCATCCCGGCATGTTCCGCCGCCTTTGGTCAAGGTGTGACAGATTGGTATCAGAGCCACAAGACTATAGGATAGGTGGTTAGACGTAACGACCTAGTATAGTTTTTTGCTTTAGGGTCCTTATACGTGTTGCCTATACGTGTTTACTGTACTCGATTGTTCATTTCACTCATTTATTTATATACTTATTTATTTCATCAAATCGTAAATATACACAAACACTCGAAGCATTCTAAGGTATCCTTACATTACTCTTGTTTAGTTTTATATATGCACATACATGTGTTCTCATAATAATCTAAGGTATCCTTACCTTACCACAAAAACATTAGTTTTTATTGTGTTTTACGGATCACGAGCTTAACTTGGATCCCGTTGTTTCAAATCTCCTTAAATATTGTCTCAAATGAGATGACCACTTTAAGTTGTCCAATGCGAGCGTTCCGGTCGTCATCCTAATTTTCGGTGTTGAAACAATAGAACCACGGTGGTTCGTGGACTAGTGTTTTGACATGACGTTGTATTCCGATTTATTATTTTTGTTACAATCATTATTTGAGTAGAAAAAATGAAAAAGACGCGGTGGTACGTGCACATATTTAGACTCCAACAAGGTATTTTTGTAAAAAGGTTTTTTAGGTAGGAATATAAAGTCATGTGGTTCATACACTATTTTTCCGCCTTTAAATCTTAAGACACTATTTACAAATTTTAAAGATTTTAACAATTTTTCCTTTTTTACTTTGTCATATAAATTCTCGTCACAAAATTCTCATTTTTATAATTCTATTTGACCGTTATGATTCATTCTAATATGTTCTGATTTCACATGATAAAGTTTTTATACAAATTTTCTTATATTGATTTCACATCGCGATTTTGTTACAAAAATTTATTTATTATGATCTCTTCAATGTAAGTTAAAAAAATAGTAACAATAATATATATATATATATTGAACTATTTATAGTGATTTTTAATATGCCATCTTTGTTCATTAAGACTATTTATAAATCCAATTTTTTTATCATATGAATTTCATCATATTTAAAGAAAACGTTTTATGATAAATTTTACCTTAAATTTTCAAGTAAATTCTCATTATATAGATTTTAAAATTGTCTTTAAAGTTTTCATAAAAATTTCATAAAATTTTATTTTTATAAAAATTCCGTTTATTTTGAAACTATCATCTCACAAAATCGATTATTTAAATTTTCACGACGTTTTAATTACACTATATTATATAATACACATGGTAGAATTTTCATTACCCCATATCTATTTTCATAACAATTTCCATTGTGCAATTTATGGTTCATTATAACTTTTCACAAATAAAATCTACATCATACGATTTTCCTCGTTTTAAAATTTCTTATGCTGGTTTCGCCTTGATTTTTTTTCAAGAAATTCACAAACTTATAGCTTGAAATTTTCTTGAAATCCTTATGCAAAACTTCATAGATATTCTATTTTAAAGACAAAAAAAAAATAGTTTATGACGATTTCTAGATTCACAATGCCGGTCATTTTAACTAACCATATTATTTTAGTTACACGATATTAAATAACGAACTTTGTAAAAAAAATTTCATTACACAATTTTTTATACCCAAACGAAATTCATCATTCAATATTGATACCTCATAATAAATTTCGACATTCAAATTCACTTATTCTTTTATATTTATTTCCTTATACACAAGGAATTTTGTTTTTCCTTATAAAATTTATTTTGCTTCCTCGTGACAATCAACATTTATTTTTACAATAAAACCTAAATTAAGCAAACCTTATTTCTTCGTTTTTTTGTGATATTTTTCACTACTTAATTTTAAGCATTTCAAGAACGATTTACGTTATGCGAGTTGGATTTATTTCAACATTTCCTCGTAAATTATTTTTACAAGTTAAGGCGACCTGACGTATTGTAACATCTCCTGTTTTAGTGAAAAAAATTGTTGTTGTAATCACAAGCTTGAATCCCAATATTTTATTTACAATATATATATACAGTAACTTGTAATTTTAATTATCAAAAGATTTATGAAGGTTTCAAACACTATTTATAAATTATGATATTTCCAAATTAATACTTATTATTGGTTAAAAATTTCCCGAGACGCAACCCCAAGTTTCCAAACACCCGTATTCCCTTTCAAACTACCACCTTAAACCAACAATCCTTACACTTCAAAAGTTTTTCCCACGCACTCAAATCTTTCTCCAATAGGAACGAAACCTAAACATCCAAAAGTATACCCTCATCAACTCAAGTCCCATGCAAATTCAAACCGACAAAATCAACCCAACAAAATCCCTAAATAACGACACTCTACGCCATGAAAACCTATCAAACTCACTATCCAAATACTTCAAAGACACCGAAAAATGCACACACAAATGCCTTGAACGTATACAAACCTAAGCTTACCCAACTATGACTCAACCTTTCGACCTATACTGTGTCAAATCACAAACCGTGTCGCCACACCGTTACCATCCAGCCATAGAGTTTGATATCAAAGAAATTAGCAACCTCAAACACTCCTTATAAAATACATATATAAACCGAATCTCAACCCAAACTAGTCAAGATCAAATTATCCAACCCATCAACTTAACCCGAGCTCAAATAAGCAAAACCTCACCTAAATAGCCCAACCACTACTCACACAAATCATCTAAGCCTAACCCACTCAAACGATCTAAACTCAAAAAACCTCATCAATCCAACTCAAGAAAACCCAACTACGCAAGACAACCAAAACACACTCACCCTTCACCAAATTTCCAAACCATTCACCATTAGAAGCCTAAAACCCCTTCCTACGCACGCGAGTTTCATTTTTCCTTAATTTTTTTATATATATACAACTAGTATATTCATAACAACCTCATGTGTTCAGATAATCACTTATAGATTATAAACTCTTTCAAGATTAACGATATACATGTTATGTCCAAATCTTATAAATCATCTTTGAAAAAAAATATAAAGATTGTCATGACAACAAAATTCTATTATGAGGATTTGTTTTTAAAGAGATTATTAAACGATTATATGCGTGTTTTCAAGGTTTTAAATATTGTCATCTAAGGTGATAAATCTCTAAATAACTTTATAAATATGAGGTTTCATTTTGATTGTTGAATTCGAGATTTATTCAATAACAAGATTACAACTTTCACCATCTTGCACAAACTCAATGACCATGACTTTACAAATCTTTTTGGGAAGCATTTATAAATACTTTATACTAGATATTGTGACACAAAGTTTCGTTCGGCAACGATTTATGCGAATTATTACCTCATATTATCTCAAGCATCATTACTTTATATAAATTATTTTCATCACAACAACTTTATATATACAAATTCCCTTAACAATTTGGCTTACAAGATTTACTTTCGATAATGAGCAAAACGTTTCTCTAGCTACGCGTTACCGCGAGGCTATGTATTATATTCATTTTTTCTTGGAAACGAATGAACGGCTTTACTTAAAGACTTCATTCTTCAATTTCATTCTATATGACACGCGACTTATATATTTCGTCATTTATTCGAGTCTCACAGATTTTTTATTTACGATTTCTTTTCAATTGATGACATGTTTCGATAGTAATATTACACACATGAGATTTCATTTTGAGTTTTGGTTATTCATGACCGAATTCAAGTTATTCAATAACAATTTGTGTAAAGCTTTCAAAACCTCAAGTTCTCAAAAAAAAAAAAAAAAAAATTCGTTTATCTTTTAAACGATATTTTCATAACTATGTTATTCATATTTGAGCATTTATGCATTTCAAAGCGAAGCACGATTCTATGTATTATTCTACATCATTTCATTTAATCTATTAAGCGGACTATGTGTGGTTGTCCGCAAGTTTTGGCGCTATTAGAAACCTTTACTATAATGAAGATTATATAAATGGTTTCACAATAGTGGCCGTATTCACGTTTTATCACATTTCACCGATTGCTTTGGTTGATAATCAAATTCTATTTATTTTAAGTTTGATACATGTATGCGTCACCCAAAGGAACTCACCTCTTTTCTCATATTATTACATTTCACGAAATCATATTCTCGACTGCTTATAACCTCGAGTTTGTTCACGTAAGAAACTCATCGTACGCTATTATTGATTGTAACGTTGTTTATCGCGATCTCATTGGGTTTTCTCTTTTACACTTATCGGATTTTTCATTTTCACTCTTTGGATTCTCGTTTTCATTTATTGGATTTCTCATTTTATCAGAGTTCTCATTATTAAAATTTCACTTATCGGATTTTATACTAATTTAGTCCCAACTTTCAACCATGGATTTTAATGATTTGTTTATTCCTTCACATTGATGACCTTTGACTTCAAATCTCGTTTCGTAATTGTTTACCCTGAATTTTATTTATTCGATCGTCTTTACTTACTTAAACCGAATTGTTATTTTCACCTTGGTTTATATTCTAAGATTTTAGTTTTTTCAATTATTTATCCCATTTTCCTACTTACTTAAAAGTCAACCCCCCAAAAAAAAATTTCAACCGTTGGTATTGTTTTATCAATAATTTGTAAAAATCAACAACTTTATGTATGTTTCTAACGTTTAAACTTATGTCTATTAAACCACACAATAGAACGGACCATGTGGACCGTACGACGATCAAAATAATTAGGGGTGCACACTTAATTATCGAAATCCCGGTATGGAAGGCATAGTAAGTACACTTGTGTGCGATAACTCAGACTCGAGGATGATAGCGGAAAGATGGTAGAAATGCGAATTATGATAAGGTATGGTGGATACGCCGCCGGTACATCCTATATATAAGTGCCTTTATTATGATTCTCATTTGTAGCGTTTTTCGAATCATGCAATGATTTGATGTTATTCTTTTGTTTAAAATTTTTCATGCAATTGTCTTACTAAAAGCGACATTCGTTAGTAATTATTTATTTTTTTTGAGTTTATTTTAATTTCGGGACGAAATTTCCAAGAAGTTGGGAATACTGTGACATTCGTCAATTTCGGGTATCATTTGTATTCTTTTGTGTATTCGTTTATCATGTAAATCGACCTGATTTATATCCCGAACATTTCAAATATATAAAACATTGGATTTTATGTTACTAAATCATTCCCGCATGTTCAATTTGAAAAACCCCTTTTATGGATTCGAAAACGCCTTTAAAACGATCAAATTATATCAAAAACGAACTTCCGGGACGCAAAACGAACCACACAAGACGAGCTGACCAAACCCCACCCTCATGGGAGCCGCGCCCAGCGGCTATGAAGACTAGGGCAACCGCGTGTGGCGGCCTCAGACCTGCAGTCACCAAAATTGTTATTTGTTGTTATTATCACTTTTTTGACCCTTTAAACCAATGAGAAAGCTTGGAAATCTATAAAGCAACCTTATGAATAACCCTAACACCTTATCCTTCATAAAACCAAACCTCACCACTCATTTGAACCTGCTCATACTCATCAAACACTCTCAACCTAAGTTCTAAGCTCCAACTTTCATGTTCTTACTTGTTTGACCTTCAAGAGTCAAACAAGAGTTTTCCTTTGTTTACTACTAACTCCATATGATTCAAACTTGTTGTTGCAACATATATATATATATATATATATATATATAATATACACCCCTTGTCACCTTTGGTAGTTACTTCTCCTGTCTCGATCGGTGAGGTTTCGGACCTTGTAAGGCAAGGCTTCATGAAGGACTTCGTGTTCTTGATATATATATATATATATATATATACTTATATAACTTGTTTATACATACTAAAAATGCTTAACTTCTGCTCATTTTAGTTTATTTACAAGTTCCATTGTCATGGGTTTTAAGAGTCTATGCTTTGGTTTAACCGTAAATAGCTCTAAACCGTAAATTGAACTTTGATTACTAGTTTTTGTTAAATACTTGTTTAAACATGTTTAATGTTAGATATCAGTTTATAAAATCAGTTTTATAAGTTCTATGGTTATGGGTTTGTGGATTCTAACCTCGGTCTTAACCCGAAATTAGATCCGAACTGAAAACCGAACTTTTGTTTAAAGACTTTATTGTTAACTTTTTGGTTGTAAAACTTAAGTATTTTCATTTGTACATTATTATACAAGTTCTTGGATATTTGAGCATGTGGAAACCATCTATGAACATATTGTGAGATGGAAACCGAATGACGGGTGGTCCATAGGACAACCCTTAAGTGGTTTAAGTTCATTAATAATCATGCGTTTAATTGGTTTATCTTGTTGAATTAGATAACTACGTTTAATCATATAATGGCAGGTAGGAAAAGCTAGATGATGGAATTACGAGAACGTGGGCGAAAACGGTGAAGAAAACGGACTTGGAACGAGAAAGTTAAGAAAAAAATAAGAAGGCAATGCTAAAGCCACCGTAGCTTACGGTGGTGGGATCTGAAGAAAAAACCCACCGTAGCTTACGGTGGTGGGATCTGAAGAAAAAACCCACCGTATGGTAGATTAAAGCTACCGTAGAGCTTTTGGAAGCCACAGTAAGCTACGATGGCCACCGTAGCTTACGATGGACGCGTCGCTGCACTTCATAACTGCCATATTCACTTGTATTTTGGACGACTTTTCATATATTTATCACATCTTTTCATCTAGAGACGACCCAAGGGCGATTTTTGGAGATTATTGTGAGTGTGGTAATCATTAGACACTTGTTTTTAATTCGTATGACTTTTATAATTGAAGGGATGACGAACCGAATCATGCTCGGCTAAATTCCTTTATGTTTTCCCTCAGATTGTAAGGTTTGCTTTGTTTGTTTGGTTGAATGTTTAGACAATTTCTTAGATAATAATTGATCTTATTGATTACATTATTATGGTGTTTGTGTATTGGTTGATAGATTCTTAGTTTATCGATTTTGTGTTCTAAACCGTCAGTTCTTGGTGCTTTAAGTAATCGAGATTAATCGGGAGGGATTTAGTGTTGGATAAACTAATTGGTTTTTGAGCGATTACCTTGCGTTGTATAATCCAAGTACTTGATATTCAATTATCGCAATCCTTTACATAAAAACGAACTTTATTTAGTGTTCATCTCAGTTAAGCATTAACTGTAACACTCATGGAAACCTGAAACCGAGGGAAGGCATATTTTCTCATATTGATTAAAACTCGTTTAATTGCTTTAGTTCTTTTTGCTATTCAAATCAACAACAAAATCATTGAATTTAATTTGTGCACTTAGTTTAATATAGTTTAATTATAAAGCTACTTATTAACGCATTTTCCACAAACTCCTTGTATTCGATACCCGCTTATCGCTATTGATGTGTGCTGTGTGTTGCGGTTAAATATTAATAGATGGAATGATTTGCATTTGCACAAGATCGTGTTTTAAATTTATAAAAGTGATTTCTACAAAGACTGGATACACACAAAATAGGCAAGTGTACCTATCGTACATTTAGAATAGTATTGGTAAGAACCAAGTATCGATCCGTGGACACAAATGTTTCTAATGATAAATCGTTGTTTTACTTTAATCGGAGGTTTTAATCATTTTGGGGCTAATTTTTTTCGAACTTTGTATAAAATATAAATAATTATATATATAATATAGGTGACCAAGACGAGAGATTCTAAACGAGTATTTCAATTACGTTAAGGTTAACATCTCAGCTCAAGAATCCACTCCATTTTAGCATTGAAAATTAATATTCAAACATGTGGTAAACTTGCCCGTAGCACAATATATGATAGATAGCGCCTTAAGCCTTAAGTGAGCATCTTTGGCACTAGGGAGGTAACATGCGCATTTTAAAGTCAACCCTTTCCTAATGTCATGCCACCTCCAGAATGTCAATTTAGGTTGGCAAGTATTTTCATAAAATAGAAAGATTAGGATTGACTTCGATTTGTCAAATACCAATTCTAACAACTTCGGGTGGTTGTAGTTTAGTCTCACAACCTCCCCTTGGTTGATTTATGTAGGTTATAATTACACATTTCGTTAACATATGATTTCTTTAACTAGCATGATATCCTAAGCAAAGCTATTTTCGGATTACCAAGACTTAGAGAAATACATCATAACTTATATCTCATCATTTCTAAGTACAATATAAGGATCCATGTTTCGATAATGTATCAAAGTATTTCTATCTTTCAAGAACATGAATCGATCATGAATGATTGCCAATATAATTGGCAATCACCAACTTTGAATTAGTATTTTAAGATGGTGAAACATTTCTTATCAAAAGATAATTGTAAGATAACCATGTACTTTACTAGACTACACCACATGTTTTAAATAATCATCAAGTAAAACAAAGCTTCTTCATAGATTTTAGATGGTAAATGGAGTTTAGCTCATAATGAGCATGGTGATTAAATTAGGATGGATGATAACAATAAACACATGATCAAACTAGAACAATCTAACCAAATGTAGATGAATCTTCCTTCTTAATGATGATGATGATGATGGTTGATGGTGATGACCTCCAATCCTTCAAACTCTTCACTAGACCTTCAATATGAGTGTTAGTGTGAAATTGGATAGAATTCTTTTCAAGGCACACCAAATGAGTGTGACATGAACCACTATTTATAGGCAATCTGGAGTGAGGGGCACAGCCCCGTGCTTACGTAGGCCCGCCCCATGCATTTTTATGACATGTGCCAAATTCATTTTTGTCTTTTCTTGTAGATGACCACGGCCCCGTGGTTGAGAGGCACGGCCCCGTGCTTTTGTTCCCAGGGTTTGTCTTTTCTTGTAAACTTTTGTCTTTTCTGGTGTTCAGAAGCATGAGGGCGTGTTTCTTGAGGCATGGGGGCGTGTTTCTTTGTTTTTCTTTCGTTTTTCTTCGTCTTTTCGCTTGTTTCTTCGTTTGGGGCTTGGTTTCACCTGAAATTACATTTTATTATGATAAGTAGATTTTTGTGCTATGTTATTTAATAGAAATTGCAGTTTTTAGAGATTATTTGATGCCGAAAATATGTATAATTTTATGTACATCAGCTATCAAATTAGTTATAATCGGTTTATTTTTGAGTGAGTCTTCGACCTCACGTCACCGAACCAAACCAACTTTCGTTTAAAGACTTTATTGTTAACTTTTGGGTTGCAAAACTTAAGTTTCATCATTTATAAATTATTTGATATTTGGGCATGTGGAAACCATCTATGAACTTATTGTGAGATGGAAACCGAACTAAACTGATTTTCACTCGCTTAAGACACACAAATGTGTGTTTAGCTATCAAGACTTGTATAAATCTTCAAAAATACTTTATAAACAGATTTTAATTATTTTTTAAGTACTTGGAAATGTTGGATCCAACTTGATCTCATAACAAAATTTGGACCGGCAAAACAGAACATTCGCTTAACGTGCGTTGTTAGTTCTAAAACAATAGAACTACATACTTGGTTAAGTCTTATTAAGTTTTATTGAGTTACCTCATAACATTCATTATCTTTGAAAGTTGAGTTTGGGTTTGACCAATTATCAAGACCCGAGCCAAAAACCGAAACACTCGTTAAAACCCGTTTTAGTATCTTTATTTCAAATGGACTTGCATTCTTGCATTTTACCTACCTTATTACTTAACATAGGTTGAGTAAATATTAAGGTTAGATACTTTAACTCGGTTTCGAGTAAACTTTCATTTTTAAAGGGTTATTATTATAAGTTCTTAAATATTTATATTTTTAAACCTTAAACTTTAAATTGTTTGCATTTATTTTCATTTATTTTATTTAAAGATTTCTTAGACAACCTTTCTTATACAAGTTTTCCTTTCACCTACACCTTGCTCGATCAACCTCATCCTTCCGGTTACTCGTCATTTTACCTATTAAGTTTGTTACTTGAACGTGAGTACTTTCATACCCTGTTTTCCATCTTTTGTTTTGGGGGTGACATTTCATACTTATTCAAACTAAATGCTTTATAATTGAGTCTTAAACCACAAACGTTATTGTATACTCTACTTAAATAATTGCTCGATTTGGTGTTCTATGATTATATGCTTATGTGTTTATCGCTTTTGGTTGGTGGAACTATAAAATCCTAGACTATTTGGCATCCCCTTATAGCAAGGTGTCGTTAACATAATGTAATTAACGATAAGTATAAAATCCTAGACTATTTGGCATCCCCTTATAGCAAGGCGTGTTGTTTTGTGGAGGGATTTTCTACATACTTTGGACAACAAAACACAATTGTTTGATTGGTGAACAGGGTTTTCTTTCTCTTTCATTTTTTGGTTTTTCGTTTTAGGTATTAGAAGCCGGGAGCCATATTCTTGGTGTCGGTATGTCAGTTTGTTTACACTTGCAGTTGTTAATGATAGTTTGACCCTTTTTGTCTTTGAAACATTTATTTTAGAGAAACAAAAAAAAACAGTGTTGTGAAAGAAACTGTTGCTATAAGGCGAGGTGACCGGCACATTTTGTCTTCATCTTGTAGTTATCATATCACAATAGTTGAGTGCTTTCAAGTTAGCTTTGTGCATAGGACTATTGGAGTCATGGTTAAAAGGGAACAAAATTTCCAGCCGTGGGGTTAGCATACAAGTATAGATGACAAGCATACTTTTTGGGTAAATTTATTATGATGACCATATTGGATAGTAAAGCTGGTTGAAATATCCCAGGATTGCCGTTTGATTAACAATACATTTTGAGAAATAACGACAAAATAAATTTTGTCTATGCATTTGATTAAATCTTTAGATTTAACATGTTAACCACACATTTATTCGGGTTTTCTTTTTTAAGTAAATCTTTAAATTTAACATGTTAAAAATTATCTGAACATGTAATGTATTTGACTTGCTCCATCGTAATTCGTGGGTGTTAACACTTTCAATTTACAATTAATAAAGTTTATGGTATTAAGTAAGTTAACGGTTCATCAATATTTATTTGTAAACTAAATACAAATACGTCATCGCTAAAACCCTCATACGACCCCGTGGGGTCCCTGCCGCAACGCGCAGGGACTCCCACTAGTAGTTTATAAAACCGTTTTCCATCACGTTTCGACCATTAAAAACTTTATGTTCAACATCCCAAAACCAAAATCCCAACACTAGATATACTCGGTTAATCCCAAACCGACCCAACCACAACCACGAAAACAATCTTTCAAAAATTTCCAACCCAACCAACCGCACCCAAAAAACTGAAACAATGTGCCAAACCTTACCAACCCGCACCCAAAACGAACTCCTACAACTAGTTTCTAACCAAACCCGACAACCAACTAACCAAGTCAAAGTAAAAAACTAACACTATAAATACATAAAAAAATATAAGAATACAGGAAACCATACCTTTGAGTGAAGCAAATAAGGATTAAAGTTGCAAAAATTTTGAATTTTAGTGTAGTGCAAGTGACTTGAATGATGAAGAATGGGTTAAAATTAATGGTGGGTTACAATAATGTGATGATATAATGATGATTTTAAGGTTTAATTTGGTGGAAAATGGTGTATTTGATGAAGAAAGGGGTTAGGGTTCATTGGTTTTGGGTGAGGGAGAAAAGGGGTTCTGAAAATTTGGTGAAAAAGTGTTATAATGTGGTAAAAAACAAAAAAATATGATGTGTATATACCTGGCCGCGCGACGCGACAATAAATGGACACCTGACCGCGCAGCGCCCTCTTGGTGTCCACTTTAAGCCCGCGCCGCGGGGGGGGGGGGGGGTTATGTACCTCGTCGCGTGGCACGACGAGGCGTGATTTCCAGAAAGTTTTGAAATTTTGAAGCCTTTTTGCCTTAAAAAATGTTCAAAAAAACTACCAAATCTTTTTATGCCCATTTTATGTCATTTTTACGTGCAAAACTTATCTAAAACCTCTCTAATTCTCGTGAAATCTTCTCTCCATGACGGTGATGATTCCTTGAAACGACTCAACGAAGCAAACAAAACTTCAAAAACTATCGTTAGTGACTCAAAGAAAATTAAAAATTAAATGAAAATAAGATAAAATATACAAATTCTACACTTGAGTTTTCACTCAAGAACCCTTTCTATGATTCAGGTCGATGAGTCGAGGGGATTTTCCTTCACCTCGTTTGAATCCTTCGGCCCTCCAAGGTAATGCTTTAAGCGATGGCCATTCACTTTCCACGACGTTCCGTTGTCCGGATTCTCTAGCTCCACTGCTTCATACGGGAACACTTCTTTCACCAAATACGGTCCCGTCAACTTCGATCTCAGTTTACCTGCAAATAACTTCAAAAAAGAGTTTAATAATAATACCTTATAACCTTTCATGAAGTCTTCACCTACCTTCAAACGTCGATCGTGCAACACTTTCGTCATTTCCTTGATATCCAACGATCGAGAATATGCCGCATCACGAAGTTCCTCCAACTCATGAATTTGAAAATATCTCTTCCTTGCGCACTCGGTGAGATCAAGATTAATCCTCTTCAATGCCCAAAATGCCCGATGCTCTAACTCAACGGGAAGATGACATGACATACCGTAAACTAGCATAAACGATGTAGTACCCAACGGTGTCTTATACGCGATTCTGAATGCCCATAGCGCGTCATCCAATTTCTCCGACCAATCTTTCGACTTATTCCCACTGTCTTTTCTAAAATTCTCTTCACCCCTCTATTTGCATTCTCAACTTGACCATTCGTTTGTGGATGGTAAGCGGTAAAGGTGCGATCAGTAACTTCAGAACAAGCTAATGCCTTCTCCATGACGGCGTTGCAAGAATGAGTACCTCGATCACTAATAATCGCCCTTGGAGTGCCGAAACGAGTGAACAAATTTTTGAGAAACTTCATAACAACTCTCGTGTCACACCCCGACTTAGGACCTAGGCGTGTGACCAATAGTTGGTACCTGTTTTGTAAATACATCAGAGTTTAACGGAATTCTTTATTTTATAATAAAATATTAATATATATATATTTTGAAACTTTTGTTTATAATAATAAAATAAAATATTAATTTAATTAAAAATATTTTCGGATAATAAATACCCGAGTGTTTAATTTATAAACCTCGTCTGATTTTACAAAATATATTGTTTACAATCTTTTAATAATTTAAAAACTTAGCCATCTCTACTTTGAGAGCGTCTATCTTTTTGAATGGGTCTACTTCCTTGCTACCTGTACTAACTTTATTTCCTGTAATATTGGGGGGAAAAATACGTCAGCGATATGCTGGTGAATCGTTGACTCTAAAAACATTTATTAATCTTTCTTTGACTGACAAGATAGTTTTCTTGAACACACTCAGCAGAAACGTCTCTTATTTTTGGGATGGTGCCACTGCCATACACACATAATTACGGTTCTCCGGGAACTGACGCCCATTGGAGAACTTTTATTATGACCTCTAGTCTGCGGCCACTTAGCCTTGATTGAAGACTAGATTGATTATGTTTGGATCCAGATGTAACATCCTAAAATTCATAATAATAAAAAGGAGTTATGTTGTTAGGCGTGTGTTAATATTTGAATTAGATTAAATAAAGTGTATGGACTTGGATAATTAGAGATGGAATAAAGGATGGGATGGGCCTTAAGTCCATGGGCCTTGAAGAGTATAAATACTCCCTTAAACCCCTCTAAAACTCTAAATCCTCATTTCCATCTTTCCATAATCCCTACACACTCAAAAACACACACATACACCTACACCATACACGACCGAGAGAGAGAGAGAGAGAGAGAGAGAGAGAGAGAGAGAGAGAGAGAGAGAGGAAGATCCGAGATCAAAAGAACATTGAATCTTGATAGATATTTGATATAAAAGCTAAATACAAGATAAAGGTTCATAACCAAGCAGAAGCCGTAGCTTTAAAACGAATAAAGATACGTTCTTGATCTTTAAAGTTTACGTTTTTATGAACGGTTTGCCTCAGAACTTAAACGTAGAGTAGATTGGGTTTAAACGAAACATAAAGTAGCAAACTTGATGTTAGAAATGAACTTAACAAACCTACAGCTATGTATGGCTTGTTTAAAGAAATCCTAGATCTAGTTTTGAACATCTTTGCCTTATAAGATCCCATCTTTACGTTCGTTCGGGTCAAGTTTGGACCACAAACAATCAAGGAAATGTTTGTGGCTAAGGCCGAACCATAATAAGGGAATTAAGGTCTCGAAATGTGCATTTTGGACGATAAAACGAACCTTTGACAGCAGCAGTTCGCTTACAGCAAGTTCGCTTACATGCAAGTTTGCTTAATGCAAGTTCACTGACTTTTAGTATGCATGGAGGTGAGTAGAATGAGACAGCTGGCTTGAGCAGGGGCACATGGTAGAAGAATAAGAGGCTGGCATCTGAAGATCCAAGATGTTTTATGTTTAATGTTTTTGATTTAAAAGACAAGAACGTTTGTTTTAGAAAAGCTATGAATTTAATATGTAATATTTTATGAAAGTTTTAATATTCCGCGAAGGTTTTAATTAACTCTGATATTGAGAACTGTGTTTATGAGTAAATCCAACAACCAAATGTAGGGCACCTGTAACAGGGCCTTACAAGTTGGTATCAAAGCAAAGTTTGAGAGATTTAAGCATCTTACATGCTTAGACTCGAGAAGAAAATGTGATTTAAGAGAAAAGAAAGCAGATGCCAGTTCAAGAATGCCATGTGTCTCTCAAGGAAGCTCAGGAAAGGTAAAGGTATGATTAAATAATGTATGTTAATGTTAGCTTAATTGCTAAAGAAAGGATATGTGAATGTTAGGGATAGGATTATGTGATCATCTGATTGATTAACTGTTTAAAGTGGAACTTAGCACAAATAGACTCATAAAGGGAAGTGTATAGGACACAGAGAGTAAAGTGATCAACTAATCACAGCTGGCCACTGCTATTACCTGTTAGCCTTACTATCCTTGTACTAAATAGTTCCTTGAGTGATGAAGTTTATGTTTTCCCTTTTAGAATACGATGGCTGGAGCTAGAGAAATTGTGAGCGCAGGAGGTCGCACTGGATGCCGTGGCAGGCCTCGTCTTGTTCGACAACCTTAGGTAGAAACAACTTCCAACATGGAAGACGAAGGAAGCGTAGCTGGACGAAACCCGAGCAACAACGAAGGGCATCAACTTGACCCTGCAGTTCAAGCAGCCATTGTTCAAGATGTAGCCACTGATGTGAAGAACTTGACTCCTAAAGGGTCTGCTAGAAGCCAGGGAAGAGCTGAGAAGTCTGGGGAGAAAAGTAAGAGAGAGAGAGAGAGAGAGAGAGAGAAGGAAGAATCAAGTGTGGTTAAGTCTGTGAAGTTTGATGATAGTAAAAGAGGCCGAGGTGGGTGCAACTATAAGTCCTTCAAAGGTTGTGACCCGCCGAAGCTAACCGGTTTGGGAGACGCAATTGCTACTCTTAAATGGATAACCTCTATGGACAAGGTTATTCGCATTAGAGAGTGCCGTCCCGATAAAGTTGTGGGTTATGCTACCCAGTCATTTGGTGATGAAGCCGTACTGGTGGGAATCTGTTGAACTGAGGATGACCGGGGAGGAGATCAAAGCTATCAGGTGGGATGATCTGAAGGAATTGGTGATGAAGAGGTTTTGTGCGGATGCAGAGGTTGAAAGGGCTGAAATGAATTTCTTGAGTCTGAAGGCGGGTAAGATGACACACCGCGAATACACCATTGAATTCAACCGCATGTTAAGGTTGGTGCCAGACATGGTGAACACTGAGGCCAAGCGGATCAAGTGTTACATTAGGGGACTGCCGCAGAATGTTCGCGTCTTAGTCAAGGCTAGTAGACCTGGTACCTTTGATTCTGCTGCAGGGATCGCAGAAATGGTTTATGACGACTTGTCAGCAGATGTTGTGGTGGCGGAAGAGAAGAAGGATAAGAAATGGGTCGCTCCTATTAAACGACCCGATACTCAGTTGTGGAACCCTAAGAACAAGCAGCCAAGAGTTTGGGAGAAGAGGTCGTGTAAGACCTGCAGAAAGATGCATGGTGGTGATTGCAAGTGGGGTAAAAGATTTGATGTATGTTATAAATGTGGAAAGGCGCATGGAGGAGAGTTCAGGGTAGGGTCAAACGCCTGTTATAAGTTCGGAAAGGCGGGGCACTATACTCATGAGTGCAGCCGGCATGTTTCCGATGTGGTAGGACGGGCCACATGACCAGAGAGTGTACTGAAGCTGGAGGAAGTGGGAATAAGGATGTTGAACCATCAAGACCAAAGACCAGGGCCTACATGTTGACCCAAGAGCAAGCCAAGCAGATTCCAGATGTCGTGACAAGTACGTTTCTAGTAAACGATATTTCCGCTTCAGTATTATTTGATTCATGTGCGAACAAAAGTTTCGCAGCCACTCCATTTAGTAATTTAGCTAAAATGTAATGTTTCCGAGTGTCTGAAACTTGTATAGTAGAAAACTCTATTGACACTTCGGTTAAAATAATGAAAATGGTTTAGGACTATAAGATAGAGTTAGAGGGACAAGAGTTCCCTATTATATTGTATGTTATGACCTTAGGAGGGGTCGATGTGGTTTTGGTAATGGATTGGTTGTCTGAGTATGAGGCTCAGATAGTGTGTATGAGTAGGATGATAAGGTTAAAGTCCTTGGATGGTAGTGTGGTGACGGTTTATGGTGATAAGGAAAATTCTGGGCTTAATGTCATTTTGATGATAAAAGCCGAGGGTTTGTTAAGGCGGGGGTGCGGTGCCTACCTGGCGTATGTTGTCAACGCTACGGCCGAGATGAAAGAAATGAAAAATGTTCCTTTTGTGTGCGACTACCCAGAAGTATTCCTTGAGGATCTTCCAGGGTTGCCATCAGAGCGAGAGATAGAGTTCCAGATAGATTTAGTACCAGGAGCCCAGCCCGTCGCGAAAGCGCCTTACCTTCTAGCACCGTCCGAGATGAAAGAATTGATGCCCCGACTATAAGAACTCCTCGACAAGGGTTTTATTAGACCAAGTGTTTCCTCGTGGGGTGCAAGATAAAGGTTCATAACCAAGCAAAAGCCGTAGCTTTAAAATGAATGAATGTACGTTCTTGATCTTTAAAGTTTACATTTTTATGAACGGTTTGCCTCAAAACTTAAACGTAGAGTAGATCGGGTATGAACAAAACATAAAGTAGCAAACTTGATGTTAGAAATGAACTTAACGAACCTACGACTATGTACGGCTCGTTTAAAGAAACCCTAGATTTAGTTTTGAACATCTTAGCCTTAAAAGATCCAAGCTTTACGTTCGTTCGGGTCAAGTTTGAACCATAAACGGTCAAGGAAACGTTTGTGGCTAAGGCCGAACCATAATAAGGGAATTAAGTCACGAAACGTGCGTTTTGGACGATAAAACGAACCTTTGACAGCAGCAGTTCGCCTACATGCAAGTTCGCTTACATCAAGTTCGCTTACATGCAAGTTCGCTTAATCCAAGTTCGCTTACATATAAGTTAGCTGACAATTATGTTCGCTTACATAAAAGTTCGGTTACATATAAGTTCGCTTACATTTATGTTCGCTTACATTTAAGCTCACTTACAAATCCAAGATTCGATTACATTAAGGCTCGCTAACTTTGGAATACCTTGATGGTTCGAATGCAAGGGAATGAAAGAAAGATTACCAAAGAAAGACAGAATATTGAAGTAAATGAAAACCACAAATTCAAATATGTTAGGATTTAAGAATAAAATCTAAGTAAAATCAATCTAAAACGAGGCCATTTGATTAGACAAGACCTAGCCACTTTTGGCTGAAATACAAATAGGACAAGTATTGATACGTGTAACTCCTATACAGTTAGCAGAGATCAATTAAATAAGGGATGAACAATTAGCGGAGAAAGAAACAGGACCCACGTGAGCTTCTAGCCCCACTTCCTTGTTATGTTTTCTGGGCTATGTGCATACTCTATGTGAATGCTAATACACTTACCTTAAATGGTAACTGTATGTCCTAATGATTAATGTGATAGTTATTTTTATAATATGAATGAATGCTTAATGGTACGTGAACGATCTTCGGATATTGCACGCATTGTTAAGTGAAGTATAGTGTAGTATGTATGATATGAGTATAGGAATAAGGAAGTATGTATGAATATGGTATGTATGATACTGTTAAAGGTACGTAAGAATGATAATGATGATGAAAGTAATGTAAGGTTAAAGGGTTGCATACCCTAATAATATATGCAAATGCTAAAGGGTTGCATACCCTAATAATATATGCAAAGGTTAAAGGGTTGCATACCCTAATAATATATGCGAAGGTTAAAGGGTTGCATACCCTAATAATATATGCGAAGGTTATATGGCGTAATGCTCTTTAAAACGTAAGGTGTGAATATGAAAGAAGGTATGAAAGTAAGTAAGTATATTAAAGTACGAAAGTATGAAGTATGTACGAAAGTATGTAGTTATGAATGTGATGTATGATTAACTAGAATTCACTCAGCGTAGCTGACTTTTAGTATGCACGCAGGTAAGTAGAATGAGACAGCTGGCTTGAGCAGGGACACATGGTAGAAGAATAAGAGGTTGGCATATGAAGATCCAAGATGTTTTATGTTTAATGTTTTTGATTTAAAAGACAAGAACGTTTGCTTAAGACAAGTTATAAATTTAATATGTAATGTTTTATGAAAGTTTTAATATTCCGCGAAGGTTTTAATTAACTCTGATATTGAGAACTGTGTTTATGAGTAAATCCAACAACCAAACGTAGGGCACCGATATTGGGGCCTTACACCAGACACATGTGTACTCGGTTTGAGTTGCTTTTATTTTCTATCTTTTATTTTAATAGGGATCACGTAATCCCATAAATCTTTAATTGACTGACTGTTGGTTCAGCCCGGGACCGAGACGATCCGAGCGCGTTCGAGACGGAAGGCTTGAAGACCAAAGACGGATAGAAAACAAACACGAAACAAACGATTTCATTGATAAAAACGAAAGATTACATGCTTGGTTAAACACTGAAATCACGATCTATGGCAGGGGGAGGTCGAGCATGGCCTCCCCCCTCATCCGGACAGCACCTGGGCTCCGGGCACGCAAAAACTCTTAAAACCCTTACCTGTTCACGCCTGAAAGCTGGTATTTATACCCGCTGCCATTCGGTCAGGACTCATTCGATCGAATGAGTCCTATTCGATCGAATGGCAGACTCATTCGATCGAATCAGAAACTCATTCGATCGAATGAGTATCCATTTGAAAATGCTCTTTCAAATGGATCACTTTCAGCGTGAACCACTACCTAGGTGTACAGCATACAACATAAACATTCTAAACTATTCGCCAAGCGACGACCACAAAACATGCACCAACACTGACTTTGTTAAAGATAAACAACCCGTTTATCTTGACTGAAAAAGGTTTAACGTATTCACATGTGACTTTCTGTTCTGAATGATATGGTGATCTCGTTTGAAAACCTTTGTGATTGAATGAATGATTGACCTATAATAAAATAGGTTTATATATAAATACCTGGTTCGTCTCTTAATCCGGCTATAGACCTTTAGTCTGGTTTTGATAGCTTTAAACCTTGATTGATCTTTTGTTTGAATAAAATACTAGATCTGAAATCTTTTCCTTTATTTTCTAACCATGTGCTATGTTTCTTCTTCAAGAAGAAATGTCTATGATATGTTTCCTCTTCAAGAAGAAACGTTATTTGTCTATAACCTTGATATATATATTTATATATATATATAAATAAATCTTATGTTTCTTATTTTGACTATACCCTCATGTATATTATATTTCTTAGTTTAAAGAAACATTATTTTATCTTAACCTTTGGCTATACCTCAAAACTAGGGTCTAAGCCTTGAAATGTAATAGAATAATAACTTAGGCAGAACCCCTACCTTACGCGGATATACGGAGTTTAAATGCCTAAACTTGTACGAGCAGCACTTCTACTCTATGTCGCGTACTAAGACTTTAATCGGCAGAACTTCAAAGCTTGGCGCGCATTACGAGGTTGACACACATTACGAGGCTCGCCAGTCATAGGGATTTGTCGGTATGAACTTCGAGGTGTCGTTGGTATATGGCATGATTTACGAGGTGATGATTATCGGGCCGAGGCACGGAAAATCGATGTAGAGAGAGTGAGATTTTGGTGTGATGAGAAATGAGCAGGGACCCTTCTATTTATAAGCTGTATTTATGGTCATCGGTTATCACGATGACTCATGTAGTTCAGAGAGTGCCACGTGTCGCCACGTGGCTTGAGACGTCTGCCACGTGTTACCACGTGGTGGACACGTGTCATGAGTTGTTAGACCACGTCATCGTGGTACGCGATGACGTAGTGGGTTCCGGTGATCGCGGCGATGCGAGCGTGCGAAGTGCGCCATCAAAGCGCCCAACGCCCTTCGCCGCCGCCATCGTCCTCGTCCTCGCCCGAGACCATGCGCATGCGCGTCGGATGCTCCGCAACCTCCGCTAGGACCACTTGGTGCATAAAAGAGTATTACTATGAAAACTTTCTTTCTTAAAAAGATCTTCCATTTCTTTACCACTTTCCATGTGGGATGGGTTTTATCTTCCTTATTTATACCCATGTGAAATGTTTCCATTTTCTTCCATCTTTTCATGTGGGATGGATTTTCTTTATGGAATGTTTTTGTTTTCTTTATTTCTTTAACATGAAATAATTTTATTTCTTTATTTAAATTTTTATATTTTGAGATTATTTTTATCCTTCAACTTTACTAAGTTGTCAAATTTGGATCGAAATTTTGGGGATGTTACATCTCGCATCATCTGTGGCCAACGCTTGGGCTTCAACCCACTTGGAAAAATAATCTATCGCCACTAAAATATACTAGTAACCACCGGAAACAGGAAACAGTCCCATAAAATCGATCCCCCAAACATCAAACATTTCAAGAGTTTGTATGGGGTTTTGGGCATCTCATTCTTAGATGAAATGTTACCGGTGCGTCGACAAGCATCACACGTCTTAACAACTCCATCACATCTTTCACAACCTATGGCCAATAAAAACCACTATCAAATACCTTATGAGCCGTGACATGCGCTCCATGATGACCTTTCGTTAAACTTTCATCAACATGTTTTAAATTATCCAACCCTTCTTCTTTTGTCACACATCGTCTAAAAATACGATCACCATCAATCTTGAAAATAAAAGTATCATCCCAAACATACCGAGTAACATCCCAGTAAAACTTCTTCTTTTGTTACGTAGTCATTCCATTCAACACAACGCGGTAGATAAATAATTAGCAAAATCAGTAAACCATGACATACCTTGATTTTCGGCCGCAACAAAATCAATCGACTCATATGGGAATCTATCTTCAATCTCTTCTTCATGAATCTCCTCTCTCTTTGGATCTTCTAAATGAGAGAGATGATCAGCCGCTACATTCTCCGCCCCCTTCTTGTCTTTGATTTCTATGACAAACTTGGAAAATAAAAGAATCCACCGTATAAGATGAGGCTTCGCGTCTTTCTTGTGAAAGAGAAAACACAAAGCTGTATGATCGGTAAAACTTGTAGTCTTCAAAAGCAGAAGATAGGACTGAAACTTGTCAAATGCAAACACAATGCCTAAAAGTTCTTTTTCGGTGGTGGTGTAGTTCTCTTGGGCATCATTCAACGTCTTGCTTGCATAATATATTGGGTGAAAATGTTTCTCACGCCTATGCCCCAAAACTGCCCCAAGTGCATAATCACTCGCATCGCACATGAGCTCAAAAGGCAAGTCCCAATCGGGTGAAACGAGAATAGGGGCACTCATGAGTTGCTCTTTCAAGAACTTGAACGCTTTCAAACAATCTTTATCGAACACAAAAAGAACATCTTTCTCTAATTGTCGGGTCATCGAGAGGGTAATTTTTGAAAAGTCTTTAATAAACTGCCGATAAAAACCCGCATGACCAAGAAAACTCCGTATAGCCTTTACACTTATCGGTGGAGAAAGTCTACTAATTGTATCAATCTTCGCCCGATCCACCTCAATAACATCTCTTGAAATCTTATGACTCAACACGATCCCTTCCGTTAGCATAAAGTGACACTTTTCCCAATTCAACATCAACTTCGTTTCAATGCACATTTTCAACATCTCCTCAAGATTACCCAAACACTGATGAAAGAATTATCGTAAACCGAAAAATCATCCATAACTACCTCCATGGATGTTTCTATCATATCCTGAAAAATGGACACCATACAACGCTGAAAAGTGGCCGGAGCATTACACAACCCAAAAGGCATGCAACGAGACATAAACGTGCCATACGGACATGTAAAAGCCGTCTTATCTTGATCTTCCGGCTGCGATTGGAATCTGAAAATAACATTAAAAAACCATCAAGAAAACAATAAAATTGCTGACCTGCAAGAAGCTCAAACATTTGATCAATAAACGGCAACGGAAAATGGTACTTTCGAGTGGCATCATACAACCTCCGATAATCAATACACACACGCCAACCGGGAACCGTACGCGAAGGGATAAGTTCATTCTTTTCGTTCATAACAACCGTTATACCCCCTTCTTTGGAACAACTTGGGTCGGACTTACCCATGGGGAATCTGAAATTGGGTAAATCATCTCGGCATCCATCAACTTTAAAACCTCTTTCTTGACAACCTCTTGCATGTTTGGGTTAAGATGCCTTTGGGGTTGATCTACTAGTTTATAGTCGTCTTCCATCAAAATCCGGTGGGTACAATAAGCGGGACTAATACCTTGAATATCTGAAAGTCTCCATGCAATCGCCCCCTTATGCAACTTTAACACCTTTATCAACTTTGACTTCTCTTCCTCCATCAACTTTGAAGATACAATAACAGGCAAATTTGAACCCTCTTCAAGATAAGCATACTCCAAATGTGACGAAAGAACTTTTAGCTCCAATGGAGCGGGTTTTTCTACATCTTTCTCACAAATAACCTCACTAACCTCCATATTCTCCGCCAAACAAGAAACGTCATCCACTACATCTTCCTTCAACTCTTCATCCACTTCCATCCTAACAAGATCGGCTCCACAAATGTAATCAAGACATGCGTCAAAACCCGGAATAAAAGGGTTAAGAAAATAGACTGAATGGCATGGACCACTAAAATTATCATGATCACCCGGGTGCTTCATCGACTTAGCAATGTCATAAGTAACATTCTCATCACCAACCCTAAGCGTGATCCTCCCATCATATACATCAATAATAGCCTTCGCCGTTCTAAAAAACGGGCGACCATGAATAACGGGAACCCTTTCATCGACCTCCTTATCAAGTACCACAAATCCACCGGAAACACAAATTTGTCCACTTTCACTTGCAAATTCTCAATAATACCCCGCATATATTTAATCAAACGGTCTACTAACGACAACGACATGCGATTCGGTGTAAGCTCACCTAACTCCAACTTCTCATATAACGAAAATGGCATAAGATTAATACTAGCACCCAAATCCGCCAAATGCTTGACTTATCATATCACTTCCAAACATACACGGGATCGTAAACACACCCGGATCCGGCAACCTTTCTGGGACCCGATTCAACACTACCTCCGAACAATCCCCACTAAGTGAAATAGATGAAACCTCTCCCAATCGATCTTTTCTCTTGAGTAAATCCTTCAAAAATTTCGCATACTCTGGCATGTGTTGGAGAGCTTCAATAAACCGAAGATTGATCTTTTACTGTCGGAACATATCTAGAAAATGCCCTTATTCCCTCGTATACATTTGATGCTTTATACGAGCGGGATACGGGACATGGACAAGATCAACGATGTGTGGTGGCCGGACTTCAACCGGCTTTTTCTCAACTTGTGGCTCAATAATTGGTGGTTTACCTTGTGTCTTACCCAGAAATTCCATCTTAATATCTTCATCTACCACTTCCTCATCTTCAACTTCATCCCTTTCTTTAACTAACTCAGGATCCAAAACCCTTCCGCTACGAGTAGTAATGGCTTTCAATTGAACGAACGAATTCGGTTGAGTAGTACCAGAAAACTGTCCATGAGGCCTTTCGTTGAGACGCCGAGCAATATCTGTAACAATTCGGGTTTTTAACTTATTATTTTTATCCGTTTACCTGACCCGTATTACAGGTTCGGGAAATTTTAGCAATAAAATATCGCGTCTATCGATTTTTATTTGTTATTCCATTTTTTAGAGTTAAGTGCCATTTTAGTACCTGTGGTTTGGCCAACTACGCAACTTTAGTACCTTTTCTTTATTTTGTGCAAATGGCTACCTTAGTTTAAAAAAACATGCCATTTTAGTACTTTTTTCTAACCCCGTCTATTTTGTCTGTTAAGTCAGGGGTATTTACGTAATTTAATTATTATTTATTTTATTCTTTTATTTCTTTCACACTTTTCTACAATGATCCCTGATATGCATAAATATAGATATTAAATACATACGAAAAAATAGCAGACAAATGCAAACATCATAATCATATTGTTATTAACAACACATTACACATTCATACTTAGACAATAATGATAATAAGATTGATCCAACAAGCTAATTATTAGTAAACCCTTAGACATGAGCGGGTGGAGATGGCACCACCGACGGAAGCTGTTGTCCCGTCTTTGCTTTGCCACCCACCACCACCGGCAGCACAACAACTTCTTCCAGCTGCTGTCGTCCAACAATTGGCGGGAGGCCAGCACCCGCAGGCGCCGGTCAGCTTTGTTGCGGTGGCAATATAAACACGCCCACCACCTTCAAGTTGGTGGTTGACCGGAGTCACGGTTGACGCCATGTGAATCGGCATCGTGATTTGAAAATGAATACATAAAACTATAAAAGTGTGATTATTATGTTTTATATAGATTGTAGAAGGTGGGTTTGCATAACGGGATTGGATTGGATTGAATTGAGTAAATGGTGTGTGAGATTGAAGTGGGTTTGGGGTTTTAGGGTTAGTAAAGGATGGCTGGGTGAAGAAGATGATGGGGAAAAAGAAACAAAAGAATAAAATAAATAATACTGAAATTACGTAAATACCCCTAACTTAACGGATAACATAGACGGGGTTAGAAAAAAGTACTAAAATAGCAAGTTTTTTAAACTGAGGTAGTCATTTGCACAAAATAAAGAAAATGTACTAAACTTGCGTAGCTGGCCAAACCACAGGTACTAAAATGACACTTAAATCTTTTTTTATTATATTTATTTATTATATATAAAGTTAACTTTGAAAAAATGTACAATTATATCCTAAACTATACTTTTATACCCCCCCTTTTATATCCCCATCCAAACTTTAGGGACTGAATAGCAAATTTAATATATTATTAACCTCTTAACCCATTTACCCAACAACCCATACCCGTAACCCATGTCCATACCCGTAAAGGACCCGTTTAATTTCTTGTAGCGTAATACACGTCATAAACTAGCAATTGATCTGGGGAATTACTGCTCTTGCCTAATCAGCCTACCGACACAAGTTAATTAGGAATCTAGATCAAATAATATACGAATTAGCATAACAAACAAACCGTCCTTAATTGATTTTGGATTTCATCTATAACAATCACCATATTTTAATTAAACGTGTTTGAAGCATTACACCTCTATCGCCAACTGAAACCCTAGAACCAATAGTTTTAATTTAACTGTTTTGATGCAAGTTCTTCGTCTGCCGTCGTCGTCAACTATATCGAATAATTAACCCATCAATCTTTGTTATTAGAGGTAATTAAATGCATGTTTATGATCATCGTTATTAGTTGTTCAATAGCCCTAATGTTAATTGATTGATCAGTGATCAGATTGATCGATTGTTTGATCTAGGGTTCATGGTTTAATTGTGATGCGCAACTGTGTGTTTTTATTATAAGTGTTTACACTTTTAATCAACTAAACCCCTAGCCCAGTTGGCTAGGGGTGTGTGTTTTCCTTGCGAGCCGGCCACAGGCGCATGTTTGAGTCTCGGCCATCCCCTGTTTTTGGAAACTTTTTTTTAGATTTGTTTATTGTGTTTAGTCACTAATATTATATTATAAACGATATAAATCTTGTAATTAATTATTATTTGTTAGAACCGACACATCTACTAGTATTTATCCGAACTTTGGTTAAAAAACCATATATAAGAGTGTGTGTGTGTATTAGTTATTTAAAAACCATATATATGAACGTATATTAGTTATTTAAAATTGTTAAAGGTTTAAGATATTAAAAAGGTTTTATAATAAAGATTGTAATAAGGTTTTTAGTTTTAAAATACATAATATATATATATATATATATATATGTATGTACTATAAGTATATTTATGTAATAATAAATCATCGTTATTTTATTAAAAACCCGAACATCATTAGTGACTTTCCTCGTCGTTAACCGTTTTTACAAATTTCTTATATTTATTATATTATGTGTGTGTGTGTATATATATATATATGTGTGTGTGTGTACTAAAGTGTGTTAAACGTATTAACTAATATTTTTTTATGGTGTTTCGTTAAAGATTCTAAAATATAATTTTTATTATAGTTAAGTATTTAAATGGTTATAGTATATCGCTACTTATATTTATTTAAACTAGTTATTCATAAATTCGGTTTTAAGATAAGCAAACGATTCCTATAATTAAATGATGATTAATAATAGTGTCTCTGCAATAGTAAATAATCCTTAGAGATCAATTAATAAACATCCTAATCCCAACATAACTCAAATAACATCGGAATTATAATTCATTAAATTACGTTATATCATTTATAATTAATTTATATTATTATATTTAACTAGGAATCCTTAATGGCATAGCCCGAAGGATTTATCTTTCTAACATCAGCACTTATATTTCATTCATCCGATCAAGTGAGTAATCACTCCCCTTTTTACACATGTTTATCGTTTTGGGGACATATGGATAATTACAGTATTTATCTATTATCTACTATTCAAAACCGCAACTGTTTAATCATTGTGTGTATATCAGTTTATACCTAACTTGCTATTTGCTTAATTGCTTTATTTGAACGTATTTTGGTGAAGTTTCTCATTATATTGTGATCATACGACTATATTTGGTAACCGATGTTCATTTTTATGGCAACAGTTTAGTCCTTGATTGGTAACCAATGTCTATTTATATGGAATTAGTTGATACCTTTCTTTATGGTTTGATTGATTGTTTATGTGCTATGGCTTAATTAATTATCTCACATGAACAGTTTGCACTTTTATTTATTTATAATATAATATTATTGTAGTGTCTTGAACTGGTGTTTTACTCACTCAACATGTGTTGTTGACAAAAATATGCAGGTTATCGTTTTGAACTAGTTGCAAGGTTTGGTGAAGAATTATGTTAGAAGAGATAAAATCAAGATTTAAATTTGTATTTATTGATTGTTTAATGAGTTGTATTTTGTATTTGAATGTTTGAATATTTAATTAAATTTAATAGATATTGTCACATTTATTATTACATGATAGTACCTTGAGAGCTGTGAGCAATTAACTCACACCCCGGCATTTCCGCCTTAGGTTGGGGTGTGACAATATCGCCCACGGACCTTTGAAGGTCAAGTAACGATGATTGTTGATTCTTTAAGAGTAGGTCGTGCTCGACGAACTTTTTATGTGTGGCTTGATCTCTCTCCAGGATTTGCTTCATCATATCCTCTAAACGTCCTATTCCATCATTTGAATCCTGCAAATTATTTTGAACATTAGTACAATTGTTATTATTATTATTGAAATAATGGCATTGTCCTTGATTATAAGAATTTTGAAAGCCAGGTGGTGCGCCCGATGGACGCCAATTTGAGTTATTCTGATTTGGGTTATTGTAGGTGTTCCAATTCTGATTGTTGTTGTAATTGTTGGGAAACCTATTCTGACCAGCAACGAAATCGACCTCTTGATTCATCAAGGGGCACTCCAATGTACCATGTCCACCCCTACAAAACTCACGCTTATCCACCTTTGTCTTAAGTTCCTTCACTTCTCTAGTTAGTGATTCCAAGACAACAGCCACACTAGTATCCAAATTGACCTGGTGTACACCTCGAGAAGATGAGGGTGTTCTAGTGACGGGAGTGGAATTCCCGCGATGTGGCTCTTTGGCGTATTCTGATTGAGAAAAGCTTTCAAACATCTCATTACATTCGGTGACATTTTTCTTAGCCATTAGATTTCATCCCGCAGCCATGTCGAAACCAACTTGGGTTTCGTAGTTTAGCCCATTGTAGGACTTCTCTACAAGAGCCCATGGAGTGAGACCATTCTGTGAACAACGAGACAACGGGTTCTGAAAACGCTCCCAAGCATGACAATATGGTTCATCCGGCTCCATGTGAAAGGAGTGGATCTGATCACGAAGATGAGCTGCTTTAGTAGGTGGGAAGTATTTATTGATAAAAGTTGAATGCAATACTTCCCAAGTGGTGAACGTGCCAGGTGGCTGAGTGTCAAGCCAAAGAGCTGCCTTTCCTGCAAGTGAAAAAGGGAAAAGATTTAAGAAAGTAGCATCTTCAGTAGCACCTTGTAAATTAAAAAGTTTTAAAACACGGTAGAGCGGATTAATGTGTGCTGGTGCATCCTCGTTATCACGCCCATGAAAGTGGTTAGTTCGTGTTAGTGTACGTTTTATCGTCTAGAGTCTTTGTAATATTCGTTTGTAATTTATTATTATTTTAATGTTAAAAGGGCATTTAAATACTTATAACCCATTAGTTATGTAACGCTCATTCGTGAAGGATGTTTAACGAATGAGCGCTTTTGTTGTTAATTATATTTCATTCGTTAAGTATGTTTAACGAATGAACCTTAATCGTTATATGTAAATGTCCATTCGTTAAGGATGTTTAACGAATAGACCTTAGTCGTTAAGTATTAGATCCATTCGTCATGGAATGTTGACGAATGGGGTATAGCGAATGAGTCATTCGCTATACCATAAAATAATGTATGTAAAGGAAGATGAATGACGGCCATTCGTTACGGGATGTGTAACGAATGACAATTCATCTTCTATATAAGGTTGTTCGTGCCTTACTTAATTCAAGTGTTGATTAAAGTATTTCGCATGCACTGTTACTCTGTCCAATTGTACTCTCAACATCTCTGTTGACATTATCGATCATTACCTATCAGATAACGTATATCAAATAACTAGATCCCCGGTTTAATCAATATTACAATCTCTATTGATTGAAGCTCTAATATGTGTTCAACAGGTGGTATCAGAGCAATCCAGGGTTAGAATACGTTTTCGTTAAGGTAATTGATCAAATTAAAAGGTTTATTGATAGGATAATTGGTTAATTAAGTTTTGAATGTTGATTGTTCAATTTTCATTCAATTTGGATAACGGAATGAGAATTGGAGGTTGATTTGAGTGTGATTGTGGTCGGATTTGGTAGGGTAAGGTGTATGAGTATTGATTTATTTTATGGATTGAATTTGAGATGGATTTGAGTGGATTTTTAGCATTATACGGAAACAGGGGTTCTGTTGGTTGATTTATTGAATTTTGATTGAGTTTGATACAATTATAGATGTCCTAAATGTAAGTCCCGAATCTGGATCACTACAACTATGATATCAATAAACCAAGTATTAGTGCGGAAATCTAATACTCGGTGACTCAAGAACACGTACAAACACAAACACGAGACACGAGCAATGCTTCAAAACACACGTATTGTATTATACGTCGGGTGCTTAAGCACGATTACAACCTCGTCCAGTGAAGCACTTAGACGGCAAAAAAAACAACTAAACGAACAACCTTAAACCCTATACAATATACGCTATTTATAGGGAACCAACTACACAAGCCCAATACTAACCAAAAGCCCATCGAGATCCCAAGGGATCTCGGTTTACATACATAGCCCAAGCCCATATTACATGCTTAACCCAAACACAAATAGACTAAGTACAAACCACTCTAATCTGGGTGTTGGGTCAAGAGTTTGACCCAAATGAGGAGATTTGACTAAATGAAGAATATGGAAGATTGGAATCTTCTCAACCTCCTCAGAAACTGCTAAGTATTGAATCCGAGCACACCTTGGACCTTCGAGTAAGCTTTTACTTAGCCGAGTACGAGATTTTCCCTTCCGGGCAAGGTTTACTTCAAATAGTCTTCTTAAGTGGATATCCGAGCAAGGTATGCTTCTTAGTGATTTCCCGAGTAAGGATCACCGATTTAGCATCTCCGAGCAAGGTTCACTTTGTCAAGCAGGGTTGTTCTTCAAGACCAAGTATTTTACTCATCCGAGTAAGGTTTGGTTAACCAAGTCCATGAAGCCAAGTGATTGGAAGACCGGGCAAGGTATTCTTTAATAATTATGGTCCGAGTATACTTGATGAGTTAATGGAATATCTCTAAGTTATATCGAGTAAGGTTCTGCTCAAGTAAGGTATATACTCCCGAGTACGCCTTATCAACAAGTTATTCAATGACAATGAGCCGAACAGAACCATAGAAGAACAAGGTTGCTCGTAAGGATTTGTCGGGCAAAGTTTGATAAGTTCAAGAAGATTGAAGTCTACTCGGTGAATATTTTACTTGGTAAAATATTCTTTAAGTAAAGTCTACCCGGAAACTGATCCCGAGTACACTTCTATATTTACCAAGTCTGAAGGAAGGCCGAGTACACCGCGTACTCGGAGACTAAAGATTAATGAAAAGCCTACCCGGAAGACTTGTTTTACACTTAGCTTATTTTTAATATGTAATTTGAATACGTATGATTGTATTTAGGGTTTCTAGAAGGAATGACAGCTGTCCTAGGTTGGCAGGTCTATAAATAGAATATTTAGGGCACGCCGCCACGGGACGCAAGAGGCAGATGGACACATGATACGGATAAGACCGACACATTAATTGAGAATATTTTGTGTGTGCCGGCTGTCCTAGGATTCCTTATAAAACCCTAAATCGATTACCCCGTTTGTATGATTAACATTATATAAATGGAAATCTTTTGAGTGAATCCTATGTGTGCCATCTATCTTTGAATATTCATTGCAACCGTATGTTTGGTATTGAATCCGTCTTTAACAAACGGTTATCTTTCTAAATATAGTAACCCGTCATTAACTCTCTTGTCAACACGATTAATTTTGTGTGAGTTATGACATGATTGATTAAGATCCGAGCCGAATCGACCATCTGAAGGGACCTGACAAGTGGTATCAGAGCCAATTACTGCTATTTTTAGAAAGAGTGTTGCTGATTGAAGATTTGAAGAAGAATGACGTAAGCAGGCACTGTTCGATTGATTTGTGACGTCAGCAGCCCTGTTCTTTATTTTTCTTCCAGATCTACAATTTTTGGTGTTTTCTTTTCCTTGTTTAAATTAAAGTTTTAATCTTTATATCTAAATCTTTTTCTAATCACATCAGACACATCAGATCTGAGCATTCGGTTTTAGATCTGATTATTTTTGAAAAACTTTATCAAAGAAACTGATTTTTTTGATTTCTCAAAATGTCTGGATATGAGGAACAAGAGGTGTCTACTAACAAGATACCAAGGTTGTATGGACAGGAAAACTTTATCAAATGGAAGGTACTCTTTGAAGCAGCCGTATGCTACAATGACATTGACATGTGGAACTCCATCAAGAATGGTCCGCAAACTACTGTAGAAGAAGGTGCAAATGCTACTACAACTGCTGATGTAAGAGAAAAGATGAGAAAGGTGGATGACAAAGCCTTGGCTATGATTAAGCTAGGTTTGTCGTGGGAGATACTGACCAAGGTGGCTCATCACACAACTGCCAAACAAATGTATGATGCCATCCTTGAGATGTATGAAGGGAACTCTGAACTGAAAAACATAAAGAAGCAAAGATTGAAGCAACAGTTGGAAAGATTCAAATATAGGGATGGAGAAAGGTTGAAATCAATACTATAACATTTTCTGAGTATTGTGAATGAGTTGAGAACAACTGATTATGTAATGACTGATTTTGATTTGAATACAAAGTTACTAAACTCAATGCCAAAAGAATGGTATACTGCTAGCAAATTCATCCTTCAAAAGCAGAATTTCAATGAATTGAAATTGGATGATGTGGTATGTTTTCTTCAAGCTGCTGAACTTGAAATGATTGAGAATGAAATGATTAAGGAAGATAGACCAAGCTTCAATGTTTCAAATGCATTGATTGCCCCTATGGGAAACCTGTCAACAAAGAACCAACAACAAATTCCCATCATAGAAGAACCAGCTGAACTTAATGTTGTGACTCCAAAATCTTTCATTGGGGGTAGCACAAGTACTCAAGGAAATCAGCAGAGGTTCAATGTGCAACTAATTGATGATTCTGACTCTGCCTCTATGTCTAGTGGAAATGTTACTAACCCTATAACAGGACATGTTCAAAAAAATGAGACACAAGCTTTGTTGTCTATGTTCACTGAGTCATATAATGCATTTGTTGCAAAGAACATGATTCACACAAGTGTGGTTCAAGATGATTTAGAACAAATTGATGCAGATGACTTAGAAGACATGGATTTGAAATGGCAAGCTGCCATGTTGGGTTTGAGAAGTAGAAGGCTGTATAACAGAACTAGTAGAACTCTGGTCTCTGGTCCTAATGACAGGATTGGGTTTGACAAGTCAAAAGCAATATGCTACAATTGTCAGCAAGCTGGTCATTTTGCAAGAGAATGCAATCAACCAAGAAATTTTCAGATAAATCAATTTCAGAATCAACAACCAGGAGGTCAGCATCAATATCAACAGAATCAACCAAGAGGTCAGCAGCATTACCAACAAAATCAGCCAAGATTCAACAACAACAGCAATCAAATGAAAAACTTCAACAACAACAAATACAACCCAAACTTCAACAACTTTCAATCTCAAATGAATAATCAACAACAAAGTATGCAACAGAATCAAGGTTTTCAAAATGAATAACAATCAAAACCTTCAAGCTGTTCAAAATGTTCCAAACAACACTGTTCCAGCAAATCAAAATCAGATCAGAAAATCAAGGAAATGTGGCAGTGACTACACAACATGAAGGAAGTTTTGATTGGAGCAGTCATGAAGAGGACATTGCAGATGATATCAGGAAAGCAAATGTGGCATTCATGGCCATAATTGAGAGAGAAAAGGGATCATCTTCTCAGGAATAGGCCACTCCACTGAATGATATATGGTATATGGATAGTGGTTGTTCTAGGCACATGACTTGTGACAAGAGGTCACTTGTGAACTATAAAGAGAAATATGAAGGTCCTGTTGCTTTCGGGAGTGATGAAAATGGTGGAAAGATTGTGGAAAAAGGAATCTTGACAAATGGAAAGGTGTCATTTGATAATGTGTTTCATGTTGAGGGACTTCAATATAACCTTCTGAGCATATCACAGATGTGTGATAAAGGTTACAAAGTTAGTTTTGATGATTCTCATTGCTTCATCTTAAAACCTGAGTTTGTAATTCCACCTGAGATGATTATGATGATGGCACCCAGAAATGGCAACTTATATGAGTTAAATATGAAAGAAGCCATTTCAAGAGGTGGTGCATGTTTTGTCTCCAAAGCCACTGAAAATGAATCAAAATTATGGCATAGGAAATTGTGTCATTTAAACTTAAAAAACATAAATAGACTGGTCAAGGGTGAACATGTGATTGGTTTACCTACAAGAGAATTTAAGTTTGATGATCACTGTGACTCATTTCAAAAGGGAAAACAACACAAGTCGCCTCATAAGACAAAGCTCATCAATTCAATTGATCAACCACTTGAGTTACTTCACATGGATCTTTTTGGTCCTGTAAGTGTGCCAAGTATTGGAAAGAAAAGATATTGTCTGGTGATCATGGATGACTATTCTAGATATACTTGGGTCTATTTCCTAAGTACCAAGGATGAGTCTGCTGAGTTGATTATGGGTTGTGTTACAATGATTGAGAACAAGCTGAATAAGAAAGTCAAAATGATGAGAAGTGACAATGGTACAGAGTTCAAAAATGGAGTTATGGAAGAATTCTGCACAAAGAAAGGAATATTTCAACAATTCTCAGCTCCTAGAACTCCTGAACAAAATGGTGTGGCAGAAAGAAGAAATAGAACTTTGATAGAAGCTGCCAGAACCATGATGGCTGATGCAAATCTGCCTGTCACTTTTTGGGCTGAAGCAATCAATACAGCATGTTATGTTCAGAACAGAGTACTTGTAAACAAAAGGCATAACAAGACTCCATATGAAATTTTCAATAATAGAAAGCCTTACATCAAGTTTTTCAAGCCCTTCGGTTGCAAATGTTTTCTGTTGAACACTAGAGATTATTTGAGAAAGTTTCAAACTAAGTCACTAGATTGTTTCTTTGTTGGATATTCTACTCACTCAAAGGCATACAGAGTTTATGTGAAAGATCACATGAGTGTGATAGAGTCATCTGACATCATTTTTAATGAAAATCAATTCAACACAGTCAGTGGTGCAACATGGCTGTTTGATCATGAAAAGTTAATAAAGTCATTCAAGATTTATTCTAAAGACTTTGATGATTCATTCTACAAGACCAGTACACATGTTGAAGAGAGTAAGAAGAAAGAACTGGACTTGGAAGAGTTGTGGAAAAAGGTTATAAGAAAAGAAAAGGAATATACTTTTGTGAAAAGCTCCTCAAGCAATGCCATTGAACAAGATGAGGAAGTAAACAATCAGGACATTCCAAATGAACAAAATGATCATGTTCAGAATGGGAGTGACACATGCAACCAATCAAATGAAGATGAGAATGCTTCAACAGCAAGATTTCAAGACTTGTTTCAAAGCTTAAATCTGGGAAACAATGGTGCATCTACTTCAGGACAAACCAATGATGAAGCACCAGAGTTTCATGATGCAGAAGCTGATTGATCATTGAAGAACCTGAACTTAATGAATCAAATCTTGACACAAATTTGTCTACAAATATGATAATACAAACTCCTACTGTTGAAAAGAATCATCCTGCTGAAAATATCATTGGTGACTTGCATGAAAGAGTAACAAGGAGTCATTCTGTGATAGCAAACATCTGTCTGTACTCCTGCTTTCTATCCCAATTAGAACCAAAGAACATTGCTCAAGCATTAAAAGACAATAGTTGGGTAGAGGCTATGCAAGAGGAATTGGCCCAGTTTAGAGATTTACATGTGTGGGATCTTGTAGACAAGCCACATGACAGATATGCAATTGGAACTAAATGGGTGTTCAGAAACAAAAGGGATGAAAGGGGTTTGGTGATTAAGAACAAAGCAAGACTTGTAGCACTGGGATGTCTTCAAGAAGAAGGGATAGACTTTGAGGAAGTGTTTGCACCAGTTGCAAGACTGGAAGCCATAAGAATTTTCCTTGCATATGCTGCCTCAAAGAATATAAGAGTATTCCAGCTTGATGTTAAATCTGCATTCCTAAATGGAAAGATTGATGAAGAAGTATACGTGGCTCAACCACCAGGTTTTGAGAATCCCATGTATCCAAACAGGGTGTATAAGTTAAACAAAGCCCTTTATGGATTGCATCAGGCTCCTAGAGCATGAAGAAAAGGGTCAGATTTGTTGCTTTTACAAGTCTATGTTGATGAATCATCTTTGGATCTACAAATGAAAATATGTGTTTGGATTTTGAAGAGGTGATGAAGTCCAAGTACAGCATGAGTTCCATGAGTGAAATGAACTTCTTTTTGGGGCTGCAAGTTCAACAAAAGGCTGAAGGGATCTTCATTCACCAAACTAACTATGTGCAGGACATTTTGAATAAGTTCAACTGTCATGATTACAAGACTGCTTCAAATCCAATGGACACCAAAGAAAAAATGATAGCTGATGAAAAGGGGGAGTCAGTTGATGAGCATGAATACAGAGCCAAGATTGGATCTCTGATGTATCTGACTGCAACAAGACCAGATATCATGTTTGCTGTGTGTGTGTGTGTGCTAGGTTCCAGTCAAATCCAAAAGTCTCCCACATGAATGCTTTTAAAAGAATATTCAGATACTTGAAGGGAAGACCAGACTTAGGGATTTGGTATCCAAAGAACCAATCCTTTGATCTGATTGCATATACAGACAGTGATTATGATGGATGCAATATGAGTAGAAAGTCAACATCAGGGGGATGCCAGTTTTTGGGAGAAAGGCTAGTGTCATGGCAATGCAAGAAACAGACTACAGTATCAATCTCCACTGCAGAAGCTGAATATGTTGCTGCATCTGCCTGCTGTGCACAAGTTCTCTTGATTCAAAATCAGATGCTGGACTATAGTTTGAATTTTCTCAACACCCCTATTCTTATTGATAATACTGCTGCATATTTTACTGTTAAGAACCCTGTGCAACACTCTAAGACTAAGCACATTGAAATCAGACATCACTTCATCAGAGATTGCAGTGAAAAAGGTTTGATTGAAATGCAAAGAGTTGATACAAGTGATAATTTGGTTGACTTATTCACCAAACCACTTGATAGAATCAGGTTCAACTTTCTTTTGAAAGCCCTGGGGATGATCAACTCTGATGAAATCTGATTAAGGATGTGTGCTTGGTTGGGTACCTCTATGTGCTACTTGAATATTTTAGAAGAGGTTACACTTGCTGAATATGTTGCTGAATATGTTACTGAGTATGTTAAATGTTATGTGACTTAACTGTTTCTATGTGTGTCTCTCTGTAATAACTGATTATTTTATTAGAGATTACACATATTGAATATGTTTCAACTGAATGTTGATTGAATATGTTTTGATTATGTCACAAGCTTGAAGTTAACTGATAGGTGCTTAAGTAACTATCTGTGCAATTTGTTTGAAATTGATGATAATTCTTGACTATCATGTTAACTGATCTGATGTTATGATAAGTAGTTTGATCTGTTTAGGTGAAATTGAATACTTATATGATGTCATGAGTAATCACATGTTTATGGTTACTTGAATATGTTCTTAATCTGATCTTCTGATGATGTCAAGATAGGATAGACATTGAATGTTAGTACAGTCTGTTTTTCTTGATGATGATAAGAATGATTAAGATTTGATTGTGTGATGCAACTGTTTGTGTCAAAATGTGTTTTATGTCAAAATTAAGTGATTCAATGAATTTTATAATGACTTTTGCATAAATCCTATATTTTGGTCAAAACATGAGCAAGTTGATTAATGGTGTAGAGATATGATAAGATTATTCAGTTCAAGCTTTTAAGAAGCTTAAAAGAAGGATTTTTAAAGAAAGTCTCAAGTAGTTGTTTTTGCTGAAAATTATGTCATTTGCCCATTTGGAAGGACATATACTTGTGTATGTTTGGTCCTTAAATCTCTATAGATTCAATGGATAGCCATTAACCTGAAAACTGAATGCATTTGGGGCAATTATGACTTGTTTCTTATTCCTTCACTTAAAACTATGTCAATTGCTCTGAATTTGAAAGGACATATATTCACATGTATGTTTGGTCCTGTTGACCATTTTTGGTCAAACAGGATAGCCATTAACCTGATAATGAAGATATATTGGGGTGATTGAATATTAAACTGTATTTTTTTTGGAAAATGATAGTACATTGAATACTTAGCTGATCATATGGAATTAATAGGCTAAAAAGACCTTAGAATAGTCATTAACATGTATGGTTGCTTACCCATGATGATGTAAAATCTAAGGTGATATAAACATTATGAATATGCTAATCTTTATATGGAGATGCATAGTTGTTTTGCATGTCTCAAGATAGATCTCTCCGAATGATATGGCAGAAAAGTGACTACCCAGTCATACACGAGCCTGTTGTTATTTGGTCAACCAAAATGAAACATGCTTTAAATATGACAAAGAACATGCTTTAAGAAAATTTGAGAAAATATCAAAAACAAGGGGAAGAAGGAATAAATCAACCAAAAGTTGATAAGTGTTTTAAATATTTTATCAAACAAGAGAGTTACAACAAGAACTACAAAGATGTTGGCAAAATCTGTCTCATCAACGTTCAACCTCTATATATGTTTGAATCTAAAAATACAAAAATAAAATAAGTTCTGTCATACAAAAAAACTATTTTTGACCAAATACAGGAGGTTGGAGTCAAATTGGGGTGATCTGGGGAAAGCCAAATAAGCTTTGAGAAGAGATATGAGGCATCATAGCACAGTGTTGACCATTATTGCATTATGCTCAAATTGAACTTTAATCATATCATCAAAGAGATGAAAATCATGCTAAGTTTATACCTGCTGTTAACCTATCTAAGTTGTCATAATAATGCTGAGAGTGATGTAATGAAATAACTACTTAATCAATATGATCCCATTCCTGAGATCTTTTCAGTTTATCAAAGATATTGTTTTGAAATGAATTATAACTGAAATTTGATCTCTAAATGCACCATTTGCTCTTAAACTATGTTCTGAAATAATACATAACTTAGAAATGTCTTTGACAAGTGGTTTAAGTCAAAAAGTGTTGCATTTTGCCTAAAATAGGTTGAATATGTAAGTTTGAGTATGGTTTGATGCTTTATAACCTTCTCGGGCACAAACTGTTTGAATATGTATTTTCGGGTAAGGTTAATGATTTATAACCTTTCCGAGTACAAAACAGTTGATTATGTGTGAATATGTAAGTTCGAGTAAGGTTTGATGCTTTATAACCTTCTCGAGCACAAACTGTTTGAATATGTATTTTCGGGTAATGTTAATGATTTATAACCTTTTCGAGTACAAAACAGTTGATTATGTGTGAATATGTAAGTTCGAGTAAGGTTTGATGCTTTATAACCTTCTCGAGCATAAACTGTTTGAATATGTATTTTCGGGCAAGGTTAATGATTTATAACCTTTCCGAGTACAAAACAGTTGATTATGTGTGAATATGTTGTTTCGGGTAAGGTTTGATAATTTTCAAACTTTCCGAGTAAGCTTAGTCATTTCTGACTAACTTTATGATTTTCGGGCATGCTTTGAAGTGTTTACACTTTCCGGGTTGAGTACACTGTTGCACTCATTTTCCCGAGTAAGCTTGAAGTCTTGAGATGATTATGTGTTGTTATAGCTGTCTTTTAACAAGAAATTCTTGTTTCGAGCAAGCTATGCATGTTATATGCTAGTTTCGAGTAAGCTATGCATGTTATATGCTGATTGTGTTTCCAAGCAAACTTTGTGAACTTAAGTGAGTACACCGAGTAAGCTTTGTGTGAATATGTCGTTAGGAAAGGCTTGTTAATCTTTCCGGGCACGCTTAGATGTTACTGTTTAAGTTTGTCATATTTCGGGTATGGTTTGATATGTTGAGTTCCCTCGACCAAGGGCATACCTGATGATTGAATGTGTTTATCCTAGCAAGCTTAGTGCTAACTTAGGATTTTCGAGCAAGCTCTATGAAATTTTAGACTATAGCACACTTAAATGTTTATGTGTTTAATTTCATTCCGAGCATGCTCTGTGATATGTGAGTTTATGATTTCTTTGAAATTACAAGTGTTTTCGAGCAAACTTTGTTTTCCGAGCACACTTTATATTTCGGGTACACTTGTGTTCCTTCAATATACTTGGTAATTTCAAATTTTAACTTTCCGAGTACACTGTCTGCTAGAGTTTGTTTTCGAGCACACTTTGTACTATATGAAAGTTATTCGGGTATACTTTGCATAAGATTGTTGTCCGAGCACACTTTACATTTGAAAGAGTGCTCGAGCACACTATGTATACAAGCATACTTGAATGAATGCGTTGATTGAATATGTGAGTTGGTATGATGAAATTGTTTAGTGATTCATACTTGGATGAATACGTTGTTTGAATATGTTTGTTAGTATGATAAAATTGATTATGATTCTTATTAGGGTTCATGCTAGATAAGTTTCAATTTGAATTTGAGAAATCTTTGTGAGGATCTTAATTGATTCTTAGTAAGAATGTTTACTTGATAACTGTGCTTGATTATTTGTCTTGTGATTTATTTCTCAAGAAATCAAGTATTTCGGGTAAGCTTTCTTCATTACGTCTTAACTTTAAATTAATTTACTTAATCGAGCAAGATTTGTAAATGGGCATATTCGGGCAAACTTTGTATATTCAAAAATGAAAACTTTCCAAGCAAAGTTTGACCGAGTAAGATTTGTATGTGGAAGTATACCGAGTAGACTTTGGACATATTAATCTTTCGAGTAAGGTCTAATAAACTTAAATGAAATTAAATTTTTTTTATGTATCAAGTGGATAATGTTACTGGTTGACAGCTAGTAATGCACAAGAGGACAAAAAGCATTTAAAAACCATTTTCAAAAGGGTATAAAAGAGGGACTTAAGAAAATTTTTCAACAATTTCCCTCTCTCTCCTTCCACTGCAAATTCCTACTCACTAAGAAACATAACCGACTTATCGAATTCAACATTAATCCAAACCCTAATTTTTATCAGCTTTCTAATTCCGACTCGGTAAGCATTAATAATATGTTTTCCGATCACGATTAGACTGTAATGAGACTTAATTATGTATTTGAGTACTGACACTCTGTTTATGTGTATAGGTTATAAATTTGTCGAAGAACAGGTTCTTGAAGATTTCTCCCTATCTTCTTCTTTCTTTATACACTGAAATTGTCTAAAGTATTAAACTTTATGTCTAATTTCACTTTGAATGTGTTTGTTTATGTATAACAGATATGGCAGACAACGAGCCAAAGTATGTTTTTGAGCCGAAGCACAATATATACGCGTTACTACAAGTGACACCAGAGAATGAACCGATGGCTCGAATGATATTATGGATGGCACGGTCAAACATCAGCTTTGCACTTACTGAAAGCCCTATAATTTACAGAAATCACTCCTTGGATTTCTGGAGATCAGCAGAGTTGGTTGAAGATGTGAATGGAAAACGAATAGAAGCAACCGTGGCCAGACAGGAGATTCAGATCACAGAAAGGATGATCAGAAGGTGTTTGAGACTGAATGACGATGATCAAAATCACATAAACTTCAATACAAAGCACTTATTGAAGATTTTTAAAGAAACGATGGGGTATCAAGGAAATGTCCATGAAGGACAGTTTCAGAAGGGTCTGTTTCCGATGCTATACAGATTTCTTATTCATCATATTATTCATGGATTTGCTCCGAGGAAGGGTTCATGGACTCTAATGAGTCATGATCTAGCAAATGTCACAGTTGGAACAATCTTTGATCTGCCCTTTAACTTTTCCAAGATGATTTTTGAGGGGTTAGTGGGGAATCTGCAGAAACCAGAAAGGAAAAGATTTTTACAGTACCCAAGATTCCTGCAGATCATATTCAACAGTGTATTACAAGACTTACCAACAATTGGAGACACACATAAATTGCAAGACCCTGATGCTTACAAAAGAATCAAGAATCCTGGTGTCTCTAATACATTTAATGCAAATGCTCCATTTGAAATTTTACCTTGGTTGTTAAACCATGATTTGGCTATAATGCCAGTGCCTGAGCTGAGCTCAGAGGAGGAAGCAGGGGGTGATGATGAGAGTGATGAAGATGATTCTGATGATGATAATGTTGATGGAGATGATGATGGAGATGGTCCAGAATTGGAGATTATGCCACATGAACAGGGGGAGCAAAGAGAAGAAATTGATCAACCAATCCAAACACCACCACACTCACCACCACTAACCACACCACCTCAAACACCACCTCAAACACTTACCCTAGACCAACCTGAAACCTCCACACATCAATCACCAACACCACCAACACCACCAACCCATGGCCTAAACCAATCAGAACCAATCATTTCAAGCCCACCTCAAACACCTACCACCAACCAACCTGAATTTGAACCATTTACTACATCAGAACCTACAAGTCCACATGTTGATATATTCCAAAGAAATCTTGAGTTGATGTTGGAAAATGATGAGTTGAAAAGACAAGTTGAGGAGGTTAGGGATGAGAATGTTGAGTTGAGAAGAAATAATGAAGAGATAACTAGTGAAAATGAAATGTTATTGAGAAAGTTAGCTGATGCTGAACTGATGATTCGAACCCTGGTGCAAGAGGTTGAGAAGACCTCAGCTGCCATAAAACAGGGGGAGAATACGGATGATACTGATGTAAACATGGATGATGTTGAAAGTGTTGATAATGTTGATGCTTTGAAGATGATAATGAAAAATTATGATGATAGTGATGAGACTGAAAAGGAAGTGATAGAAGAAGAAACCAATGATGATGAGGAGGTTGTGCTTACAGAAGAACTGACTGAGATTGTGAATGAGGAAATAACTTTTGAGAATACTGGTTTAATTGCTACTACTGAGGAACTGGTATACACTGAGCCAGAAAATGATCAAGAGGCCAGTTCCAAGAGAGAAGAGCATGATTCTGAACTAGATCAACTGCTCAAAGAAATTGATGAATATGAAACTTCTAATGAAGAAGAAGATGAAGAGCAGTTGAGAAGGAGGAAAGAAAAGGGTAAAGGAATAGCAACAGAGGAAGAACCTGTTGTGCATGTTGAAAAAGATGTAACTTTTAAAGATGATGCTGCTGCTGCTGCTCTTGAAGATCAAGAAAGAATAATCAAAGAAACTTTGGAGAGGGAGAGAAAATAGCCCTATCACTGACTCCAGAAGAAATAGCAGAGCAAGAAAATCTGATCAGACAAGCCAACATTGAAAGAGAATTGACTGAAGATGAGGCTGAACAAGAAGTTATAGAAGAACTGATCAAAATGAGCAGGGTTGAGGAAGTGGACAACTCTTTGGCTTTGGTAGTAAGCATGTTTCAATCTAAAAGTCAAACATCAGAAACTGCTGCTGAACCAGCCACTGGTATAATTCCTGAAGAGGAGATTGGCGAGTCAATTGCTTCAAAGGCTGCCAAGAAATGGGCTGAACAGGTAAAGAGGATTTGAGAAAGAACCCTACTGATAACTGGCCAGAAAGAAGATTTGAAAAGACTTATCAAAGAAGAAAAAGAACATCTGAACAAAGCCCTATCAGGGCTACACCTCTGCAAAGCCTAAGACCTGATGAACATATGCAAGGTGTCCCTGATGTAACAACTAGAGATGAAGCAGATCATCCAGCTCCTGATGAACCAAAGATAGAAGCTATGAATGAGCTGACAGAAGAAGAAGATGACTCTGAGAACTCTGATGATGATAATAATGATAAACCTGAGAATGATGAAAGAAAAATTGGAACAACAGCTAATGTTATGTCCCCACAAGTTGAAATGACTGATGTACACAGGGCAAACATTAAGCTGAGTATGTTGGAGGCCAAAAGACTAATGGAACAAAAGAACAAAGATGCCAAGAAATACAAAGATTATTTAAGAAGACATGGTTACTCTGAGAAAGATTTGGCACATTTCTCTTTTGATGAATTACAAGATTTATACATTAGTGAAAGAGAGAAAGTAGTGGAAAGATGTGTTAAGGAAAATGAGGAAATTGAGTTAGAAGAGCTGAAAAGAAAATTCAATGGAATATGTGGATATTTGTTGGAGAAAGGCATGAAGCCTGAAATTGTGAAGAACTTGGATAAAAAGACAGTTGTGGATCAGTATAACAGAAGGAAAAGAAAAGAAAAATCTACAAGGGTCCAAGCTGAAAGCACAGTTCAAGCTAAAACAACTATTGAGCCACCAAGGAAGAAAAGAAGATTTCAGACAATAAGGGAAAAAGAAAAGGAGAAAGTCAAACATGTTGAAATCCCTATTGTTCAAGAAGAGGTGAAACCTGAAACAGAAGATGAACCATTCATGCCTTGGGATAAAGAGGAAATGATCAACATCCTAAGGAACATAATGATGAACAAGAGAGGGATGACTGAAGAAGATTTTAATGTGTTAGAAAAGGAGGATTTGAAAACTCTTTTCTACCTTCAGAAGGATGAGTGGGAAAAGGTTTTGCGAGAACGAGAAAATCCCAGATATTATGCTGATGGCAGATTTGTACCTGCTGGACTGGCAAGAACTCCAGGAATGATAAAAATGTTGATTGAACTGGAGGCAGCAGGACATGACATTGTGGAGATAGCCAACCTTCCTACTGAGATGGTGGAAGCTATGTATGTGAAGACATTCAACTTGGGACCTCAAAAGCTCAAGAAATCAATTCCATTCAGACCTCCATTTCATCAAAGATTTCCTAGAGTAAGAGGTCAAGAAGGAAGAGGAGAATCAAGCAGCTCAGTATAACACAGAACAAGACCACAGTCTGATGTGGATCTACCCAGAGAGCTGTATTATGATTCAGTCACTGATTCCCTCAAGGTGATTATGGAGAGCAGGTTGCTAAGGGAGATTGTGGTCAGAAGTGACTTCCGTGAGTATAATGAAGATCAATTAAGAAGAATGGCCACACTTCACTTATATGACTACAGAAACAGGGACAAATCAGCAGGAAGACAAATGAATGATTTATCAAAGTACTTGCATGAAGAAGCTGATAAGGGATTCAAGTTTTTAAAAGAAAAGAGAAGTTGGAGAATGAATCAACTTCACAAATCAAAAAGGTCAGAGAAGCTGAAGAGAATGGACAGGGCTGAACTGAACTACCAAATAAGTGTCCGAGATCAGAATCCACTGTCCAACATGGATACGTGTATAAACTTGGGAAGAAGAATGAGAAGGCCAAACTATACAGTACAGAAGAACGGTGTCATTGCTGAAGTGGAATACAAAGAAGACACTGGTCACTATGTGCTGAGGAACTCTGATGGAAAAGCTTTGGCGACAATCAAGAAGGATGCAGATCTGACATGCTTACACAATGATGATCTTATAGATATAAGAGACTTGGTGATACCAGAAGGACACACTCACTACCAAGTGCTCAATATCTTCAGAGAAAGAGCTGCATCTGTAATCCTGATGAGAAGACAAGCAACCTACAACGAAAGGAAAAGACAAAATAGATAGAATAGGCTTGGCTTTGTAATGTCTTCGGACAACTTTTGATTATGTAATTTTGTTTATGTAATTTGATTATGAAATTTGACTTTTAATTTGATGTGTATTTTGCTAAGTGTAAGTAACCATAGAGTGTTTTGGGTCAGCTGTGGTGTTCCAATCTAGGGGGAGATTGTTGGGTCAAGAGTTTGACCCAAATGAGGAGATTTGACTAAATGAAGAATATGGAAGATTGGAATCTTCTCAACCTCCTCAGAAACTGCTAAGTATTGAATCCGAGCACACCTTGGACCTTCGAGTAAGCTTTTACTTAGCCGAGTACGAAATTTTGCCTTCCGGGCTAGGTTTACTTCAAATAGTCTTCTTAAGTGGATATCTGAGCAAGGTATGCTTCTTAGTGATTTCCCGAGTAAGGATTACTGATTTAGCATCTCCGAGCAAGGTTCACTTTGTCAAGCAGGGTTGTTATTCAAGACCAAGTATTTTACTCATCCGAGTAAGGTTTGGTTAACCAAGTCCATGAAGCTAAGTGATTGGAAGACCAGGCAAGGTATTCTTTAATAATTATGGTCCGAGTATACTTGATGAGTTAATGGAATATCAAGTTATATCGAGTAAGGTTCTGCTCAAGTAAGGTATGTACTCCCGAGTACGCCTTATCAACAAGTTATTCAATGACAATGAGCCGAACAGGACCATAGAAGAACAAGGTTGCTCGTAAGGATTTGTCGGGCAAAGTTTGATAAGTTCAAGAAGATTGAAGTCTACTCGGTGAATATTTTACTTGGTAAAATATTCCTTAAGTAAAGTCTACCCGGAAACTGATCCCGAGTACACTTCTATATTTACCAAGTCTGAAGGAAGGCCGAGTACACTGCGTACTCGGAGACTAAAGATTAATGAAAGCCTACCCGGAAGACTTGTTTTACACTTAGCTTATTTTGAATATGTAATTTGAATACGTATGATTGTATTTAGGGTTTCTAGAAGGAATGACAGCTGTCCTAGTTTGGCAGGCCTATAAATAGAATATTTAGGGCACGTCGCCACGGGACGCAAGAGGCAGATGGACACATGATACGGATAAGACCGACACATTAATTGAGAATATTTTGTGTGTGCCGGCTGTCCTAGGATTCCTTATAAAACCCTAAATCAATTACCCCGTTTGTATGATTAACATTATATAAATAGAAATCTTTTGAGTGAATCCTGTGTGTGCCATCTATCTTTGAATATTCATTGCAACCGTATGTTTTTTATTGATTCCGCCTTTAACAAACGGTTATCTTTCTAAATATAGTAACCCATCATTAACTCTCTTATCAACACGATTAATTTTGTGTGAGTTATGACATGATTGATTAAGATCCGAGCCGAATCGGCCATCTGAAGAGACCTGACACTGGGCCCTACACGGAATGATTTGGTTTTGTTCGTGAGGTTAAGACGATTTGATTAAGCTTTTGAGTGTGAAAATTGGTTAAGTTTTGATCGATTTATCCATACGTTTTTGTACGTCCAGATTATAGTTTGGATCTGGAAAATTTCCAAATCTGGAAATTATAACTTGAAGATTTGAATATACATAGTTCATTCGTTATGATGATTACACTTATTCGTTATGCATGTGATACTCATTCGCTATTGAGCCTTAAATAATTCGTGACACTTGTTAAGTTTGTTACAACCGTTTAACAAACTAATTCGTCACTGTAGCTAATTCGTTATAAGAAATTTGTCATTCGTTCTCAATCATTCATTAGCCATTCGTTACTCATTCGTATACTCTTTTTTTTCACTGATTTATAACCCATTCGTTAACTCATTCGTCATTCATTCGTCATCCATCTGCTACTTCATTCGTCACCTCATTCGTTAACTCAATGTTCAGTCATTCGTTAACTAATTCGTGTTTTGTCATTCGTTCCTATTCCTCATTCGCTACTGTTTAACATCCGTTACTATTCCTCATTCGTCATCATTATCCATATCCTCATTCATTACTAAATTTTCATTTTAACCCTTAAGTTTGAATTTTGTTAAAATTTAAACTTTTATTTTCTTACGATGGCTGGTTATTAGGCACTGGCTTCTCAGAACGTGTTGATGCAACAAATGTTACATCTTGATGCCGAAATTGGATCTCATTCGAAATGTCCTCGATTGATGAAATTTAGTGATTTTGCTAAATAGGAACCACGTTTTAGAGCACATCTTGGGTCGGTACATCCTGATTGTTCACGTTGTCTCGATGATGTGTACACTTTGCCTATGGTTGGAAATGAGACTACTGCCTTACACCAAAAGCATTTACTCAATATTCTCAAGAAGAGAAGAAAGCTTTAGAGATTGAGACTAACGCATACTCTACTTTGACTATGGCATTACTTGACAATATTTTTCATCAAGTGGGAAGTATTAAGATACGTGCGTCTTTATTTCAACATATCAAGATGAGAAATATGGGTAACACTAAAGAAAGTAAGAAGGTTATGTTAAAGTTTCAATTTCGAGACTTTAACTTATTAAAAGGAGAGATTGTGGAAGAAATGCTTACAAGATTCAATCATCTTATTGTTGAGATGAATAAGTTAAAAATGGAACCGATTAGTCTGATAAGATTGATAATGTGAAGAATGCTTTACCTAGTTCATATTCAACGTTTCTCATGGTGCTTAGAGAAAATATTACTTCAAGAATGAAGATTTAACAGCTATGGAATTCATGCAGAAAGTTGAATATCGAGAATATGATTTAAAATGTCATAAATCTTCAAAGGAAACTCAAGACCCAACTCTATATGAAGGGTGTCTACCTTTGAGTAGTTCTGCAACTCCAATCACTGCATTTCTCACTCAAACTTCACAAGAGAGATCATCTTCTTACAATGATCCTAATGTATGCTTCATGGCTTATGGGTTTAATGATAATTCTGGGGGATCAACTACTCATAGCTTCATTGCACCACCTAATGTTAACATGAAGGAAGCTGAACAAAATTTTGCGTTCCTTAGTGCGTTCATGACATCATATGAAAACTTGGTGGGTAGCAAGTGTGCTATGAGTGAGCTGACTGATGAAGACTATGATCAGATTGATCATGATGATTAGTAGTTAATGGATCTCAAATGGAACATGTCCATGATCGTTCGAAAGGTGAAGAAGTTTATGCAAAGAACTGATAAAGGCTTACCATCGTTGAACAAACGCGTTGGTTTTGATAAATTGAAGGTCAAATGTTATAATTACCAAGAGTTTGGTCACTTTGCCAAAGAGTGTGATAAGCCGAAAAAGGAGTATAATGGTCCTCGATATCAAGACATAAATGCTAGAAAGAAGGTCAATGATTCTCCTGAAAAGGCTTCTAGAGGTAGTTCTTCCAAAGCTTCAGGATCACAAGCTCTTCTCATGGTTGAAGGAACTGACTGGACTCAAAGACTGTTGTGCAATGATAATCAAGAAACTATGGTTATGTTCGAGCAAACTGAAAGTTTTCAAGATTCTAGTGGAAATGAATTGTCTTCTGACAATGAGATAGAATCGGATTCCGAGGATTCTTGCAATATGCAACCAACTTCTTTTGCATGCATGGTGAGATTTGACGAGGTTAGTCCTTCTACTTTTAAATTAGCTAAAATTTTAACTTGTGCTGAGTGTAAAACTATTAATTCTAAAGTGGTTTCACTTAATTCTCATAATGATTCACTAATGAAAGAACTCACTTCAATCAAGGATACATATAGACAATCACTAAAATTTCATATGAGAGCTACGGAGAAGATTGAGGGTTTATCTATAGTAATCATGATTTGAAAGCAGAATTATCAGTGAAAATGACCATTAATGAGAAACAATTTCAAGAGACACTTAAACATAGAACTAAGATAACTGGGCTTGAAAATGAGGTTCTTGATTTGAAAAGCAAGTTAGACAAGTCTTGAAACTCTTCATTTTTGTTAAATGAAATCATTGAAGTATCTGGTAAACAAAAAGGTTCAAAGAATGGTTTGGGTTTTGTTGAAGTTCCTCCACCATTTCATGATAACTATTCCTCAAATCCGTTTGCGGGAAAGGAAGAAATTGTTTCAGAACCTATCATCGTTGAGGAAAAACCCAAATTGGTTAAAAATGACAACTTAAATGGTCAATATTCAATTCAAAAACCTCATACTCAAAGTAAAAAGGTGTTTGCTGAGAATGTTGATAAGGTAATCATTGAGGATGTAATTGAACTTGAAGTTGTGCACAAAAACCAGGACATTCCACGTTCAAATCACATTTTATGTGAACCTCATGAATTTGAGGAGGCTGTGTATGGTTCAAATACATCTAAAGTGAACAAGGAAAAATCTTCTAAGGCTTAAGGTTAAGAAATCAGAAAACCAAATATTTCTGACGAGGATTTGATGCGTTTCATCAGTCCTTTTTCTTCAAAGACAAACACTGGTTGAGTGTTTAAATTGAAAGGGTTAGCAAAGTATTCAGTGAGAAAGACATTCCGCTTAATCTTATCAAACCCGATTGATAGAAAGTGTCTTTCAAAATAAAACTTCCAAGATACAAGATCTTGAACATGCTTTTGTTAATGCCAAAACACCAAACACAATGGATCCTTTGGTCAAAGCCATACAATTGTTAAAATCAGCTAAGAAAGTTCAATTTTTTAATTCAACTGAAACTGACACTTTACAGAGTTTTTATAACTATTCAAATCTTGATTTTTTTACATGAAAAAGAATTTTGTTACGTTTGATGATTTGAACAAAGGACCATTCCTGGTGTGTTTCATCAATCTTCTATTGCACCAGTTTCTCACAAACCACAACGTGATCGTGTTGACATGAGATCATGTTTTCTATGTGGCAACCAAGATCATGTTGTAAGAAACCATGGAATGAAGAAATCACAGAATCTTCATCCGTTTATCAAGGAACAAGCCAAACCCGTTCATGTAATTAAAGAAATTCTAAAAAGACCCATGTCTTGTGATGATGAGACTCACATCATGTTTTCTAATGTGAATCCACGCAAGGTGATTCATGTTGATGAGAGCACGAGTAATTTGAAACCCAAATTTGTTCCTACGAAACCAATTTGCAAGAATGTGAACACAAATGTAGTTCAAGCTGCATATTTGAGACGAAAGTCAAAAGTCTTGTGACTTATTCACAAGCAGCTAAACCACATTTGGAGTCTGTCAAAATTAATGATTCAAATGTAACTAAAGAGGTGCCCAAGACTAAGGCATGGGCTGCCTTTTTGAACTAATCATTTTAGCTCTGTGTGCCGAGTTCATCCAAGACTATATCAGGTGAAAACTGGATTATGGATAGTGGATGCTCTTTTTATATTACAGGAAACATCAACCTTTTATCAAATGTGAAGAATATTCAAGGAGGGTATGTAGCTTTTTGCGGGTAATTCGATGGGGATGATTACAAAAGAATGAGATGTTTCAAATGGTCGTATTACTTTTGAGAAAGTTAATTATTGTGATAAAGTGGATCACAATATTTTGAGTGTATCTCAAATCTGTGATAAGAAGTATACCATTGTATTTAATGACAAGGAGTGCATAATGCTCAAAATAGGTTTTGTTATTCCTGAGTACATGGTGGTTATGCGATCTCCTAGATTAAATGATATTTATGTGTTAAATATAACTTCTAAGGTAACTAGTTTTGTTGAAACGTGTTTTATCACAAAGGCAACTGAGAAAGACTCAATTCTATGGCACAGATGTATGTGTCACACTCATGTCAGAAAGATGAACTATCTTATGGCTAATGATTTGGTTGATGGGGTTTATTTGAAACACTTCAAACTGACCGATCACTGTGTTTCGTGCAAAAATGGCAAACAGTAAAAGAAGTCACACCTATCTAAGTTAATTAATTCCATTAATACTCCTTTGGACTTGTTTGGTCCTGTGAATCATGCGAGTATTGCTGGAGATTGGTATTATCTAGTTGTCACTGATGATTATTCAAGATACTCATGGGTGTTATTTATGAGTTCCAAAGATCAGACACCAGTTCTTGTTCAAAATCTAATCACAAAGATCGAATCACTTTATAAACACAAAGTGAGACGTATTTGGAGTGATAATGATATGGAGTTCAAAAACACTATATTAGATTTCTTTTGCATTCAGAAAGGAAGTCATTGAGAATATAATGCTCCATATGTAGAATGGTGTTGCTGAAAGAAAGAACAGACATTGATTGAAGCTGCACGAACAATGCTGGCAGATTCTAAGCTTCATGTTCAATTCTGGAATGAGGCTGTGAATACTGCTTTCTATACGCTTAATCATGTTATGAATGTGAAGAAGCTACAAAAGATGAGTTATGAGCTTCTGAACAACCGAAAGCCAAATTTAATGTACTTGAAGCCATTCAGATGTCCTTGTACTATGTTGAAAAAAGATACGGGAAAATTCGAAGAAAAAGCAATTGAAGGTTATTTCTTGGGTTATGCATCACCTAAGAAACGAGTGTTCAATTTTACTTAGGGTTGTGTTGAAGAGTGGTACCATGTCGATTGTCAACGATACACCACACATCCCGCTGGCAAAGGGCCTTATTGGATGTTTGACTTTGAAATTTTATTTAATTCATTTACTCAAATAGTTGATCAACCTGATGAAGATTTGGTACACGCTTATCTAAAAGATCAATTCTTACCTCCAAGACATGTTGTTTCTAATTATGAGGATGTTCCACAAGATGATCTTCCTCATACATCTGACGTTATTTCTATCTCATCAGATGATGGTCATTTTGTTGATTTCTCTTCAGCTCCATTTCTTGAAAGTCATGAGATTGGTGAATCGTCTTATAATGCTGAAGAGAATATGACTAATTTAACTAATAATGTTGTTGTGCTTAATAATTTGACTCTTCGAATTCATCCTTATCATCCTCAGGATAACATCATTAGTGCTCTTGATGCTGGTGTGTAAACACATCATCAGATTGCAACTTCAAATGATGATAATGTATTATTACGTGTATGCCAATATGCACTCATCAGGAATCATGAATCTCGCAAAATACACTTGCCTTTAATCTCAAATGGAACCAACGAGTGTTCGTATGACGCTTGAAGATACTTCATGGGTAGAGGCAATGAAAAAAGAACTGCAACAGTTTAATCGACTAGGTGTGTGGGATCTCATTGACAAGCATGCACGAGTTAAGAAGCCAATTCCAACAAAATGGGTATTTTAGTGCAAGAAAGATGATCATTGTGAGAAATAAATCAAGTTTGGTTGTGCAAGGATTTCATCAGCAAGAGGGCATAGATTACACCGAAGTATATGCTTCAGTTGCTCATTTGGAGGCTATACGAATATTTTTGGCCTATGAAGCTTTCAAGAATATCAAAAGTTTATCAAATGGATGTCAAGAGTGCGTTTCTCAGTGGGGAACTACATGAAGAAGTATTTGTTTTGCAGCCTCCTGGTTTTGAAGATCCAGATTATCCAGATCATGTTTACTGATTGAACAAGGCTCTTCATGGTTTACATCAAGCCCCGAGAGCTTGGTACGACACACTTGCTGACCACCTTACTAATAATGGCTTCAAACGAGGAACTGTGGACTGTACTCTCTTATACAAGAATGTTGGTGATGACTTGCTCCTTGTCCAAATATATGTCGATGACATCATATTTGGTTTCTACAAACGACAAGCTGTGTAAGGAATTAGAGAAGTCGATGCAGACGAAGTTTGAAATGAGCTCGATGGGGGAGATGAATTTCTTCTTAGGGTTGCAGGTTCATCAGTCTAACGTGGGAATTTTAATTCATCAGACAAAATATGTGAAAGATGTCTTGAGCCGATTCAAGATAACTGCCGGAAAAATCCCTTCTGCACTTCTCCCGTGGGTCATATTTTGTCACCGGATGAATTGGAGGATACCGTTGATCCAAACCTTTACCGAGCAATGATTGGTTCTTTAATGTATTTAACTGCTTCTCGTCCTGATATCATGTTTGTTGTTTGTTTCTGTGCTAGGTACCAATCGAGTCCCCTAGTGAGTCATTTGACGGCGGTTAAACGTATACTTCACTATCTGAGGGGTAATCCTGACACCGGGTTATGGTATCCCAAGGATGATAGCCTTGAATTCACTGCGTTTTCCAATTCTAATTATGGAGGATGCAAGATCAATTTCAAATCTACTACAGCGGGTTGTCAGTTCTTAGAAAGCCGACTTGTTTCCTTGCAGTGTAAGAAGCAGACAACGGTCTCCACTTCAACCGCAGAAGTAGAGTATGTGGCAGCCTCTTGTTGTTGTTCACAGGTTCTTTGGATCCAACAACATTTGCGTGATTACGGTTTGAATTTTCTTACTATTCCCATCTTTATTGATAACTATGCTGCTATTAGTATCACCAAAAACCCCGTGCACCACTCTAAGACAAAGCATATCGAAATTCGATATCATTTTATCCGTGATTGTTTTGAAAAGAAACTAACTGATCTGGAGAAGGTGCACATGGATTTCCAGAAAGCTGATATGTTTACCAAGACATTTGATAAAACTCGCTTTAACTTTTTACTTGGTTTAAACGGATTGAAAACTCTTGCCGATATCCTTAAGCTCGGATAATCATCTTTATTTTTTGTTTTTGTTTATTTTGGTTTGATTATTTTATGTTTTGGGGGTTTTTTTTTGGGGGGGGCTGGGAATGAAAAATACAAAAATATTGTGATTTTTATTTGTATAGAGAAAATCCAAAAAACATTACACATTTGAAAATTCAAAAGTATTGTGATTTTTGTTGTAATGAGAAAAACCAAAAACAAAAATACAAAATAAAATTCATCCAATTTCCGGACACTGTGAGTCTTTATGCGGCTTAATCATCCGGGTATTCATAAACATGAATATTTCAAAAGCTTTTAGAGGAAACCCAAAAGTCATTAAACTTGATCACTACTGTACATTGTACAAACTAATTACTAACTTGATCAAAATCCACAGTTTGTCACACATTGTTCCTCCCTTGCGCGTGTCTCAATATCAATAAGAAACGGACCCCAGGGGATACAATGTATGTAAGCCTATAGATGAACTCGTGCATACTCATTCACGGTAAAGGAAGCTTGGTGTATCTCTTAATAATGTGTTCTATAAAAATCTTAATTTTGATCAGCAACAGAATGGTTTAAGTCAAGTTGGGGTGATACGGTAAAATTCAAATTAAGCCTGCACCGAGATTAGAGGCTGATAGTTTATGATATTATGTGCTTTAACTGAAAATTAAATCATATCACAAAAATACTCGAAGGTTTGTTATAAGATTTAAGTGGACAACAATATCAATGACCAACTTAACACCAGTCATAATAGCGCTGAAATATAAAACTGCGATGGAAGGGCAATTTGGTCAATATGATTCTCTGCTAAACTCACAAAAATTTGTACTGCTTTCGTAGATTAGTTTTCATATTAGTTTTAGTTTTCAAAAATCCAAAAATATTGTGATTTTCAATTTTCGTTTTCTGATTTATTTTCGATTTTCGAGCTAAAGGATACATAAAAGAAAAGAAAATACCAAAAAGATTTTCTCATTTTTATTTAATTCCTTTATTTAAGTCATTTAAATTATTTGTATTTAACTTATGTGTTTTGAACGCAAAGCACATTAAGGTATTGCATCTTACTTCGACTGGTAAGATTTTTTTTAATCCTTGTGATTTAATATGACATTTTTCATTTTAAATCTATTATTTATTACCTATTCATTATGATCAGTCAGAACGAATAAGTTCCATTCGTTACCCATTTTGATAACGAATGAGGGTCAATTATTTTCAAATTTGAATAACGAATAAGTCCATTAGTTATTATCATTCGCTTCCGCTACACTGATAACGTATTAACCCATTCATCATCATTATTGATAATGAATAAAGAACGAATCTGAGTTGATTCGTTATTTGATTAATCTATTGTTCATTCGCTAACGGGATAACGAATGAATAAACGAATACGGTTCATACGTTAATTTTGAATTAACGAATGGGCTTATTCATTTGTCTTGGGAAGTGTGTAAGTCTATTATATTTAATGAACAGGAGATGAACATATCACTCATTCGTTCATCCTGATATTCACAAAACCTAGGCAAACCCTTGCAAAATTTTTCTCGAAATTTCGACCTTAACCAAATCACTTTTAGATCAGTGTTTCAGATTCATAAGGTAAAGACGACTTCAACGCAATAGGTTTCATCAATTTTCATCGGTTTTTGCTAGTCAATTAATCAGTTCTTTCACTGGATTTAAACTATGAACATAAATCATAGCTTTAATGATTTTTAACCTAAATGGTGATTTGGGATTGAATATCGATTATTTTTCGAGGTCGTTCAAACTTAGATTACACCGATTCATCGTTATACATGTTCTAATTAGATTTTTTGATTGCATGTTGACTGTCAATGTTCTTAATCAATTTTGACTTTGACTAGTTGAGGTCAAAGTTTATTAATGTTGTTATCATTCGTTACAGACACCGAATGGACTTTCATTCGTGCTTTTGATTCATTCGTGAATCCATTCGATGATATTAACAAATCAGTTCATTCATGTGATATTAACGAATCAGTTCATTCGTGTGATCTGATAACGAATGAAATCTCATTTTTATGATTGATTCGTTAGTAAATCATTCTCTACCACTATCATAACAAATCTGGTCATTCGTTATAACGAAAGACATCATTCTTCTTGACGAATGAACTAACGAATGATACTTATAATTTTAAATTCTTAAATTGAAATTTTAAAATATTTTAATAAGTTATGTTCATATTTACTAATCCTCGTGTTTATGGATTTACATAAATGGAAGATGAACATCTACAAGATGTTCCCGTTGAGGATCCGAAACAGGTTGATCCAGAACAACATCTTGTACGACAACAACAGGCTCCTGCTGCTTCTCTGTTACCGTTTGACAAGAAGCATAATATCTGTGTCTTTGTGGAAGATAATTTTGCGGACCATGATTCATTTGGATATATTATTTCATTCCAACGATGATCCAGGATCTACTATGCCATTATTGCAAATATACCAGTTCATTTCAGTGTCATTCGTCCGTTTTGGAATTCGACACGTTACGTAGAGTCTGAGAATCATATTGTCGCTGAGGTCAACAGCAGCCAATCGTTATATCTCTTGGGGTTATCAGACGGGTGCTTAGATTTGTGGATAACATGGACATTCCATGTGAGTTTGACAAGACGTTGATCCGTGGGTTATTTCATCATATATTTTATGCAGGAGACCTTGATCGTTCCCAGTACAAAAAGTCGTACATGTGTGCTCCATACAAGTACTTACTACACATTCTTATTCATTGCCCTGGGGGACGCAAGGGTGTATATGACGAGTGTCGGATTATGCTACAATACGCATTCGTAGCTCTTGTGTTGAACAAGCCGTTCAATTTCCCAGACTTATATTCTATCATATCAAGGAGAACTGCTTGATCAAGAATCGTCGCAGTAAATTCTTGATGTATCCACGCTTTATCTAACTGATTATTCAGGATTTAATTCCTAGCTTGGTGATTGATCATACATTGAAGGATGATGTGTTGAAGTTGGAACACATGAATGCTGATATAGTGAAGAGGATGAAGACCTACAAGGGTAAAGAACAGGAGGATCGTTCAAGAACCAAATGTCTAATTGGTCACTTGGCGAATCCAGCATACGAATGTCCTTCTGATGATCGTTGGATTCACGACGACTCAAATTCTGAACATGAAAAAGAACCAGGTGGGAACGGTGGTGGTAATGATGGTGGTGATGGTGGTCATGGGGGTGATAGACGAATAGCTAACGTTGAGGCAGCAAGCTCACAGGCTGCTCAACGAAGGCGAAAGTGCAAAGCATTAGTTCATGATCAACCTCCCAAACGTCGTGACAGGCACGGATCTGGTGTGGAAATTGGTCCACATGTGCCAAGGTCGTCTTTTCACAAAGTCTGGTGATATCGCTTACTACTAGCACCCGACACTCACATTGACAACTACCCTCACGTCTGATCCAAGGGTTGGCTTAATTCCGCAACCTATTTTATCTCAAATGCCAAGGTCTGATGCTGCTTCAACGGTGGTTCCTCCTACACTGGCGATGATAACTACACAACCCTTGGGCGTCTCATTTATGAGAATCAGCTGTCCACAGGGCCCGGTGCTGCCTGTTCCAGCATCGTTTCATGCTTTTCCCCATACCAATCAGATGGATATGCTCTTGATCTTGATTCACTTATATGAAAATCAAATTGCGGCTGATCGTCAAGTTCAGGAGTAGATGATGACAAACCAACATCGTCAGATGTGGTACGTCTCGTATTGTCAAAAAGAGACTAAGGAGCTACGTGAGATTGTGTCGGCTCAGGGGTGAAGATCAAGGAACAGGAAGATCTTATTCTTCAATTAACATGTAAGGATGATTCTTTGAAAAAGCTGAAGAATGATGATGATGACAAAGATCCTGATGCTCCTGGTGCCAGTGGAAGTGAGCCGAAGTAAGCTCACAGTTCGTCTGCTGTTGGTACGAGTGGCGATGGTGAAGGCAATGATCGACAGATAGTCGTCTATCAGGACTCGACAAATGTTCAACATATCGAGTTGATCAAAGCCACACACCGTATTATTTATGGATAATAAGGGGTGTTGATGAGCACTGCCAACGCAGATGAGATTGAGGTGGGTGAGTTCGTCGATCATGCCCTGACTCGAGAACAAATTTCGTTATTATTAGGGTTGAACAATGAAGAGTTAGATGCATTGGAGGCTGAGGAAGATGTGGAGGTCATTAATGACGATGAAGTGTTTCTTGATACGAGTATTCCACACGGGAATACGTCATTTATCTATGAAGACGAGGAGATCGAGATGGAAGATTTCACAGCAGAAGAATACCCCGATCTGTATCATTGTTCAAACGTTGATTAAGGTGTTCCCACATTGACTGAAAATTATGCTAAAGCTGTTGAAGATCATCTGGAGAAGACTACAAAGAAGTAAGAAAAGATGCATGAAAGGGAGTCTGATCCATCTGTTTCTGACATCTTAGGCTGGTTCGAGAATCGTAGAAAACGAACTCGAAAGATTATTGATGCTTAGAGGTCCGTCGATCAAGAACAACAACTGAATGCTGCTGCATGAGCCAAAGCCAATTAGAAAACCACATTTAAAGTCGTACAAACAGTTAAAGGTGATATTGTTTCTTGGTTGTACAATTCAGATTTGAAGGTGTGTATAATTAAGTGGGAGAACGGTGTTCAGTATTTTCTATACATCACTGACGTTCTCTCACTGCCGAGGTGGGATGTACAGATACTCGCCAGTCAGCCATTTATCAATCGTGGTAGAGATCGACTAGCTGAATGGTTTCACCAACATGTGCTTTTCGAGGTTAACCATGGATTTAAATTGTTTAAGCACAAGTACTGTAACATTCGTTAATTTTCAAACCCAAAAACCCGACACATTTTAAATTTTCGATGTGATTCGGTTAATTATACATATACCCATATGTTACATATTTCATACGTAATAGTTTTTCTTTCCTAAAGTTATTTAATAATATTAATCATTACTATTATATATATATATATAATTATAACACTCATGATTTTTTTCTTTATTCAAATATCACATAAATAACATTATTGATGCATAACCAAAGTACATCCTTTTAATTTAGTTATGTGATAATTTTTTTTGTCACATTTATTTTTACCTAAAGTTATTTATTTTTAAAAGATGAAAAATATCTTCCTACACCTTTTGAATTTTGGTCAAACCTCCTTCCCCAAAGCACTCTCCTAATCAATTTTTTCTTTGAAATATTCTTAAGAGTAACCTCCCTATTTTAGTATAAATAAGAACTCTCTCCAGCCCTTTCATTCTTTGCACCACTCTTTGAAAATTTCAAGAGAATTATTTCTTTATTTTTCCATTTCAAATGTAGGATTTTAATTATTCAAGTCTTCTTCATCTTATTTCTATTTAGTTTCTTGTTCATACTAGTTAATCAAGTGGTCACATGAACATAACAAATCATTTCTAGGAATCCACCATTTCATTCTTTGCACCACTCTTTGAAAATTTCAAGAGAATTATTTCTTTATTTTTCCATTTCAAATGTAGGATTTTAATTATTCAAGTCTTCTTCATCTTATTTCTATTTAGTTTCTTGTTCATACTAGTTAATCAAGTGGTCACATGAACATAACAAATCATTTCTAGGAATCCACCATTTCATTCTTTGCACCACTCTTTGAAAATTTCAAGAGAATTATTTCTTTATTTTTCCATTTCAAATGTAGGATTTTAATTATTCAAGTCTTCTTCATCTTATTTCTATTTAGTTTCTTGTTCATACTAGTTAATCAAGTGGTCACATGAACATAACACAATCATTTCTAGGAATCCACATAATCCATACACCATGGTGTATAGGGTAGATGAGACAAAGAACACAAGAAGATGATCGATTACACGAAGGTCACACTTGAAACGTTCTTACATCTTTATTTATTTGTTTTAGATCTTTATTGTTTATTCAAAGGACCCAAGGATTTTTTATGATATATGCTCATAAATGTTATATAATCATATCAAAAAAGTCAATAATTTTATTTCATCAAAATCCTTTTCCAAATCGTTAAAATATTGCTTCTAGCAATATTTCAGTTTTGACATTAGATATAGCTATCAAAGAAATAGGCATATTTTTTTTATAACAAACTGAAAAAGTGTAATACCAGATTCTATGATACACTTCATTGAAATATGGCTCTAAAAACTATTTTACGTATTTTAAATCATTCGTATGAATTCGCAAACAATATTTTACAAACAGTGCGCTGATTCATGCCCACTGATTTACATGGCTTTTTTGGCTTATTTAGGTTACTAATTTGTGAAACTTTTCTAAATGAAAGTTGTTCAAAGCATTCTAATTTAGTAGACTGGAAAGTTTTTACTTTATAATAAAATTGTTTGATATTTTAAATACCTTAAATAAAACATGTTGAGTCAAGATTTGACCTAAGTGAAGTATAAGGAATATTGGAATCTTCTCAACCTCCTCAGAAACCGCTAAGTATAGAATCCGAGCACACTTGGATTCCCGGGTAAGGTTTTCTTACCCGAGCAAGGTATTTTGTCCATCGGGCAAGGTTATCTTATAGAATTCTTCTTTAATGAATACCCGAGTAAGGTTCACTATGTCTAGCAGGATTGTTCTTCATAGCCGAGTAAGGTTTACCTTAGGGTAAGCTCTTGGCTAACCAAGCTCATGAAGCCAAGTGATTTGGAGATCGGGCAAGGTATTCATCAATAATACAGTGGTCCGAGTAAACTTGATGTGAGTTATGATATATTCCAAGTAACATCGGGCACAGTTTAACTCAAGTAGGGTACAGTGCTACCGGGCACACATTGCTAATAAGCTATTTCCTAGTCAGGAGTTTAAGGGACCATTGAAGAAAAAGGTTGTTCGTAAGATCATGTCGGGCAAAGTCTGATATGATCAAGAAGACTGAAATCTGCTCGGTGAGTATTTTCCTTTGGAAAATACTATAAGTAAAGTCTACCCGGAAAACTGTTTCCAAGCACACTTCAAGGTTACTAGGTCTACCCGAAGAAGACAAAGGCACAACGCCTACCCGGAGAAGACATCTTATGCAAAGTCTACCCGAAAGACCTGTTTTTCACTTAGCATAGTTTTGAATATGTAATTTGAATATGTATTTTATATATAGGGTTTCTAGATGTAATGACAGCTGTCTGGAGATGTCAGTCCTATAAAAGGAATATATTATGGCACGCCTCACAAAAAGACAGAAATATACCTTTTAGAGAATATTTGTTGTGACGACTGTCATAGAATAGTACGGACATAACTTTCCATCAAGAAACCCTAAAATCGATTATCGTTTGTACGATTTATATTATAAGAATGGAAATCTTTTGAGTGATTCTTGTGTGTTAGTTACCTGTTATTAATCTTTTAGCAACTACACTATCTGTTATTGATTCCTCCTTTAACAAACGGTTTTCTTTCCTAAAATAGCAATTGTCATTAACTCCCTTGTCGACACATTTATTGTGTGAGTTATGACTTGATTGTGATTGTGAGTGAATATTCGGGACTGACAAGTGGTATCAGAGCTTGTTTGTTGCTGATTTGGTTAAAAAATTTGTTGCTGATTGAAGATCTGTTGAAAAATAATGACGTCAGCAGAACACTGTTTCATTGAAGAGTGACGTCAGCTGCTCTGGTTTTCATTTCCGTCTAGTTCTGCATATTACCGATGTATTCTTTTACTTATTCTAGTTAAATTTTACATCTTTATTACTTAATCTTGCTCTAATCGTACCAGATTCATCATATCTGAAGATCCGGGTCTCAGATCTGATTATTTTCAAAAACTGTTTTTTACTGATTAACTGATTTTGTCTTTCAAAATGTCTGGTTACGAAGAACAAGAGGTTTCTACTAATAAGATTCCTAGACTTTATGGAAGGAAAAATTCACAAAATGGAAAGTCTTATTTAAAGCAGCCGTTTGCTATAATGATGTGGATATGGGGAATTCGATTAAGAATGGTCCACAGGATGATACTGAAGGTGCAAATGCAAATGCAACTGCTGTTGTACGTGAAAGATTGAGGAAGGTGGATGACAGGGCATTAGCTATGATCAAGCTAGGTCTGTCTTGGGAGATTTTGACCAAGGTTGCACATCATACAACTGCCAAGGCAATGTATGATGCAATCCTTAAAATGTATGAGGGTAACACTGAACGGAAGAACATAAAGAAACAAAGGCTGAAACAACAGCTAGAAAGATTCAAGTATAAGGAGGGAGAAAGATTGAAGTCAATTCTAGAAAGATTTCTAGCAATTGTGAATGAGTTGAGAACAACTAATTATGTGATGACTGATTTTGATTTGAACACCAAGTTGCTCAATTCAATGCCCAAGGAATGGTACACTGCCTGCAAGTTCATCCTTCAAAAACCCAACTTTAATGATTTAAAGGTGGATGATGTAGTATGCTTCCTTCATGCTACTGAAATTGAGATGATTGAAAATGAAATCATCAAAGAAGAGAAGCCATGTTTCCAGGTGACCAATGCTCTCAATGCACCTATGGGAAACTTATCAACCAAAAACCAAAAGCAGATTCCCATCATAGAGAAACCAAATGAACATGGTGTTTATACACCTAAAGCTTTTGTTGGTGGTAGTTCAAGCAACCCACAAAACTGTAAGTGGAATTTTTCTCTACCCAATTGGGAGAGATCAATCAATCAATCAATCATACCCAGTGAAGTCCCACCAACAGCAAAGCTATAAGTAGGGTCTGGGGAGGGTGGGATATAGGATCACCGTACCTCTATCCAAAGGGATAAAGAGGTGACTTCCAGAGAGACCATAAGCTCTAAAGTACATATGTATAAAGCAATACAAAGGAAATCAAAGTTCAACAGTAATATAAAATACTAATAATACTAATAATAATTATAATAGTAATAATAATAATACTATATATATGTAAAGAGAATATCATTCTGGTGTGTGACCAAAATAAGGAAAATAGAAGCCCTAAGGTATTCCTTTCTCCCTAAAAATCCTAGGGCGAAAGGAATATACCAATTGGGAGAGACATGCATTAATATATAATCATCATTTACAATACAAGAAAGGAAAAAATCAATACAATGAATACAATTATGTCACAGAGAGTAATTGATGGGATTGAGAGAAATTATTGGGATTGCAATATTTACTATCTATTATCCCCCCTCAACCGAAACGGCGGTGAAGAAACACGAAGTAACTCCCGAGAGTGTTCAAAATGAGGTCTCGGCAAACTCTTTATGAAGATATCAGCTAGTTGAAGCTTGGTAGGAATAAAGCGAGTATGAAGCTTTCCAGACATAACGAGCTCATGAACAAAGTGATAATCCAAGTCAATGTGTTTAGCCCGTTTGTGAGAAACGGGATTTTGACTCATAAATAAGGCACTACGATTATCACAAAGTAGTGTAGGTCTATCCGGTGGTAGGGCATGAAGCTCACATAGCAAGTGAGTAATCCAAATGATTTCAGCAGCGGTGTTAGCCATGGCCCGATATTCTGACTCACAACTGGACCTAGAAACTGTGGGTTGCTTTTTATCACTCCACGAAACAAGATTGCCTCCCAAAAAAATAGAATAGCCATATGTCGAACGTCGCGTTTCAATGCATCTAGCCCAATCGGCATCTGAGTATCCTAAAATAGTAGTACGCTTTGGGCGTTGAAATGCAAGACCATGTGAGATTGTCCCCTTAACATACCTAAATAATCGCTTAACGAGCTGAAAGTGATGTTCGGTTTGAGCATGCAAAAACTGACATGCCTGATTGACAGCATAAGAAAGGTCGGGTCGGGTAATTGTCAGGTATTGTAACACCCCAATGATGGAGCAATAAAAGGTAGGATTGGAGAAAGGTGTACCAGAGGAGTTGAATGAGTCGGTAGTAGCAAGTGGTGTGGGAACAGGTTTGGTATCGACCAGTCCCGCACGAGTAAGAATGTCATGCGCGTACTTTGCTTGACTAAGGGACAACCCACCTTCTGTATGAACAACTTCCAACCCCAAAAAATAATTTAAGGACCCCAAATCCTTGATGGAAAACTCGTTTTTTAAACGATTAATAAAGTTGGCAAGCATAACGAGTTTATTACCGGTGAGAATGAGATCGTCCACATAAACTAGGAGATACATAAGACAATCTTCTTTATGAAAAACAAATAATGATGTGTCGGATTTACTACATGAAAAACCATAAGTAACAAGAAATGAACTTAATCGTTGAAACCAAGCTCGGGGTGCTTGTTTTAGACCATAAAGAGCTTTATGTAGTTTACATACTTGATTGGGGAATGCCGAATCGACGAAGCACCCCGACGAAGCCTCGGGGTGCTTGTTAAGGACCCGTTTAAGAAGGCATTGTTGACATCCAACTGATGTAATGGCCAATTATTGATAACCGCTAATGATAGGACGACACGAACCGTTGGACCGGACTGAAAGTGTGAGAAAAGTCAAGTCCAGGGATTTGAGTGAACCCTTGAGCGACAAGTCGAGCTTTATGCCGATCAATAGATCCATCGGAGTGGTATTTTGTACGAAATACCCATTTGGAACCAACGATGTTAACCGATGGTCGAGGTACGAGACTCCAAGTATGGTTTCGTTGAAGGAAATTAATTTCCTCATGCATTGCATGCATCCAATGAGGGCTCTTGGAAGCACCTCGAAATCCTTTAGGATCAGACGCAGCAAACAAAGCTGCATAGATGTGGTGATGCATGAGATGAGCAAGGTGGGCACGATGTTTGGGATTGGGTTTGACGATGCCAACCTTTGACTGAGTGATCATGGGATGAGCCGACGGTGGTGGCGGGGTTGGCACTAATGGCGCAACCAGTTGTGGAAAAACTGAATGTGGTGGAGACGGGGAGGGATCGATATGCGGGGATGATCTGATTAGAGTTAAGGTGGAAGGTGGGGTTGGGTTTATTGTGGCTAAAGCTGATAAGGGTTGAGAGGGGTTGATTGGAGTTGAGGGTGACGTGTTGGTGGCAGAAGTTGTAGGGGATAAAGGTGTTGTAGGTATATCGGTAAGTGCATGAGAAGTAGTGTGTGCATGAGAGTCATCTTTGCACAGAGGACACATATGTGAAGATGAATTAGAAGGTTGAGTTGTGGCAGGGGCATTTTGTGGAGGACTTTGCATAGGAGATGGAGAACATATGGGATCATCCTCTTGATAGGTAGACAAGGAAAGAGAGAGTAAGCTGGATGAAGAAGAGCAACCCTCATATGGAAAAAAAGTTTCATCAAAACGAGCATGAGCGTGACGTACATGCGAGAGGTTTGCGTGTGTAAGCATTTGTAACCCTTGTATTGGGTTGCATAACCCATGAAAATACACGGAATACTTCGAGGAGATAATTTTTGAGGAGCATAGTCACGAAGATACGGGTAAACCCGACAACCAAAAACCCGAAAATTGGTGTATGTCGGTGAGGTAGAAAATAAAATCTCAAATGGTGATTTGTTATCTAATACCGCTGAAGGTAAACGGTTGATAATATAGGTGGCAGTACTAAAAGCTTCAACCCAGTAAGTGGCGGGTACATGAGCATGAAAAAGCATGGTTAGGCCTGTTTCCACAATATGATGGTGTTTTCTTTCGGCTCTACCATTTTGTGGAGTTGTGTAAGGGCAAGATAAGCGATGAAAGGTCCCATTGTCATCGAAAATATGGCGAACGTTTTGGTTTATGAATTTTGTACCGCCATTGCTTTGGAATACTTTAACCTTTCATGAAAATTGTGTTTGTACAAAACGTAAGAAAGTGGATAAAACAGAGGTAAAACCGTTTTTTGTTTTAAGCGGATAGAGCCATGAGAACCACGAGTGATCATCAACAAACACAACATAATATTTATATCCATCAACACTCATAACGGGTGAAGGACCCCACAAATCATAGTGAATAAGATCCAAAGGGTTTGATGCATGTTTTTCGTTTAAATCAAAAGGCATTTTATGAGCCTTTGCAAGTTGACATGGTGAACAAACATTGGGCTTAGGTAAAAGAGAAGTAAATGATAAACAACCAAGTTTCTTTAAAATAGAAATAGTATCAAATGCAACATGGCCCAAAGGGTTATGCCATAATTCAAATGAAGCTTTATTGGAAGAAAGCGAATCAACAAAAGCAAGATTTCCACCCTAAAGCACTTACAGACCATTTTCACACCGACCTTGGGTGAGAGGTTGGCTTGTTTTCCAGTCCTGAATAGTAAAGAAAGGTTGGGAAAATAAGACATCAACGGGATAATCGGTGGTTAATTGACTTACTGATAATAGATTCTTGGTTAATTTGGGAATAACCAAGACATCTTTTAGCGATAAGTTTTTGTTTAAAGAAAATTGACCCGTATGAGAAATAGGTAAAAAGTTGCTATTACCAAAGGCCACTTTAGAACTACCCGTATATGGAACGGTATTATGAAGAGGACCCGTGGAGTTGGCCATGTGTGTGGTGGCCCCGGAATCAGCTAACCAATCAGGAGCTTCTGTGGCGATATGACACTGTGCTTGAAATGCTTGAGCAATATCCTCATTGGTGTTGGAGGCAGATGCAAATGAAGATAGACGTGGGCATTTGTTGTATAACCGAAAGTGAGGAGGACGGCGAGGACCACGGGAGAACGATTGAGAACTGACCTGAGAAGTTGAGCCACGGGATCTGTTTTTAGTCATGGATGAACCCGAACCACGGAACCGTTGCTGATTTGCCGAGAAGGCGACAGGGGTTGGGGATGGTGGATGAATAGTCTGTAGAAATTTTTCTTGACTTTCTGCCTAAGTGACTAAGTCTCTGAAGGAAAGAAAAGAAGTGTTCGTACGAACGAAAATGGATAAATTTTCAAAAGCAGATCCAAGCCCACACAAGAAGGAATGTGTCTTGTCAATATCAGTGACCGGATAACCAATAACAGCCAATTGGTCACATATCGCCTTGAATTTACGAGCAAACTCAGTAACAATACCCGAGCCTTTGGTGAGTTGCCTGAGGTTGTCACGAAGAAGATGCATTCTTTCAATAGGCGTGTTGCAATAAGCAACCTCTAAGGCCAACCAGATTTCCCGAGCAGATTTGAGACCTAGTACTTCGGGAACAACCTCCTCCGTAAGAGAGGCGTTGAGAATGATCACTGCCCGATGATCATCTTCGAACCATTCAGCATGTTTAGGGTTAACAGATTCCTTGCCATCAGAAGAAATAGTGACCGGAGGAGGGTTGATGGTTCCATCAATATGACCAGTTAGTTTTTGATAAGAAAAAAGAGGAAGGATCTGATTTTTCCAATACAGATAGTTGGTGGAGGAGAGTTTGAGGGTGATCAAATATAGGATGGTGACCATGGGAAGGGTTCCATCATTGGAAGAAGATGCCATGACAGGTTGGAGGCGGCTGGGAGGGAGAGAGGGTGGATGATAGGGTTACAATAGAGAGAGGATCGATTATTTTTGGCATGATACCATGTAAGTGGAATGTTTCTCTACCCAAGTGGGAGAGACATGCATTAATATATAATCATCATTTACAATACAATAAAGGAAAAAAGCAATACAATGAATACAATTATGTCACAGAGAGTAATTGACGGGATTGAGAGAAATTATTGGGATTGCAATATTTACTATCTATTAAAAACCAATCAAGGTTCGATGTCCAACTCTTAGAAGACAGTGATTCTGCCTCAATGGCAAGTGGACATGCACCTTATGTTGGTGGAAATGGATGTCATGGATCTGACTACCATGGATTGCTCTCAATATTCACTGAGTCTTATAATGCTTTTGTAGCTAAGAACATGGTTCATACAAGCATTGTTCAAGATGATTTAGAGCAAATAGATGCTGATGATTTGGAGGACATGGATTTGAAATGGCAAGTTGCCATGTTGGCTCTTAGAAGCAAGAGGTTATACAACAGGACTGGTAGATCTCTTCTATTAGGTCCAAACGAAAGAATTGGTTTTGACAAGTCAAAAGCCATCTATTATAATTGCCAACAGCTAGGTCATTTTGCCAGAGAATGCAACATGCCAAGATACTTTCAGATGAATCAGTTTCAAAATCAGCCAAGAAATCAGCAGCATCAGCAACAGTACCAACAGAATCAGTCAAGAAACAATAATTTCAAAAACAACAATCCCAACAACTTTAACAACTACAATCCCAACTTTAACAACTTTCAACAGACTCTAATGAACAATCAACAAGTTGTGCCTCATAATCAGAGTTTTCAAAGAAACAACAACCAAAACCTTCAAACTGCACCAACCAGCTCAAACAGAACCAATCAAAATCAACCAAGAAATCAGGGAAATGTAGCTTTGGCTGCACAACAAGAAGGTGATTTTGACTGGAGCAATCATGAAGAAGATATATTAAGAGCAAATGTTGCTTTGATGGCTATTGCTGAGAAAGAGGATAGAACATCATTTCAGGTACACTCTTCACCTACAGTTAATTTACATGAAACTATAAATGAGTTAACTATAAAAGTAGGCAAGCTATAGGGTGAGTGTTTTAGGAAACAAAGTATCATCAATGGGTATGAGTCAAGTGAACTGATTAATGAAGAGAAGATAAAGAGTTTGGAAGATGATTGTATGATCAGTTATAGAGCTCAAACAAGATACATCACTGAGATAGATGGACTGAAGAATATGATTGTTGAAGAAAGGGTGCAGAACATAAAACTGCAAGTTGAGAATGAATTTTTGAAAAACTTGGTTTCCACAGGAAACATTTGTCGTATTCTGAACCAAGTGAAAGAGGAAGACAAATACAAAGCAGTTCCACCACCATTCAACAACAATTTATGCCCAAAGTTGACAAAGAGAAGAGAGATGCATATCTACAACAATTCAGAGAAGTGTTTGAAGATAAAGAAGAATTTGTTGATCTTTACAGGAATGTTGAGGTGAATGAAGAAGGAGAGTTTGTGATAATGAAAGAAGTGAAAGAAGAAAAGTCCATTGGAGTGCAAGTCTCTGTCTGATGATCTGAATGCAGATGACTTAAGTGACTTGAGTGATCAGATCACTGATGAAGAAATACAAGCTGTTGAAAGAGGAAGATGATTAAAGAAACCAGAATCAATTGATAAACTTCCATTGTATCCACCTGTCACACCAAGAATGAAGAAACAAAATGAGAGAATAAAGAGAGAGCATGTGTCTTTTGACATTTGTGAAAGGAAGAAGATAAGCTACAATGCAGTAAGGCCACCAAGCAAGGCTGTATTGGAAAGGATAAAGATCAACAACAAGAAAAAGGTGACTGAAACCGTTGATGTTGAAAACTTTATCCCTGTTAATCCAATATTCTCTAGTCATGAGGTGTTTGATATTGGAGAAGTGGAAACTATGGAAGAGTATGAGAAGAGGCAGTCATGACATAAGGAAAGTTTAGAAGAAGAACCAATGATTTTTAAGAAGATTGTCTTTGTCAAAAGCAAAACTGAAAGACAAGACATCAAGATTGAGGAGTTTGTACCCTTCTCAATTGATTTTGATGGTTTAAAGAATCATAAGACTCTTGAGTCAAAGCACCTAAACCAAGTGAAAGGTTCAAGAAAGGAAGTGATCATGAAAAATACAAGGGAAAGGTTTGGTGTAAGAAATGTGATGAATATGGTCACCACACTGACTCTTGTAATGAGAGATTCAAATTCAAACCTTTTCATGTCCCATATGAAACAAAGTATGGACAAGACTTTGTTTTGTACAAGCAAAAGTATGATGCATACCTGGGAAAAGGAAAGGTGTGTGGAAATGAAACCATAAATGAAGATGGTTTGAAATCAGCTGAGGAGACAAGGAAAGAAAAGAAAACTGAGGACAAGATAAAGAAACATGTGACTATATCAGTAAGAAGAAGTTTGTCTTCTAAGAAGTCTGAGATGGTCATGAAAAGGAGTTTTCAACCCTCAAGAATTATCCCCAACAAGGACACACAATCTATGAGGTCTGATGATTCTCAAGGATCACCAAGTAGTGAGAAAACAAGAAGCAGGGGTATCTTTTCTAGAAAGAAACCAACTGAACTCACTGGTTATGAAAAGTATCTGTTGAAGCATGGTTATGAACCTCAAGGTTTTTCTTTGGAAACCTAAGGTTGAAACTAAAGTGAAAAAGACTGCTGATGTAAGAAACTATTCAGAAGAGAAAGATTATGTTGTGCAAGAAGCTGATAGTGCATCTGGAGAATGCATGAACACAACTTCATTTGTGAAAACTCCAAGAGAGTGTGGTTATAAAACTGACATTCTGATAATCTTGAGTTAACACATGAAGATCCTGAACCCATAACACTCACACCCAATGCTGCTACTGAAAAAGAAACTGATGTTCTGCAAGTTGAAATAGCTTGCACTTCATCACTTAACTAATCAACTTCTTTGATTTGTGCAGGAACAGTCCACTCCACTGAATGAAGTGTGGTATATGGATAGTAGATGTTCTAGGCACATGACTTGTGACAAGAGGTCACTTGTTAATTATGAAGAGAAGTTTGAAGGTCCAGTGGCATTTGGTGGTGATGAGAATGGGGGAAAGATAGTTGGAAAGGGAATTTTATCAAATGAAAAAGTCTCATTTGACAATGTGTTCTATGTTGAAGGACTGCAATATAACCTGTTGAGCATATCTCAGATGTGTGATAAAGGTTATAAAGTTGGTTTTGATGACTCACCTTGTTTCATCTTAAGACCTGAATTTGTGATCCCACCTGACATAATTATGATGATGGCACCAAGAAATGGCAAATTGTATGAGCTCAACATGAAAAAAGCTATTTCAAGAGGTGGTACATGTTTTGTTTCTAAAGCCACTGAAAATGAGTCAAAATTGTGGCATAGAAAATTGTGTCATGTGAATTTGAAGAACATGAACAAACTTGTGAAGGGTGAGCATGTAATTGGCCTACCTACAAGGGAGTTCAAATTGGATGATAATTGTATATCATGTCAAAAAGGAAAACAACACAAGTCAACTCATAAGTCAAAACTCATCAATTCAGTTGATCAAGTGCTTGAATTACTTCACATGGATCTCTTTGGTCCTGTGAGTGTCCCAAGCATAGGAAAGAAAAGATATTGTCTGGTGATCATTGATGATTATTCAAGATATACTTGGGACTGCAGAGTTGATAAAGGGATGTGTGAATAGGATTGAGAACCAACTTGATAAGAGGGTGAAAGTGATGAGAAGTGACAATGGTACAGAGTTCAAAAATGGAGTGATTGAAGAATTTTTTCAGAAAAAGGAATACTTCAACAATTCTCAGCTGCTAGAACTCCTGAACAGAATGGTGTTCCAGAAAGAAGAAACAGGACACTCATTGAAGTTGCAAGAACCATGATAGCATATGCTAACTTACCAGTTACATTTTGGGGTGAAGCCATTAACACAGCCTGCTATGTTCAGAACAGGGTAGTTCTCAACAAAAGACACAACAAGACTCCATATGAAATTTTCTTTAAAAGAAAACCCTACATCAAGTTTCTCAAGCCTTTTGGATAAAAATGTTCACTTTTGAACACCAAGGACTATTTAAGCAAGTTTCAAGCTAAATCCTTGGATTGCTTCTTTGTTGGATACTCTACACACTCAAAATCCTATAGGGTATTTGTGAAAGATCATTTGAGTGTCATTGAATCATCTGACATAATCTTTAATGAAAATCAGTTCAACACAGTTGATGGTGTAGCATGGTTGTTTGACCTTGAGAAATTGATAAAGTCCTTCAAGATATATCCTGAAACTTGGATGAATCATTCTACAAGACCAGTGTAATTGAAGAGAAAAATAATAAAACATTGGACTTGGAAAAACAGTGGAAGAAGGTTGCTAGTAAAGAAAAGGAATATACATTTATAAAGGGTCCCTCAAGTGAAATTGTTGAATAAGTTCAAGTCAATGATTAAGAGAACAATCACAGTCCTAAACAAGATCATGCAGAAAACATCCAAGACAATCAGGAGGTGCAAAATGATCAGGTTCAGAATGAGGGAAACCCAAGCAACCAAACAAGTGAAGAGGAAGCTGTATCAACAACAAAATTTCAAGATCTTTTTGAAAGATTGAATATGGAAAACAATGGTGCATCCACTTCAAGACATAATAATGAAGAAGCACCAGAATGTCATGATGCTGAAACAAAATTGATCATTGAGGAACCAGATCTCAGTGAATCAAATCTTGACACAAATGTGTCTGCTTATATGATAGTAAAAACCCCTTATGTTGAAAAGAATCATCCTTCTGAAAACATCATTGGAGATATACATGAAAGAGTTACAAGAAGTCATTCTGAATCTGCAAACATCTGTTTGTACTCCTGCTTTCTATCACAAATTGAACAAAAGATTATTGTTCAAGCCTTAAAGGACAACAGTTGGGTAGAAGCAATGCAAGAGGAGTTGGCTCAGTTCAGAGATCTACATGTTTGGGATCGACAGATCAAGAAACAGATCTGCAATTGGAACAAAATGGGTTTTCAGAAATAAAAGGGATGAGAGAGGTATTGTGATTAAGAATAAAGCTACACTTGTTGCACTTGGATGCCTACAAGAAGAAGGAATTGACTTTGTGGAAGTCGTTGTACCTGTTGCAAGACCTGAAGCTATAAGGATTTTCCTTGCATATGCTGTCTCAAAGAACATTAGGGTATTCCATCTTGATGTCAAATCTGCATTCCTAAATGGAAAGATTGATGAAGAGGTGTATGTTGCTCAACCACCAGGTTTTGAGGATCCTGTGTATCCTAAAAGGGTGTATAAGTTAAACAAAGTCTTGTATGGATTGCATAAAGCTCCTAGAGCATGGTATGATGAGTTGTCAAACCATCTGCTTGAAAATGGTTTCCAAAGGGGAGCTATTGACAAGACACTCTTCTACAAAAAGAGAGGATCAGATCTGCTGCTGTTACAAGTCTATGTAGATGATATCATCTTTGGTTCAACCAATGAACAAATGTGTATGGTGTTTGAAGGGGTGATGAAATCCAAATACAGTATGAGCTCTATGGGAGAAATGAACTTCTTTCTGGGACTGCAAGTTCAATAGAAACTGATGGGATTTTCATTTACCAAACTAAATATATGCAGGACATTTTGAATAAGTTCAAATGTCATGAGTTCAAAACAGCTTCAACTCCAATGGACACAAAAGAAAAGATGATAGATGATGAAAAGGGGGAGCCTGTGGATGAGCATGAATATAGAGCTAAAATTAGATCCCTGATGTACCTAACTACTACAAGACCAGACATTATGTATGTTGTTTGTGTCTATGCAAGATACTAGTTAAGACCAAAAGTTTCTCATATGAATGCAGTCAAGAGAATTTTTAGATATTTGAAAGGAAGACCAGACTTGGGGATTTGGTATCCATAGAACCAGTATTTTGAATTGATAGCCTACACAGACAGTGATTATGATGGGTGCAACATGAGCAGGAAGTCAACCTCAGGTGGATGTCAATTTTTGGGAGACAGGCTGGTGTCATGGCAATGCAAGAAGCAGACCACTGTGTCCATATCAACTGCAGAAGCTGAATATATTGCAGCATCTGCTTGCTGTGCCCAAGTTCTCTGGATTCAGAACCAAATGCTGGACTATGGTTTGAATTTTCTGAACACTCCTATTTTTATTGATAATACTGCTGCAAATTTTACTGTTAAGAATCCAGTCCAACATTCAAAGACTAAGCACATTGAAATCAGACATCACTTCATAAGAGATTGTAGTGAAAAAGGTTTGATTGAAATGAAAAGAGTTGATACAAGTGACAACTTGGCTGACCTATTCACCAAACCACTTGACAGAACCAGGTTTAACTTTCTTTTGAAGGCCCTGGGAATGATCAACTCTGATGAGGTTTGATTGAGGATGTGTGCTTAATGTGTGCCTCTATGTGCTTATTGTTTATATTAATAGAGGTCACACATATTGAATGTTGTGTGAATATGTTTGAATATAATACCTGTTTGATGTTGACTGATATGTGCTTAAATGTTTATATGTGCAAATCAGGTGTCATTGATGCTTATGATTACTTGTCAGTTAACAGTTTTGATGATTATGATAAGTAGTTTGAATTGTCTAAATTGATTAAATGCTTGTCTGATATTATGATTGATTGTTTGAATATGTGTTTAATCTGATCTGGTGATGTGGTTAGGATTTGTTAGACTATGCATATGGTAAAGTCTGCTTGTTTGTAATGATGTCATTGATGATCATGATTTGATTATGTTATGCTTGTTTGTGTGTCAAAATGTGTTTTCATGTCAAAATGTTAATGCTAAAATGAAATTGCCAAGAAAAACTTTTGAACAAAAATATTTTTGATATACACAGAGCAAGGTGTTAATGGTGTAAAGATATGATAATACTATTTAGTTCAAGCTTAAAAGAAGCTTAAAAGGATTTTCAATGATAAGTCTCAAAAAGTTACATTTGCTGAAAATTATATCATTTGCTCAAGTTGGAAAGGCATATACTTGTATATGTTTGGTCTTGTCACCTATTCACATAATTGATAGGATAGCCATTAACCTGGAAAACTGAAAGCATTTGGGACAAACAGTAACTTTTTTTCTATTCATTCACTTAAAACTATGTCAATAATTCTGATTTGAAGGGACAAATACTCACATATATGTTTGGTCCTGTTGACCACTTGTGGTCAAATAGGATAACCATTTACCTGTCAAATAGGAAATGTTGGGGTGTCTGAATTTAAAACCTGTTTTAAAAGGGAAATGATAGTACATTGACTACTTAGCCAATCATATGGATTTAATAGGCCAAAAGGGCACTTAGTATAGTCATTAACATGTATGGTTGCTTTCTCATGATGTGTAAAATCTAAGGTGATATAAACATAAAGAAACTGCTATGTCTTAAGTGGAGTTACATAGTTGTCTATGCATGTTCCTATATAAATCTTTCCAAATGATAGGCAGAAAAGTGATTATCCAATCATACATAAGCCTGTTGGTATTTGGTCACCAAAATGAAATGTCTGATATAAAAGAATGACACAGAACAACTGTGAACAACATAATTTTTAAATATTTTATCAACCAAAAGTTGATTGAAGTTCACAAAACATTTTAAAAGAAAATGCAAACATAAGGGTTAAATTTAGAACTACAGGGGTGGAGGCAATCATATAAGTCCTTTAAACATCCTGAATGAAAGGCATGTAAGTCCGACTTGCGTGGCCTGTAAGTCCAATGTTCAACCTTACATATGTTTGTAAATTTGAAAAGAAAAATCTAAGAAATTTTCAAAATGTGTTATGTCATTAAAATTTTGACCAAATTCAGGGGGTCAAAATCAAATTAAGGTGATCTGGAGAAAGCCAAATAAGCCTTGAGAATAGATGAGGAGCATTAGAAACCAACATGTGTTATCCATTAAGAATCATTCATATTAAATGAATCTAAATCATATCACCAAAGAGATGGAATTCATGTTAGGTCTAGATCTGTTGTTGACCTGTCTATGTCGTCATAATAATGCTGAGAATGAAGTATTGAGAAAGATACTTAGTCAATATGATCCCTTTATTGAGATCTTTTCAACAAAATAAAGAAATAGTTTTGAAAGGAATCATGACTGAAATTTGATCTCTAAATGCAGCATTTGCTCTTAAACAATGATTCTTCAATGATAAATATAACTGATATTGTGTTTAAAGCAAAAAGTGTTGCATTTTACCTGCAAAAAGGTTGATTATGTTATTTAGGGTAAGGTTTGATGATTTATAACCTTTCCGGGCACACTTAGATGGTTTTATCTAAGTTTTGTCAATTTCGGGTATGATTTGATGATTTGAAGTTTTTCGAGTAGACTAAACTGTTTAGTTTAGTTCCCGGGCATACCTGATATTTGAATATGATATCCGAGCAAGCTTTGTGTTTTAGTGTGATATTCTAGCAAGCTTTGTGATTACATGTGATTCTAGCAAGCTTTTAGTGTTTTTTAAGCTTTATAGAACACTTAGGTGTTTGTTTTACTGTTTAAATTCATTTCTAGCAGGGTATGTGTTTTTGTGATTATGATTATTTGAAATTGCAAATGTTTTCGGGTAAACCTTGTTTCCCGGGCACACTTATATTTCGGGCACACTTTGAATTTTCAAATGTTCCCTTAATGTACTTGGTAATTTTAAAAATTAACTTTCCGAGTACAATTTGTGTTAGGAATCCACTCTTAGCACACTTTGTATTTCTTGAAAGTTTTCAGGCATACTTTGCATCAAAGTATACTCGACTAAGTATTGTGAATAATTTTCGGGTAAGGTTTGCGATAGGTTGTCATTCGGGTAATGTATGTGCTAAACTGGATTATTATGTTATTCGGGTAAGGTTAGAAGTATGTTTGAAATATTTATTTGGAAATCTTAACTGATTCCTAGCAAGGTTACCTACTTGATATTATATACTTGATTATTCATCTTGTGATTCAGTTCTCAAGCAATCTTGTATTTCAAATAGGTATTTCTTCATTTAATTTAAATTTACTTTTAATACTTCTAATTTTTACAAACCTATAACTGAGTAAGCTTTGAGCAAGTGGAATATACCTAGCATGCTTTGCAAAAACTCACCTTGACAATTTCCGAACAAGGTTTGCCAAATTTGCTAACTTGGATTTGGATGTTTTTAAATGTGTAAAAAGTTAAATTGGATAAGATTAATGTTTGATAGCTAATAACTCACTAAACGACAAAATGCATTTAAAACCCACTTTCAACAGGTATATAAGAGGGAGTGAGAGATATTTTTCAACATTATTTTCCCACTCTCTCTCTCTCTCCTTCCACTGCTTACTCAAAGAAACCCAAACCGACTCATCGCATTCTAAATTAATCCAAACCCTAACTTTACCAGCCCTCTAATTCCGACTCGGAAAGCAATAATAATATGTTTTCCGACCACGATTAGATGATAATGGGCTTTGATTTTGTATTTCTACTAACGCTCTGTTTTGTGTGTAGGTTATAAATTTGTCGAAGAACAGGTTCTTAATGACATTTCTCTTTTTCTTCTTCAATTTTTAAAACTTGAAATTGCTTAAAGTAATGAACTTTTGGACTAATTTCACTTTGAATATGTTTGATTATGTTTCTTTTTCAGATATGGCAGACCAAAATACTCCTAAATACTTCTTTGAGCAAAAGCACAACATGTGCACTTTTTTACAAGTCACGCCAGATAAGAAGAAGTTGCCACAATTATACAATGGTTGCAACGATCAAACATCCGGTTTGCACTGACAGAAAATCCAGTAATTTACTGGAATCATTCGTTGGATTTCTAGAACTCGGCAACATTGATTGATGATGTGAATGGCCGACGAATAGAAGCCACTGTTGCTAATCATGAAATACGAGTGGATGAGGCTGTGATTCGGAGATGTCTACAATTGAATGATGATAAACCTAACCCAATCCATCTTACAACTGCCCAACTATACAAAATTTTTGTCAAGTGTATGGGTTATCAAAGGGACACACATGATGGGCAATTCCAAAAGCGCATGTTCCCTACTATTTACAGATTCTTGATACGCCACTTTATATAGGGTTTTGCACCGAGGAAAGGGTCTTGGACCCTCATGAGCAGGGATTTGGAAAACACCACTGTTGCAGTACTATTTGACTATCTGTTCAACTTTTCAAGAATGACATTCGAAGGATTAGTTCAAAATTTACATAAGCCAATCAAGCAAAATTTCTTGGCTTATCCGAGGTTCCTGCAAATTATTTTTAATCAAGAGTTGGAGAACTTACCAACTACAGGAACCACACATCTCCTGCAAAATCCAGATACATTTAAACGAATATAGAATCTGGTAAGCACAAGAAGATTTGATCCAGAAGAGGTGTATGAAGATCTGCCTGGTTGATGCTTGATGATATTTTAATACCTCAATTGAATGTGCTATTATCTAAAGTAGAGGAGGATGTTGCTGGAGGTAATGATGAGAGTGATGGAGGGGATGACAGTTCTGATGATGAGTTGGAAGTTGAGGATAGTAATGATGATGATGAAGATGGAAATGAAGGAGGGGCTACAGGAGCCATAATTGATGATGTATTTGTTCAGGGGGAGAACCAACCGATCCCAACACCACCATCCACACCTTTAGCCTCACCACCTCATCCACCATCACCAATTGATCAAACCACCCAATTACCACCTCCCACCCTAAACCAATCACCACCACCCATCCTAAACCAATCACCACCACCCACCCTAATCCAAACTCCACCACATTCCTCTCCGCAATAAATGAACATATTACTCAAACCCCACCCACTCACATGCCAACTTAAACCCAACCCCAAATCCAAACCCAATCTCCAACCCAAACTCAACCTCAAACCCAACCCCAAATCCAAACCCAATCTCCAACCCAACCCTAACCTCAAATCACAACACAATCCCCACCACAAAACCAAACATCAATCCATATACCAGAACCTTTCTACATTTCACCATCCAACAATACTCCCTCAAGTGCCTTCCTATTACAAAGAAACTTTGACCTTATTTGCCAGATCATTAATCTAAAGGGTGAAAATTTGAGTTAAGGAAAGAAAATGCTGAACTAAAGGCTCAGTTGGCGGCCGCTAATGATTGAATTCAAACCCTAGAGCAGGAGGTTGAGAAGACCTCAGCTGCCCCAAAACAGGGGGGAATATAATTGAGCCAATTGATGTTGTTGGTACTGGAGATGTTGAAATGGTGGATGCAGGAGTAAAAACAACTGATGTTGATGGTTTGACCTTTTTGTTAAATGCATATGATGATGAGGATAGTGAGGAAATAAGAATAGTGGATGATGATTATCAGGAAGATTTGCCTGAAAGAGAAGAGCAGAATTATGATATTAAAGATGAGTGATGAATGTTGTATGGAGAGATGATGATAATGATGAGGTGAGAAGTGAAAAGGTGGATGAAAATGTTGCTAACATTAATGTGTCCACTGATGTTTTGACTGATGTCTTAATTGATGAGATAAATGATGATGATGATGCTACTGAGGAGCTTGTACTTACTGAACCTGAAAATGAACAACAAGAAAGCTCCAAGAGGTAGAGTATGATGTAGAAATGGAGGCTTTGGACAAAGAGATTGATGATTATGTCTCTGAAACTAAAGAAGAATTGAAAAGAAGATTGGAAAAGGGTAAAGCAAAGGTCTATGAAGAAGAGCCTGTTAGAGCAAGTGTTGTTAGAGAAGATGAAGAAGAAGATAAAGCCACTGCTACTGCCAAGAGATTACAAAAAGCCATAAATGAAACATGGGAGAGGGAACGCATTACCCGAACCATGGATCCTTTGGAAATGGCAGAGCAGGAAGTCCTGATTGATCAAGCCAATGTTGTTAAAGTGATTGATGAGAGGAGGCTGATGATCAAATTGTTATTGAAACTCTGATAAATTTGAAGAGGACTGAGGAAGTGGATAACTGCTTAGCCTTGGTAGTGAGTATGTTTACCCAATCCACAAGCCAATCTCATCAGGAACCTGAAAAGGAACCCGAAAAACAAAGTGAAGAAACAATTGAAGAGATGATGGCTAAAGCTTCAAAAATTCATGAGAATGTTGGTAGATTTGAAAAGACTTATTCAAGAAAAAGAAAAGCCAATAACCAGGATGAAGGAGATGAAGTGAGAAGTAAAAGGAAATGGGATGAGAAGTAAGTATTTTGTTGAGACTCATGATGAGCAAGCAAGTCCTATAAGGGCAGTCCCTATGCAATGCTTAAGGCCTGAGGAAGTAGTTGAAGGAGTACCAAATGTCCCAATCCCTGAAAATCCAACTCCTGATGAACCAAATATTGATGTTGTAGATGAAACTACAGAGGAGGAGGATGAATCTTATAATGATGATGAAAATGATCAGGGAAAAGGTGATGAAAATGCCAATGTTGAGGCTCCTGAAGTGACAATGACTGAAGAATAAAAGAGAAACATTGAGCAAAGTTTGTTGGATGCTAAGAAAAAGGATCCTTTGGTTATGAAATTTATGAGTTTTGGAATAAGCTTTGAAACTTTATATTCTTTGAATGATGATGAGCTACAAAAAAGGTTGGACAAAGAAAGAGATATTGTTAAGAAGAAAATGGAACAAAAGAACAAAGATGCCCAGAAGTATAGAGAGTATCTGAGAAAACATGGCTATTCCGAAAAGGATTTGTCACACTTCAAGATTGAACAATTAAGAGATGCTTATATTAGCACCAGAGAAGAAATAAAAGAAAAATTTATGAGAGAAGATGAGGAGGCTAAAAAGGTTGAAACTTTGAAAAAGAAGTTTGAAGGAATGTGTGGATATTTATTGGAAAAAGGGATGAAACCTGATATGGTTGAAAGTTTGGACAAAGCTACAATTGAGTCAATCTACTCAAACATGAAAAGTAAAGAAAAATTCAAGAGGGTGCAACCTGAGCCATCTACTTTACAAGAAAGGGGATATCAAGAGAAACCCCCTGCAAAGAAAAGAAAAATCATGACACTCAGGGAGAAACAAAGGCCCAAGTTGAAAAAGAAAAATCAAAAGAGGCAACTGCTGATGAAACCCTAATCCCAATGGAAGTAAAAACTGAACCAGTTGATGAACCTGTTGTTCCATGGGAAAACAAAGAAATGATCAAAATATTAAGGGGTATAATGGTGAATCAAAGGGATATGGATGTGGATACGTTTAATGCTTTGAGTAAAGATGATTTGAAAGAACTATTTTTTTGCAAAAGGCTGAGTGGGAGAAAGTCTTATTGGAGGGTGATAACCCCAGAAGTTTTATAGATGGGAGATTTGTGCCTGCAAAATTGTCAAACAATCCTGGGGTAGTGAAAATGATGTTGAGTCTTTGTAAAGAGGCAGGAGTAAACTTTGTAGAACTCATCAACCTCCCTGCTGAAATGATAGAATCAATGTACATAAAAACTTTCAAGATAAGGCCAAGCAAACCTATGAAATCTATCCATTTAGGCCTCCTATCTCAAGGCAGCACATAACAGCAGGCAGAGGTGAATCAAGTAGAGCTGGATCCCAAAGAGGAGCAAGACCACAATCCAATGTGGATCTTCCAAGAACTCTCTACTTTGACTCTGTCTCTGAGTCTCTAAAAGTGATTATGGAAAGCAAACAGTTGAGAGACATAACTGTGAGAGGTGATTTTGCTGAATACACTCAAGAACAATTGGAGAAAACGGCCACACTTGATCTATATGATTATCATGACACAAACAAGTTAGTTAGGAGACAGCAGAATGAACTCTCTAAGTACCTGAAAGATGAAGCTGAAAAAGGATTCCCATTCTTGAAAGAGAAGAAAATCTGGAAGATGACCAAGCATGAACGAACAAGAAGGGCTACAAAGTTGAAAAAGATAGCCAGTGCTGAATTGAATTACCAGTTGAAGGTCAAAGATAAGAATCCATTGTCAAATATGAATAAATGTATAAGCATTGGAAGAAGAATGGCATACCCAAATAACACAGTACAGAAGAATGGCATCATAGCTGAAATTAAATATAAACAAAATGATGGCCACTATGTTCTTCGAAACTCAGATGGGCTTATTTTGGGAATAATTAGAAGAGATGAAGACCTGACCTATTTGCACAATGAATATCTAAGAGATATAAGGGATTTGAACATTCCTGAAAGTCACACTCATTACCAAATCCTTTTTATCTTTAGGCAAAGGGCAGGAACTGTGATTGTGAATCGAAGACAAGCCGCCTACAATGCAAGAAGAGGATAAAGATACTTAGAATAGGCTTTGCTATGTAATGTCTTCGGAAAGAATTCTGAATATGTAATTGTTTATGTTTTTGAATATGTAAATTTGATTTTGATTTGATGTGTATTTTAACCATGTGTAAATAACTATAGAAGTGTTTTGGGACAGCTGAGGTGTTCCAATCTAGGGGGAGATTGTTGAGTCAATATTTGACCTAAGTGAAGTATAAGGGAGATTGGAATCTTCTCAGCCTCCTCAGAAACTGCTAAGTAAAGAATCCGAGCACACTTGGATTCCCGGGCAAGGTTTTCTTACCCGAGCAAGGTATTTTTTCCATCGGGCAAGGTTATCTTCTAGAATTCTTCTTTAGTGAATACCCGAGTAAGGTTCACTATGTCTAGAAGGATTTTTCTTCATAGCCGAGTAAGGTTTACATCAGGGTAAGCTCTTGGCTAACCAAGCTCATGAAGCCAAGTGATCGGGAGATCGGGCAAGGTATTCATCAATAATACAGTGGTCCGAGTAAGCTTGATGTGAGTTATGATATATTCCAAGTAACATCGGGCAGGGTTTAACTCAAGCAGGGTAAAGTGCTACCGGGCACACTTTGCTAATAAGCTATTTCCTAGAAAGGAGGTGAAGGGACCATTGAAGAACAATGTTGCTCGTAAGATCATGTCGGGCAAAGTCTGATATGATCAAGAAGATTGAAGTCTGCTCGGTGAGTATTTTCCTTTGGAAAAAACTCTAAGTAAAGTCTACCCGGAAAACTGTTTCCAAGCACACTTCAAGGTTACTAGGTCTACCCGAAGAAGACAAAGGCACAATGCCTACCCGAAGAAGACATCTTATGCAAAGTCTACCCGGAAGACCTGTTTTTCACTTAGCATAGTTTTGAATATGTAATTTGAATATGTATTTTATATTTAGGGTTTCCAGATGGAATGACAGCTGTCTGGAGATGTCAGTCCTATAAAAGGAATAATTTAGGGCACGCCTCACAAAAACACGGAAATATACCTTTGAGAGAATGTCCAGAAATATTTTGCGGACATAACTTTCCATCAAGAAATCCTAAAATTGAATATCGTTTGTATGATTTATATTATATGAATGGAAATCTTTTGAGTGATTCTTGTGTGTTAGTTACCTGTTATTAATCTTTTAGCAACTACACTGTTTGTTATTGATTCCGCTTTTAACAAACGGTTTTCTTTCCTAAAATAGCAACTGTCATTAACTCCCTTGTCGACACATTTATTGTGTGAGTTATGACTTGATTGTGATTGTGAGTGAATATTCGGGACTGACAAAACAGAACAGTTTCCTGTCCAAAAACCGATTTTGTATTTCATCTTCCTTTTTGTTCTTTTTCTTGTTTTTATCTTATTATTGTATTTATTTGATTTAGTATTCTTTAAACTTTACAATCCCATTAGTTAGTCTTTAATTATTATATTTTGTTTATTTATAGTTTGTGAGGTTCAATCGTTCATTTTCTTTAAGTGCTTTCGGTTGTCATTTCAAGTTTGGCTTAAATCTCAAAGGTGAGTTTCTCATACCCCCTTTTTAACGCTTTTACATATTTTGGGGGTAGCATATATATCGTATTCAAATCCATTTGCTTATTATTTCTTATTACAAACTACAATTTGCTACATGGACTTGTGTGTTTACTTATTACTTGCTCAAAGATTACGTGCATGGATTACTTCAAGTTAGTATGATCATACGCCCCCCTTTGCGATCAAGACATTTGTTGTTATGAGTGGAAAAGGGCCTCATTATCTGAGTACGTTGGTGCACAATCCCAACTGGAAAGGACCTTACTTGCGCTTATCTGAGTACGTTGGTGCACAATTACAACTGGAAAGGACTTTACTTGATCATTTACACTTGTTCATGGAATTGTAGGATTTTTATGTACTTATATCAAACTTGTGTGAACTCACCAACTATTCATTTAGTTGACATTATTTTATATATAATGCTACAGGTACATCTATTCGAAGTTGACATAAGAAGAAGACATTAGAACTTAGGATATTTCAATAAATGGACAAGTTGTTAAATTGTTCTTGTATTTTCCGTGTATTTCTTGTTATAAACTTGTGTAGTTGATGTTTAAATTAATTAATGATAATATTGTCACTTAATAGTGTCACATGTGTTTTGAGCAATCTGTACGTCACACTCAGGCGTTTCCGCTTTAGCCAGGGTGTTACAAGTCCCAACCCGTAAGTATATTGACGAAATTGATCCTCGTACGGGTTGGAGGAAAATTGTCCTTAAAGTTAAACAACCTAAGACCATGAAACGTGTACCGGTGAAGACTTTTCCGCAGAGTCTTCACCTATCGTTCAACCGATGGTACTACAATAATCGGACGGGCGAGGTGGTCATTCTGCTGGGAAAGGGCTTGAAGTCCAGCTTCACACGAGTCATCGATCCGATGTGGCTCGTTAATTTATCAAAGAATGACAACGACGTATTATTCGAGAACAAGATTTTATTTGAACGACAAGAAGACTATGATCGAGCTATGAAATTCCAACGCATTGTGCGTGTGTTCAAGACGAGGGGGTGTTTGTTAGTCTACGGTTTTGTCATTTCGAGTCTTTGTAATTTATTATTATTTTAATGTTAAAGGTCCTTTAAGTAATTATGACCCATTCGTTATTTAAGGCTCATTCGTTAAGGATGTTTAAGGAATGAACCTTAGTCGTTATATGTAAATTTCCATTCGTTAAGGATGTTTAACGAATGGACCTTAGTCGTTAAGTATTAGATCCAGTCATCATGGAATGTTGACGAATGGGGTATAGAGAATGACATAAAATAATGTATGTAAAGGAAGACGAATGAAGGCCATTCATTACGGGATATGTAACGAACGCCAACTCATCTTCTATATAAGGTTGTTCATGCCTTACTTAATTTAAGTGTTGATTAAAGTATTTCTTGTGTACTGTTACTCTGTCCAATTGTACTCTCAACACATCCGTTAACATTATCGATCATTACCTATCACATAACGTATATCAAATAACTAGATCCTCGGTTTAATCAATGTGACGATCTCTATTGATTGAAGCTTTAATTTGTGTTCAGCAATTTGAATAAGAGAGTTCATCACGTATGACGGAATCTGCCATGAGTTGGGATTGTTAATCTCGGGAATGATGATGCACGACTGGTTTCTGGCTAAGCCATCAAAGGCTTGTGCAGCAACTGTTCTGTCGTCGGCCATTTGAACACCTAGTTGACTTCTCGGACTTTCTGGTGGTGAACTATTTGGTGATGACTTGATGTTAAACTAGCTTCTGACGGTTGTTTCTTTGCTGACGAACTAGCTTCGGTCTTCAACGAATAAAATCCAAGATTATCCAGTAGTGGTCCTTACGAACGAAGATGTGGCATATACCTGAAAACGCAACAGACCAAGTAAGTAGACTAAAATAAAAATTAAAACTAAAAGAATATAAATTAAATTAGACTCCTATGACTCAAACGAAAATAAAACAAATAGCACGTATGTAGCAAGTAAAGTCTAATCAAAGCTAATAACAAAATCGCCAAGAGTCCCCTGTAACGGCGTCAAAAACTTGATGTGCTAAGAGTAGTCAAACAATTTAGTAACTAAAGTATGGTAATGTAGACACTAAGTAATACTCTAGACTCTTAACTTAAACTACTAACCGGCAAGTGTACCGAACGACTCTAGTACAGCTAAGCTAGTCCGGACATCGAACCTACGAGACTCTTTAAATTACGAAACTAGCAAATTAGACTCAACTAAATGACATGACTATTAATTAATATTGTTTAAGGGGGGGTTTTTAACTAAATAATATTAAACTAAAATTAAACCTTAATTAATTAAATAATAATAAACTATAATGATTACTTAACCCTAAATGATTATTATAAACTCTAATTAATTAAAATATGAATAAACTAATAAATTACTTATATTAAATCAGATGATAAAAGTAACTACCTAGGCTAGAATCCCCAAAGTTATAGCTATCAATTCAACTAGGAAAACTAAGTTATAGAACTGGGATCGTAAGATAAAACTGTGAAAGAAAACCCGAACATGACCCTTGACCCTTCAAGAAGACACCTATGAGTTTCTAACAAGTTTTAAGACACACAAGTTATATGTATTAAACTTCCTTACGGTTATTTAATCGATTATGTTTAAGTATCTTTATGGCGAAATCCTACCTTATAGTGTGGAAATCAAAGATAGCTAAGCAGACTCAATTGACTTAATAGACTAAGTTGACAATCAAACCTAGACGGACTCCTTACGAAGAACTAAATCAAGCAATCCTTACCAACAAAGATCTATCAATAGCCTATCACCTTACAGCTTTCAAGGCTAGTAGCTCACTTTTATTTATTTGATTAGTTTTAATGTTTCTATGATCTTATTCTAATTCAATCACAAACTAGTCAAGAACACACAGTAAATTACCTAACAAAACCCTATCCTATGAAACAATCAACAAGGGTAATGTGAAACAATAAACCTAAACAATTAAAACCAAGTGATCATATGCATCAATTTCATCAAACTCAACAATTTTATTAAAGCATAAAATCCATAACGAAAAAAATCCCAATCAAAATCAAACCAAACGAAGGTTCATCACGACATAGGTAGTTTATAAAGTTTAGCCTAGCATCATGTAATCAAAATCAAACAAAGTAATAGAATAAGAAAACATGGTGAAATAATAAAGAATGGAAAATCAAAGGTGATACAACCAGTATTCTTTACTCTTGAATGTCTAACTGTTCACCGGATGCTCTCTTGCCTTCAAAACCGCCAAGAATCTCGAATAATAGCTCAAGTAAATTCCAAATTCATCTGGTGGCTCTAAGGTAATATCCAGGTTAAGGTTAGGGATATTTATATACTGAAACAGGGCCTAACGCTGAACAAAAAACGAAAAATTGTCTAGAAAAATAGGGTATAGGTGTCGCGTGGCCATGGTTTGCCCCCATGGTCGCGCGGCACGGCCCATTGGAGTAGGGGGCGGTTCGACCGGCCTGGTCTGACGGGTTCTCCTTCCGGTTCCTTCCTAGCGCGTTCCAGCTTCTCGTTTTGACTCGTTTTTCGCCCTTTTCGATAACGATCAACTCCCGGAACCTTCAAAACATAACAATGTTAGTAGTATACAAATCTTGAATTATAACAAACAAAAAATAATTAAATACTAAATAAAATATACAAGGGAAACATATATATTTAGCATTATATCACTTTCCAAGGAAATATCTTCGCGTGAATCTTCTAGAAGGAAGTTAGTTACAACTAATTTGCTGACGTCACCTTCTAGTCGTCTTTGCGCATGGAGGGAATACCTTGCGGATGACCTCTGAGGACGTCCTGATCAACCCATAGATAGTCTCTGGAGTTGTTCTTTATTCTTCCTCTGACTTAGGTTATGCGGGTTATGGGCATGTTCTGCGGGTGTCTTCTGAGGAAGTCCTGGATGAACTTCGGATGATCTTTCATGGGTATGTTGGACTTTCACTACCCTACCTCTATAAATCCCCCAGTCCATTGATTTATTTTTTTTGCGTGAAGTTTTATGCGGGTGGAACTTTGGACTTTAAGATATTTTATGGGGATTTTGAATTTTTGCATGTTTCGCGAAGATATTTCTTTTGGAAGATAAACATAAAAAAGGACGATGTGACAGGTCTGCAGGCGCCGTATGGTTGACATGACGTCTGTGCTAGCTGTCAGATGTACCTTACTGTACCGTCTTTTTCTCTTTTTTGGTTTTCCCGCGTGACGTGGCGCAATCCTACTGGACCTTTCGCTTCTCTCTCCACTGTCACACTCCCATTGCGTTAACTGCGATGGGTATAAATAGGACTCTTGAGTTTCATTTGAATCTTGTATCGCTTCTATAACTTCATCTTCTTCCTTATTTCTTACAAACCATACATGATTTTACCCTTGAGTCACCGTTGCTCGTTGTTTTACTTTTTCATCTGGAACAATGGCCGGAAACAAGAATATGTTGTCTTCACCTTTGGTAGAGTCCATAGAGATTGCCTGGAAGAGATCTGAGTTTGAAAATCTCGTCTCTGCACATGGCCTTGCGATGGAGTGGGGGCCAGAGTATCCTACCGCCGGATCTACCGCCAATAAACCTCCGGTCGGTAAGATGGCTTTATACGCCGAGTTCTTCACCACCAGGAATCTTAGGGTTCTGATAACCAAGTTCCTGGGCAACATTTTGACCAGCCACAAGATCCATATATCCCAGCTACATCCATTTGGACTCATGCGAATTCATCACTTCGAATTCGTTTGCAGAGCCAACAACATTGTGCCATCGGTGGAAAAGTTCGTCGTATTTTACAAGATGAACGTGCGGGGAAGCTGGTTCAATTGCTTCACCACCTCAAAGGGAGTTGTCGGCATCGAACTTCCACTTAGCACCTACGAGTGGCGGACAAAGGTTTTCTATATCCCAATCAAAATCAAACCTAGGAAGGTGATTCCTATAGCCATGGTGCGTCGTCCGCTCAATGGAGAAGTTACTAGATTTAACACTTGCACGGCATGAGGGGCAAGCGTGGTTCAACACCTTGATTGAGACTCCGACCCTAATGCGGGCAATATATGAGGGTACCCTTGTTTGGGCCAGTATGAGCCGCATATGGCCATACCCTAAATTTGAACTGTTCTTCCAAACGCGGAGGAGAGTAAGTGATCTATTTTTTACAACTTCTGTTTATGAATTGCATCCTAAGTTTTCTTTCATGCGGTGTTTGTAGGTGAAGGGCCAGTGTTGAACACACTATTTGACAAGACAGTGGGATGTATGCAAAAGCTCCCGCATGGTCCTACTGCCCTTTCGATACTGGACAAGACTCGGGTTGTTTCCAAGGGACTTGCGTTCTGAACCTGTGGTTTCAGAAGCAGTCTTCGAAATAGGTGCGTTTTCGTTAAACCCTCGTCCTTTGAACGCATTGACTTCAGACGGGGTGATCGTGTTACTATATTCAAGTGACGAATTGTCACCTCGCGAAGAAAGTTACTTTGATTATTCTCCTGAAACGTCGTTGTTGTGCGTGCTCTAGCAGAATTTGAGCGAAAGAGGAAGCATCACTCCTCTAAAGCGGACGGAGCAGAGGGAAGCTATGCCGATTCTGCATAGGAGCCAGCGAAGAAAAAACGATCATCAAGCCCCAAGAAAAACAAGAAGGTCCGCCTCGAGGACCGAGTTAAGGAGGTTGCAATGCGGTCTCCAGCATGTAAGTTACTAATTTCGTAAAACAGTTCTTTCCTTTATACTCTAAAATTCTAACATCTCTATGCATCATCTGCAGAAACAACAATTGCACTAGGCCAAGGTGCATCAACTCAAAAGCCACCATCTCCTCCTCCGACAATCATTTTACCCGATGACGCGTATGGTTTGAAGAGGAAAGAACCGGTTCAGGTTGTTGAGGGTCCAGAGACAAAAGAATCTCCACATGCCTCCTCGCATTTCCTCTGCATTCACCTCCACATTCACCTCTACATTTTTCTCTTTCCTCACCACTGCATCAATCAGGTGGTGGGGGAACACCCCAATATTCCGAGTCTAGAAGGTTCCATCGCCATTCCAATGCTGACTACTATGGGATGGCCAACCCCGTCGAAGACGGCCACTTGCACATACGACGCTGGACTCTGGTCCAAGGGTCGCGCTTCACTGACGCGGAAGCCTGTACTGAGTTTCTCAGTTATTGGATTCTGCCGGCCGAACGTTCTTTTCAGCGTGCTCGTTCATGCGACAATCTTGCCCGCAGTTTCAATTTTTTCTTAGCCAACACTGTGGCGAGCGGGCAAAAAAATTCCGGGAATGGCTCTCTATGGGGGAGAAGTGGGGTGAAATGTCCCGGAAAATAGTGGAAGCCAAGAAAGCTTCCGAAGATCGGTGTTTGGAAGCTAACATTGCCAAGTGGCTGCTAGCGGACGCCGAGATTTCCCTTCATGCAGAAAAAACCGTCAAGATACCCCGGCTCGCTCCAGGGAAGAAGCGTGCAAAAACCAGAACGCCTTCCTCGCCGCTGCCCGTGAGGAGACCAAACATAAGGAGGCTGACCTGGCCAAAGCCTTGGAGGCCAATGTTGCTCTAGAGAGTCAAATTACCAACCAAGGTAACTTGATTCAATCATATGAAGAAGAGGCCAAGCTGCGGAAGGAGCAAGCGTGGGATATGGAGAAGAAGGCCGAGCAGTCCGAGAAGGACAAACAATGGCTAATGTCTGAGGGCCTTGTGCGGGTATATTTTTTTCTTTTTCATAAGTTTGTGATATACATTTTGCATTTATTAATTATTGATTGTTGTCTCTTGCCAACTGGTAGGTAATCGACTATATCAAGGATGCACAAGAGTTGGGTCATTGTCTTGCTGAGTTACTCAACATCTCTTCTCAGGCTGGCCGCAAGGTAGGCTTTGAGGAGGGTGTGGAGTACATGAAGGCCCAACGTCCTCTTAAGGAACATCTGTTGCATGAGCACAACATGGGGAGTGAATACCGCAAGTGAATGAAGGAATATGATGACCTTACATTCCCTATCCAAGGCATGATTCCAGACTTTGCCGCAAATGCGGATGGCATTCAGTGCCTTAAATAATTCTTAAGCGGGCCCTCAGATGACACGCCATCCACTCCTACAACTTTTCCAAATCCAGATACCCCTCAAACTCAAGAGAAAGAAGAGCCGCATGTTCAAGACCAAGTAGAATAGGGTTTAATGGTTTAATTAGAATTGCGTGTAATTGCAACTTTATGTAATCCCTTTTGACATATATATATATATCGAGAAGTGCGAGAAGTGAATGTATAACTCCATTAATCTCTAATTTCACTCCATTTCATATGATGTTACATACATATATGTATGTTGGTTGCATTTACGTCTTAATTATACATTCAAACCAATCTACAAACAAATAAATGTACCGAGACACATTCAAACCTATGTACCTACACACATACAAACATAGATACACATATACAAACATACGTAGCTACACACATACATATGCACCTACACAACACACCTACACATAACAAAGGGAGAGAAATTAGGGATTAATGGAATTACACCTTCACTTCTCGCACTTCTCGCTGTAAAAACACTTCTGAAATGATCCAATGCCTATATATATATATATATATTTATATATATATAAGAATTAATTCCTTTTGCAATTTGTTTTATTACTATGAATAATATAAGTGTTGTGTACGATCTTCATAGGTGTCAATAAAGGATTATTTAATTGATAGTTAGACCATGTGTACTCATAATGCCTCTCCCCCAAGCTTTATGCGCCACATGGCGCAGAGTTAGAGTTATAGTTTTTTGCAAAAAGAGGGTGTAGTCATAATGCCTCACCTCTTGGCGTTATGAGACACGTGGCGCCCGGTCACGTGTACACTTTTTTGCATCCACCACCGGATCCAATTATTCCAGCCACCATGAAACTCACCGGATCCAGTTATTCCGGCCACCATGAAAACCCACCACCAAAAAATGGATCGATATAACTAATATGATGATCGATATAATCAATACACCACCTGACCATCATCATTCATCATATCATAAATATCATTCATTTTCTCCCTTATTAATTTCCACCTTTCAATGCATCATCATCATCATCATCATTGATCATTATGTACGCCACCGATTCCACCACCGCCATCGCTCCTCCGCCATCAAACCATCCTCCTATTCCTATTATCGATGCCTCCAATCCGAAACCAATCGCCGAAACGAAAGAGGAACAATCTCCTGTCATTGCGGTTCTCTCCAAGGATCCTGAAATGATGATCGATATAATCAATACATGAACACTGAAATGATTCCGGCCAATTATTCCGGCCACCATGAAACCTACCGGATCCAATTATTTCGGCCACCATGAAAACCCCACCACCGGATCCAATCATTCCGGCCACCATGAAACCCACCGGATCCATTATTCCAGCCACCATGAAAACCACCGGATCCATTATTCCCACCACCGGACCCATCATTCCGCCCACCAACGAAGAAAAAATTGTTTTTTTTTTCGTGCCTTCCAAAGATTTATCTACAAAAAGCCGAAAAAATAAACAAAACGCCCGGGGGCTGTGTGCCCCGACGTTATAACCCAAAACGCAGGCCATAAATCCCGACTACGCATGGTCTTATGACACACGAGTCACTTCTGGTATGCAACCCAGGAATAAGTTTAATGACACGCGGGTCACTTCTGGCACCCAGGCCAGGAATAAGTTTAATGACACACGGGTCACTTCTGGCATGCAGGCCAGGAATAAGTTTAATGACACGCGGGTTACTTCTAGCACGCATGCCAGGATTAAGTTTAATGACACGCAGGTCACTTCTGACACGCAGGCCATGAATAAGTTTAATGACACGCAGGTCACTTCTGGCACGCATGCCAGGAATAAGTTTAATGGCACGTGAGTCACTTCTGGCACACAGGCCAGGAATAAGTTTAATGACACGCGGGTCACTTCTGGCACGCAGACCAGGTCACTTCTGTACATAAGGTATATTTCGGGTAAATAGTTACTTAGAGAAAAATGACACGCATGCCAATTTACAATATAAGTTTCAATGTAAAGCAATACGAACATTATAGTTAACAACTGATGGCACGCAGGCCAGAAAATAAAATAACTCGTAACCTTTACATGTAGCACTTTTTAATTGGGCAACGTTCCACATTCTTGGGATCTCAGTCTCGTACAATTTCTCTAACTTGTAAGAGCCTTTAGATAGAACTTTTTGAACTCAGTATGGCCCTTCCTAAGTTGGAGCAAGTTTACCCAAGGGTTCTTGTCTTGATGCCTCATTATTGCGGAAGACAAAATCTCTTGCAAAGAATATGCAAACTGGAACCCTTGAATCGTAGTACTTTTGAAGTTGACGCTTGTAATTGTGTTCTTTAATAACTGCTAACTCGCGTCGCTCGTCCAAAAGACTGAGATTCAGGCGGAGTTCTTCTTCGTTATTAATGACGGATAACGTTCTCGCAGATGGTATACCGATCTCCGCTAGGATCATGGCCTCAGTACCATATGTTAAACTGAACGGTGTTTCTGAATCACTTGTCTTCTTTTGAGTTCAAAAGGCCCAAAGCACATGCGGCAACTCATCAAACCATCTCGTTTTTTTAGTTCCCAATCTTTACTTAATCCCATCTTTGTTGGTTCAGTTGGCTCTCTTCACCTAGTCATTGACCTGTGGGTGAGCCACTGAGGTGAACACTTGGCCAATTTGTAGCTCTTTCAGTCACGCTTGTAGTCCTCCGTCTGCAAACTGAGTTCCTTATCAATGACCAATGTTTGCGGAAGGCCAAAGCGACAGATAATGAACTCCCACAAAAACTTCTTTACACTGGAAGCAGTGATGGAGGAAACTGGTTTAGCTTCAACCCATTTGGAGAAATTATCAATTGCCTCAATTAGAAATTTGACGCGTCCCGGGGCTTTTTGTAACGGTCCCATGATATCAATCGCCCATTTATGGAACGCCATGTGGATGTTATTGGCACCAATTCCTTTTTTGGCTTTAAGGTGTTGGGTGCGTGTCGCTGGCATGAGTCACATTTTCGAATTCATCCAATGCGTTAACGTGCATCCCTGGGCAGTACTAACCCGCATTCATTAGTTTAGCTACTACCATTATGGGACCCGCATGTAAGCCACATATTCCTTCGTGAACTTCTCTTATTAAATAGTTGGCGTCTTCTGCATCCACGCATCTGAGAATCAGACCCAAGATTGATCTACGGTAAAGTACCCCATCTTGCAATTGGTAATTCAAAGAATTGTGCCGAATTTTCTGGGCTATTGACTTTTCTTCTGGGAGTATCTCGGATGACAAATACGCGACAATTGGAGTCATCCATGATTCGACTCCCGTCTGTATGACTAGCACCTGGTGTTGCGGAACTGAAGGGCGATCTAGAACTTCAATGCGGATGTATTTTGCAAAGTGTTTAAATTTGGTGGAGGCTAGCTTACTCAAAGCGTCAGCGGATTTGTTCTCATTTCACTTAATATGGATGACTTTGCACAATGAAAACAGAAGTATGAGATCCTTAGCTTGAGACAAGTAAGATGTCATTACCTCGTTTTTAGATTCATAAGACCCGTTAATCTGCCCCGCTATTAACATCGAATCCAAACGTGCCTCCAAATGTTGAACCCCAAGTTTCTTGGAGATTCGCAACCCTGCCAGGAAAGCCTCATATTCGGCTTCATTACTGGTGCTCTTGAAATCTAACTTGATAGCATAGGTGAAATCGTGGCTTTTCGGATTGACCAACCTAAGGCCAGTCCAAGAACCTTCCTCGCTTGATGCACCATCCGTGAACAGTGACCACACCTGATCTTGCTCAAGAGGTGTAGGGATATGTTGTTCAATCAAACACTCTTTCTCTTTGTTCTGCGGAACTTCTGTGACAAAATCTGCCAAGACATGTCCCTCGATTAAGGGTCTCAGTTTATACTCAATTGTATGTTCACCCAACCCAATGGCTCACTTGACCAACCTCCCAGACAGTTCAGGCTTACACAAGACACTTTTCAACTTATAATCGGTCAATTCGTTGATTGAGTATCCCTGGAATTATCTATAGAGGCATCTGGCCACATAAAGCAAAGCCAGAACCAACTTTTCAAGCATTGAGTATCTCGTCTCAAAATCTGTCAATGTTCTGCTAACATAATAGATCAGTGTTTGGAGCGTCCTATCTGTTAATAGTAATGCTCTGATGGCTATATCTGACACCGAAAGATATAAAGTTAGTCGTTCTCCTGCTTGTGGCGCGGAAAACATGGGCAACTCCAAAAAATTTTTGACCTCCGCAAATGCTTGCTTGGCTTTCGCAGTCCACTTAAAGTGTGCTTTCTTTAAACAATTCCTTAATGTTGAGACAAAAGGAAAAGACTTAGCTGCATGATTGGCCAAGAATCTGTTTAGAGCTACCAATCTTCTATTCAATGTTTGTACTTCTTTGAGGGAGGAAGGTGAAGGCATGTTGGTGATTGCTTGGAATTTATCCGGGTCAGCTTTAAAACCCGCGTTTGTGACTATGACGCCCAAAAATTTGCCTTCTTCCATCCCAAAGGAGCAGTTATTTTGGTTGAGTTTCATGTTGATCTTCCTCAAGGTGTTGAATGTTTCTTCAGTATCTCTTAACATCTGATCTTCCTCAACGCTTTTTATTACCAAATCATCTATATAGACCACCAAACTGTGCCCAATTTGTTTTTTGAAGGCCTCATCCACCAACAGCTGGTATGTCGCTCCCACATTTTTTAATCCACACGGCATCATTTTGAAACAAAATGTTCCTTGGTCTGTGCGGAATGCGGTTTATCTTCATCCCCAGCCGCCATGTGGATCTGATGATAACCTTTGTAAGCATCGAGGAAACATTTAAATCTGAAAGGTGCTACTACATCGACTTTCAAGTCGATCTCTGGCAACGGATAACAATCTTTCGGGCATGCTTTGTTCAAGTCCTTGAAATCAATGCACATTCTCCATGTTCCATTACTTTTATGGATAATTACTAGATTTGCTACACATATTTGGTGACGTATCTCTCTAATAATCCCAGCGTGTAACAGGTCTTGAACTTTTTCATTCATTGCTTTAGTTTGTTCAGGGCCCATTTTTCTCTTCTTTTGCACAATTGGGGTGAATGCTGGATTGACCCGCACCTTATGTTCAACATTTTCTCTTGGAAAAACTGTCATGTCTGCGGGTTGCCAGGCGAACACATCCATATTTTTACCAACAATTGTTTCAAAAATGTCCTCAGTATTTCATAAATAGTGGGACCAATTGTGACTGTTTGCTCCGGAAACTTTGGGTTCATCGCCCATATCCATGGTTCAGTTCTTTCCACCACTTTTGGATTTTTACTTGGTTTCGAGCTCTCTGTTGCGAAGCATTGTTTTTTTACACGGATGATTGCTTCACATGTGCGGGTTGGAACTCCGACCGTACCATGAGCTTTAATGGATTAGCATTGAAATCAACAATTGCTTCTCTTCCTAGGATTATATCATGTTTCGACTTGGTTGGCAACACCAAAAATTGTACATCCTCAGTTCGCGAGTGAATTCCATAATTGAGTGTAACAGGAAAAGAAATCACCCCTCGTGGATGCGTCACCTCATATCCAAAACCAGACACCGGCGCGTGAATAGGTTTCAACCTCGCCTTGTATTCCTCATATAACTGTTCAAAGCATTGGTCGTACATGATATCAGATGTGCTCCCTGTGTCAAATAAGACGTACTGAGATCTGTGGTGTCTAATCAGGGCAGTAATTATCTGAGGATGGTTCATACAAGGACCACCTTTGACCCGCAGGAACACAACGGCTCGCTTTTCCATTCTTCCCAATCAACATCTTGTCTCTTGTATTTGTAGAGTTTTCCTTCTTGGATTATGTGAACATTTAAATCCTTGACCTGCTATTTAGGCGGGCCAAGATTGACTTGTGCTGGTGGCTTGCGGGTCTCTTACCTCATGTTTTTCAACAGATGCTCTAACTATCCTGACTTGATTGCGATTTCAATTTCATTAATTAAGCTAACGCAGACATCTGTGTGATGACCAATGTCGTGATGAAACATGCAATGCTTATTAGGATTCAAATGCGTTCTCTTCATGAGTGGTTGTGGTTTATTGAAATTCACATTTTCCATAGTTAAAATCTCTGAAGGTGTCTTTGTCAACGGAGTCAATTGTTACTATCTTGCCTTGGATTACGATCCTTATTCTTGTTACCAATTAAATTTCTCGCATCTGGCTGATTTGAAACTTCAGCGGATGGTTGAAGTCTAAACCAAATCGATCCTCGCGCTGGCTTGTTCACCAGCGTGTTCTTGAATTCCACCTTTGTTGTATGTTTCGGACTTTCAGACCAGAAAGTTTTTTCTGCTCTAGAAAAACGCTTTGCTGCGGACATGATTTCATCCCACGTTTTGGGCATACCATCCTTTCTAGTTAAGCATCTGATTAAGGCACCACTCCGCACGTTCTTGCGGAAGGCACCCCGCAGCATATCTTCGCTGATTCCACCGATGTTCAAGCTTTAGTCTTTAAATCGCGTAATGAAATCTTCAATAGAATCATTATCACGTATAACAACATCCAAAATCTCATACGGGTCCCGCGTGTGTTTTTTCTGTTGACTGAAATGTTGTGAGAATTTAGCTACCAAATCATCCCAACTTTTAATCTGACCATCTGATAACTTCTCGAACCACTCGTGAGCAGTCCCCGTCAATGTTAAAGCAAACATATGACACCATTAAGGAAGAGTCCAACCACTGACTCCTCCTACCGCAACGAAATTGAGCATGTGATCACTTGGATAAGTCATTCCATTATATTTTCCTAAGTTGGTAGGAATTTTCACGTTAACCGGAAATGTAGCTGTAGCAATACGCGGGACAAATTTTGATTTTTCAGCAAATGCCGTGGGACGATACGGCTTTGTGTAATCTTCTTCTGCATCGCTACAGTACTCAGTATGTCGAACCATCGCACGCGGACGACTGGTTCCTTCCCTTACATGGACCTGACTATCACCACTAAAATAACTAGCATTGTCACGACGATACGTAGGATCTCTACTTCTGGAAGCATGACCCTGATTATACATAGTTCTGCGGGTAGGCCCCTGCACAATTGTATGACCTATGTCACAACTTCCCTCTTCCATTTCTTCGTCAGGATATATTTCAATTCTGATGCTCTCTCTCATCTGACTCCGCCTAATTGTTGAAGGAGGAGATGGAGATCTAAGCGGAACCTCATCAAAAACCAAAGTTTTTGTACGAATTAGTTCTTTACGCAGCATGTGTTCATACTCAGCGACGACTTTTTCTTGTTGCAGTTGCAACCATTCCTCAGGAGACTGGATCCCCTCAGATATAACCATCTGATGATGAGGTCTCATCGAGGGTGGATTCTAGATATCTTTTCCAAATCTGGTTCCATACGATCCGACGAGTCTCCACTGTCACATGTCCTAAATCACCCGTAGTCGGACCTCCAGGTACCGTGACTCCAGCAGAACGCCTGGTTATCGTCAAAGTTTCTGTCAGCCCTTGAAGAGATTGACTCATAGTCCAAGCAAACAAAAAAACTCTTGTAATTGTAGCACAAGCACGGATTGCACCAATGAAGAAACACGGGTCAGAACCTAAATAGGTTAGACCGATGATTCCACAGGGTACGGGTTGGGTAATTAACAACTTTGTGGTATGAGCTCAACCTTACAAGTCCAATGACGGAAACCTGCAAAACAAATCACCATGAGCTCATTACAGGAAGCACAAGAGGGGGGGTCTTCCTGTAACTACCATCCGGCGTGAGAATAAGTACCGTCGTAAATAGAGAAATAGTACTTAAGTAATTTGACGTAATCAGTGAGGTGTGAATGAATACCTCGAGATGAAGAAGAAGGTATTTATTGCCGAAGGGTTAGGGAATATTAGTGGTAGAGCTGTCCATTTCCAGAAGATGACTTTATAACAATCTGGACACGTGTCCGCATGTGATAGACGAGATAGCTGGCCATGTACACGATTATAACAACTCTGTCAGCTGTCCTTCTCTAATTGGCTGCTACATCACGTGATTTCCAAGGAAAGATCTTCGTGTAAATCTTTAAGAAGGAAGTTAGTTACAACTGATTCGCTGACGTCACCCTCTAGTCATCTTTGTGCATGGAGGGAATACCTTGCGGGTGACTTTTGAGGACGTCCTGATCAACCCGCAGATGGTCTCTTGAGTTGTTCTTAATTTATTCTTCCTCTAACTTAAGTTATGCGGGTTTTGGGCGTGTTCTGGGGTTGACTTCTGAGGAAGTCTTGAATGACCCGCGGATGATCTTTCATAAGTATTTTGGACTTTTCGCTACCTTTATAAAGGTGGATTCATTCTGTTTGTTAAATCACATATTTTCGTAAGATTGATAAATGCAATTAATTGTTTTGAAAGTTGTTGAACAAATTAGAAAATATTAGTAATGCAATTATAATTATTCGTATGTAGTAGTTAGGAAGGATGAGATTTATAAATCAATAACTAAAGAGTTGTAGATCAGTAGATATCATATTGGCTAAGGAATCAAAGAACTTTATTCTTTAGATTTTGATATAGTTAGGAATACAAACTATGTTTTTATATATATAACTGATAAATATTAGGTTAGTTAATGTTGTTAAATTCCTTATAGTATCTATAATATCTATAAACGAAAACATAAAAATACTACGTGTCGCGATGTGATCGCTCTCCCCTTTTTTGGAATCACCAGATTTGCTTGATTTTCAAAAAGAGGCTTCTCATGCATTTGGCCCGAATTCATGGGTATGGGTCTTACCAAACCCAGATATACCTTAAACGAGTTATAACATCTCATTAAATTAAAAACTATTCTCACCAAATTATTGATATAAAAATCCTATAAAATAGGATATACAAAAAATTAATATCTTATTTATGTTAAAAAAGATATATATATCTATCTATATATATATATATATATTATTTAAATTAAAAAACCAATTTTATAGTAAAAAAAGTAAATGGTCTTGGGTCTCATCAAACCATAAGTATATTATTAACTTTCATAAATATTATTTTATAATTAAAAAATCAATTTTATAGTAAAAAAAATAAACGGGTCATGGGTCTCATCAAAACCATATAAATTTTAAACCGGGTTATAACATCTCATTTGTTTGTGAACAATTTTCATCAAACCATAAGTATATTATTAACTTTCATACAATAAAAAAAAATATAAATTCAAAAAATAAATAAATATTAGAACAAACAATATAAAATAACTCCCGTAATACGGAGGATAAAAACTAGTTATTAAATAACTTTGTATAAGATGAGATTCGATAAAAATGAGGATGCATATATCTATGTTTATAAACTCTGTTGTGATAATTTCTAGGCATCTAATCTTAGACGCGTAATGGATCAAGAATATGCCGGTTTCTATGCATAAACAAAAATTGGATGTGGCTTTGTTACATAACTAAACTTATATCTGAAACTTTCTGAAACTACACTCTTCTATATAAAATCTAATAAAAATTGATACACCTCCTAAATACAAAACATAAAATAAAAATAGACTAGATTCCAATTTTTATCGTTTTAAATATTCTAAATTAAGAACCGTGTCCCTCTGGAAATGATAAACATTCGCATCGGTTTTATTTGGATATTCACAATGATTTTAGTCTTTACACATTGATGTGTGCCTACCCATGTCTCATGCATAATAATAGGAGTAGAGTTTTCCACTTCTACATGTTTTCCTTAATGTTTGCTTTTCATTCCCACGTTTCCATTACCTGCATTATTTTAGCATTGATATTTCCTTTGCTTTTCTTATACATGTATTATTGGTTTGCTATGAAAAGATATGAAAAGAAAATTATGAAAATCTAATATTCTCTTTAAATTGCTACTCTGGCTTCTTTTTAATTATCTTTGAGATTGATCCGCTTAACGGGTTACCTATCCCATTCTTAACACTACCTAACCGGTTGGTACTTATCACACATGTAAATTTAGACTTGTAAAAGTGTCATAATTACTTTAGTCAGTGTGAAAGATATTTAACTGGGAAAATTCCTAAAATAAGCGTTTTTGAAAACGTTTTTCAGGTTTTAGGTGTTATTTTCAAGAAATTATCAAAATAGGTATTATAAACTAGTCGTGACGAATAGTTTATGATTAGACACAAGTAGTTTGTAGAACCAGTTGAAACGTGCCACATGCCCTTAAACTAATTGTAACGAGCATGTTCAATAATCATTTGCTCGTCACGACTAAATAAGTTTCATGTCTCGTAATCAACACCCACGAGTAACTCATAAGTCATTTAGTCCCAACGACTAGTTTACCTGGTTTATATTCCCTACACGAGTAATTTATTAGTAGTTAACTCGCCGCGACTAGTTTAACCTTACAATCTACCCGTCGCGACTAAAGAACTTATGAATTACTCGTGTGTGTTGATTACGAGGCATAAAACTTATTTAGTCGTGACGAGTAAATGGTTAGTAAATATGCTTGTTACGGTTAGTTTAAAGACACATGTCAAGTTTTAATTGATTATACAAACTACTCGTTGCAATTAGATTATAATATTTATTTTGGGAATTTCTTACAAATGACACTTAAAACCTGAAAAACGTTTTCATAAACGCTTATTTTGTATAGCTATAAAACACTCAAGTGCGGTAACTACATGATTTAAGTTTCAACAATTATGTCTAATCAACAGTTGATATAAGATCAATTAGTTTTACATATTAAATTATCATTAAGTATATGCATTTATGACCAGCAAAGTTGGCCAAACAAAACAAGAAACAATTGTCTATTGGAACACAATGTCAAGAGAAGACAATGTAGGACGGCAGAAACAATGAATGTGAATTTGATGGAGATGAATCATGCAACAAAAAAGATAATAATATCATTAACTGATTCAAACAAAGTACGTAGTTTTAATTAATTTTGCATCTACCTATCTAAGTTACATCTCTAAGAGCTGCATATTTGTCTCCAATTAATGGACACGTACAGTATCATAGAAAGGTGTCTTTTTATCTATTTTAGATGTGGATGGTTTAAATCATCTAATGTGCATGTATAGGAGGTTTATCGGAGTATTTGAAAGTATGCTAGCTAGCACGTCGCTCAAAAAAACAGAGCGCCATATTTACTTTTTATGTGCGTGCACGCATATGTGTGTATTTAAAAGTTATAACTTTTAATATTTTAAATTAATTAACATGTATTTAGCGTAACAATATCCATCTTAAATTAAGGTACACTTATCGCACAATGGGTATAGAGACTAGAGTGATGAGACAACCCATTGCCATCCCTGTGAATATACAAGCTGGTCTTTTGAAAATAGTAATAATAATTTAGTATTACAAAACTACATCTCAAAACATATATTTCAGTCTTGAATGTCATCGAAATCTTGTTACTTGCACCTAATAGAAGCACTGTCACATGCATGGGGCAACCACCGACAGTGCTTGTATGTCACAGTGCTTCTATTATGTAGGTTCAGCATAAACAAACGGTAATAAATGTAATCAAACAAAACCGAACACAAATGAACTAACATGATGGGGCAACCACCGATTAAAAGTAAACATGAACACACTACTAGAAAATGGCTATTTTTGCTACAAACATTTTCTACAATTTTCCCACAACTTAAATTTTACGACAAATTTTCTACAACTTTTCTACAATAATCAAAAACTAAAAATGTCTTAAAGTTTTACAAAAGTTTCCTACAACGTAGTGGCGTAAAACAATGTTGTCACAATTTTGTCGAAAACATAAATCCATTTCTGACAGATTACTGACAATTAATTTAATCATTTATTAAATTTTAACTTTCAAAATAAAAAAAAAAAATCAACATGCAAATAAGATAACACACTTTTGTAGCTAAACGGTCAGAACGCAGGTAATTTTGCTAAATATATACTACAAATTTGAAATATATCATAAAAACCTCATTTTTGTGGCAAAACTGTGGCAAAATTTGCCAAGTTTCCTACAAGTTTACGGCAACTATGTATTAATTATTGAAAATAAAACACTAATAATAATGAAACCACACTTTAGTGGCAAAATGGACAGAATGCTAGCAAAATTTGCTGCAAATTTGCTACAAAATTGTAATATACTATAAAAATCAGATTTTTGTGGCAAAATGGTGGCAAAACTTACAAAGTTTGCTATAACTTTTCGGCAACTATGTATTAATTTTTGAATATAAAAATTAATAATCATGAAACCACACTTTTGTGGCAAAATAGTCAGAATGCCGGCAAATTTTGCTGCAAATTTTGCTGCAAATCTGCTACAATTTTTTAATAAACAAACGTTTGTGGCAAAATTGTGGCAAAACTTGCAAAGTTTGATACAAGTTTCCCTCAACTATGTGTTATTTATTAATTATAAACACTAATAATAAAGAAACCACACTTTGGTGGCAGCATTGTAGTAACTTTTTGCTAAGTTTGCTACAAGTTTATGACAACCCAGTACTGTTTATTGAATATGATATTAATAAGTAATAAAAGCACACCTTTGTAGATAATATGTCGCAATTTTGCAAATGTTGCTACAAGTTTCCGACAACTCATCAGTCTTAAATGAGAATACACAATTTTTTGTGGCAATGTCACAACGCTTGCAAACTTTGCTAAAAAAAACTCCTTTTTATTATTGAATTTAAAATTTATAATTCATAAAAGCATAACTTTGCAGTAAAAACTTGGTATTCATAAGTATGTGTTTGTATGTAGGTAAATATTTATATTCATGAGTGTTGATCGGGTATGTTGGTAGTGTTTCGGGTTATTTACATTTTTTATGTGTGGGTAAATCAGGTTGGGTGTCACAACCCAACCTAAGGCGGAAATGTCGGGACGTGAACTGATTGTCACAGCTCTCAAGATACTGTTATGCAATATTAAAAGTGTCAATATCTATTAAACTTTATTAAATAGTCAAGTACATCAAACTCATAAATAAACAAGTAAAACAAACATCCAAATTTAATTCTTGTATCTTCTTCTCTAACATGCATCCTAAGTTGCTTCAAACAATCTTGATAATCACGTAATACGATAACCTGCATATGCGTTAAAAATACAAATAAGTTTTGTCACACTAAGTTGAGTGAGTATAACACCAGATTTAAGACACTATAATAATAATAAGTAAAAGTGCAAACTGTTCCTGTGAGAATATACATGTAAGTCAAGCTCTTCGGGATTCACCGACGAGAATCCTAATTACAATAATTGAGGAAATAAATATCATTTGAATAACGGAACTAAGATTAGATAGCAAATCGGGAATTCGAGGATCGTGTGAATTCTTACAAAAGTTAAATGTTACAAAGATTTATTATTAATTTTATTATTAAGGTATTATCGTAAATAATATGATTTATTGATACAAGAATATATAAAATAAATATTTTTAAAATATGGATAGATTATTTAAAGAGATTTGTTTTTAAATGTTAATTTAACTAAAAATGTGTTTAATGTGTTTATATATATTCTCATTATAAATAAAGATTTCTTTATAAGTAAATGTCGTAAATAATAATGGATAAATAATAAATAATAATATTTATATAAAATATGATCTTGTATAAACTACGTAAGCTATATTTTTAATATGTGAATTAACAAAGTTATATTATGTATTCTAAACTAAAAATTTATTAAAATATTTATTAAAACATGTATAAACCTTTTAATTATCTAATATATGTGTTTACATATAATATATACATATATATATATATATATATAGCGTGTAACCAAAGTTCGGGAAAATATTCGGTTCATGCCGGTCTTATAAATAGATTGGATTCTTAATATATTTATATTATAAATTAATTGATTTATTAACGATTTAAATGGATTAAAACGATTTAAAAATAACAATCCTACAATAACGGGTTGGGGAAATCGAACCTGCGCCCCCAGCCGTTTCAGGGTTTTAACTTTAACAAATCAGCCAACTGTGCTACTCAACCAATTGATTACAGCATAAAAATTAATAATTATAAACAAGCTTCCAATAAAACCCAATTGACTAAGAACCCTAAAAATCATAATCGTGTAAACCGTTAAGGATTTGATCAATTGGTGTTAGGGTTATTTAACAGCGACCAAAGACGAGTCTATCCATATAAGTAATTACCTTATTGGATGTTCGGACGGTGATGTAAATGGTGATGGCATCGACGGCTTGGACGAGGATCAGAAACGGGTTATTCAGGTCTTGTTAATCTAATTAATTAAGAGGTTATGAACGGCGATGTTTATAACGTCGTTCTTGAATAATGTATAATAGAAAATACCTACGAACACATATATCCCCAAAACGATTCAAATAAGTAAAATATGGGAGTGAAATACTCACCTTAGTGGTTAAGCAAGAGATAATGAATAGGTAAGAAAGCGGTAAGTCAAGCTCTTCGGGATTTACCGATGAGAATCCTAATTACAATAATTGAGAAAATAAATATCATTTGAATAACGGAACTAAGATTAGATAGCAAATCGCGAATTCGATGATCGTGTGAATTCTTACAAAAGTTAAATGTTACAAAGATTTATTATTAATTTTATTATCAAGGTATTATCGTAAATAATATGATTTATTGATACAAGAATATATAAAATAAATATTTTTAAAATATGGATAGATTATTTAAAGAGATTTGTTTTTAAATGTTAATTTTAACTAAAAATATGTTTAATGTGTTTATATATATTCTCATTATAAATAAAGATTCCTTTATAAGTAAATGTCGTAAATAATAATGGATAAATAATAAATAATAATATTGATATAAAATATGATCTTGTATAAACTACGTAAGCTATATTTTTAATATGTGAATTAACAAAGTTATATTATGTATTCTAAACTAAAACTTTATTAAAATATTTATTAAAACATGTATAAACCTTTTAATTATCTAATATATGTGTTTACATATGATATATACATATATATATATATATAGCGTGTAACCAAAGTTCGGGAAAATATTCGGTTCATGCCGGTCTTATAAATAGATTGGTTTGTTAATATATTTATATTATAAAATAATTGATTTATTAACGATTTAAATGGATTAAAATGATTTAAAAATAAAAATCCTACAATAACGGTTGGGGAAATCGAACCTGCGCCCCAGCCGTTTCAGGGTTTTAACTTTAACAAATCAGTCAACTGTGCTACTCAACCACTTGATTACAGCGTAAAAATTATTAATTATAAACAAGCATCCAATAAAACCCAATTGACTAAGAACCCTAAAAATCGTAATCGTGTAAACGGTTAAGGATTTGATCAATTGGTGTTAGGGTTATTTAACAGCGACCAAAGACGAGTCTATCCATATAAGTAATTACCTTATTGGATGTTCGGACGGTGATGTAAATGGTGATGGCAGCGACGGCTTGGACGAGGATCAGAAACGGGTTATTCAGGTTTGTTAATCAAATTAATTATGAGGTTATGAACGGCGATGGTTATAAGGTCGTTCTTGAATACTATATAATAGAAAATACCTACGAACACGTATATCCTCAAAACGATTCAAATAAGTAAAAGATGAGAGTGAAATACTCACCTTAGTGGTTAAGCAAGAGATAATGAATAGGTAAGAAAGGGGTAAGTCAAGCTCTTCGGGATTTACCGACGAGAATCCTAATTACAATAAATGAGGAAATAAATATCATTTGAATAACGGAACTCAGATTAGATAGCAAATCGGGAATTCGATGATCGTGTGAATTCTTACAAAAGTTAAATGTTACAAAGATTTATTATTAATTTTATTATCAAGGTATTATCGTAAATAATATGATTTATTGATACAAGAGTAAATAAAATAAATATTTTTAAAATATGGATAGATTATTTAAAGATATTTGTTTTTAAATGTTAATTTTAACTAAAAATATGTTTAATGTGTTTATATATATTCTCATTATAAATAAAGATTTATTTATAAGTAAATGTCGTAAATAATAATGGATAAATAATAAATAATAATATTTATATAAAATATGATCTTGTATAAACTACGTAAGCTATATTTTTAATATGTGAATTAACAAAGTTATATTATGTATTCTAAACTAAAACTTTATTAAAATATTTATAAAAACATGTATAAACCTTTTAATTATCTAATATATGTGTTTACATATAATATATACATATATATATATAGCGTGTAACCAAAGTTCGAGAAAATATTCGGTTCATGCCGGTGTTATAAATAGATTGGTTTATTAATATATTTATATTATAAATTTATTGATTTATTAACGATTTAAATTGATTAAATAGATTTAAAAATAAAAATCCTACAATAACGGGTTGGGGAAATCGAACCTGCGCCCCCAGCCGTTTCAGGGTTTTAACTTTAACAAATAAGCCAACTGTGCTACTCAACCAATTGATTACAGCATAAGAATTAATAATTATAAACAAGCATCCAATAAAACCCAATTGACTAAGAACCCAAAAAATCATAATCGTGTAAACCGTTAAGGATTTGATCAATTGGTGTTAGGGTTATTTAACAGCGACCAAAGACGAGTCTATCCATATAAGTAATTACATTATTGGATGTTCGGACGGTGATGTAAATGGTGATGGCATCGACGGCTTGGACGAGGATCAGAAACGGGTTATTCAGGTCTTGTTAATCTAATTAATTATGAGGTTATTAACGGCGATGGTTATAAGGTCGTTCTTGAATACTATATAATAGAAAATACCTACGAACACGTATATCCCCAAAACGATTCAAATAAGTAAAAGATGGGAGTGAAATACTCACCTTAGTGGTTAAGCAAGAGATAATGAATACGTAAGAAAGCGGTAAGTCAAGCTCTTTGGGATTTACTGATGTGTAAAAATGTATAATATAAATAAAGAACGAATCACAATTAAGCTTTAAATTTATAAAAACGAAAATCCTATAGAAACCACACAAAACCGGCAAGTGTACCGATCATAAATAGTATAGCATCAAGGAAGTCCGGATATCGAACTCAAAGACACGTGAAAACGTTTATGATTAAGAAAACTCTAACCAAGACTTACCAAAATAATATTTATTTAACTTTTAAGATTTTATTTAACTACTTAAATTAATTTAACTAAACGAAAACTTTTAACAAAATACTTTGAAAACTTTGATTTAAATTCAATGAATAAAAACGTCTACCAAGGAATGAATCATGTTGAAAGAAATAACAAGACAATGGATTGAAAATATTCACGACACCGGTTATAAAAGATGACACAACCAAAACTTGTTTAAGAAAGTCAAATTACCTCTCAGTCTCTCTAACAATCTCTAACTTATTTTAATTGATTTTAAAGAACAAACCGGAAAAACAATTATTAACGTGTTCAAATACCGACTCACCTCTCGGTCTCACCGACACACTAGCCTAATGGAAACGAATACTACGCAACCAAGGATAGAGGAACCATTTAACTTAACCCAAATTAAACCAACTAATTGCACATAAACACTCAAACTTGACAAGACAAAAACCCGCTCTCGCGCGGTCTTAATTCTAACAAGTTAAAGCAATGGGACAATGTTACTTCTTATCACCTCTCGGTCTCAAAGAAGGTGTATTTTAACTGATTTTAGATGATTATATTATCCACTTATCCCTACGGTTGTACACCTCGCAAATAAACTCAAAACACCAAGTCAAGAGTCTAACAAGCAATCAATTAATCAAAACCAATTCAATTAACTAATGCAAGAGGATTATAAGTAATAACAAATAAAACACAGCCATCACACACAATCTAATTTATGGTTTAGTTAAACTTTACATCAATAATTTAAGTCTTGAACATTAACAATCCATTAAACAAGTCAAAACTATTCAACAATCATCTATCCTAGGTAGAGCAAGCAAGTTTAGCTACTCATCACTTTTGGAAAGCCACGCATACTTAATAAAAACATCACAAACATCATCATAAACATTATAAAACTCATTCAAGATCCAAACTCAATCAATTATAACTCAAACTATCAAACAATTGCAAAACAATTCAAATCAAAAGACCAAATCAAGATAGTTAGGGTTCTTGAACAATAATTAAAGTTTAAAGATGTATACTCATGGTTTATGGCTGAGATTTGTGATGTATTGAAGCCCCTAGCTGCTACCCAAAGGTTCCTTCTTCTTTTCCAGCCGTCCTTTCCCTCAGCCGCTAACAGCTTCCTTCTTTTTTTTTCTTCATTTTCCGGCGGCAGAAACAGTTCCGATCGGAACTGTTGGTTATGGGGTTAGGGTTTTGATTTTTGGGATTAGGCTGAGATTATGGCTGGAAAACCCTTGATATTTATTAAATATAATAATATAAAAGGCTTTTAAGAAGTGGGCTTGGGTCGGGCCTTAATTAAACTTTGAAACTTTGACACTTAAACCCTCCAAGTTCTCTTTTTCTTGCTTTTTTTCCCACATCTTTCCATAACCTAAACAAAACATTTCAACTTTGTAAAACTTTGCACTTAACCCCCTAAATTTACATAAATTTGATATTAAATCATTAAAACATTATAAAATTGTAAGGAAATATAAGTGTGTTATTCAACACATCATTTACCGACGAGAATCCTAATTACAATAATTGAGGAAATAAATATCATTTGAATAACGAAACTAAGATTAGATAGCAAATCGGGAATTCGATGATCGTGTGAATTCTTACAAAAGTTAAATGTTACAAAGATTTATTATTAATTTTATTATCAAGGTATTATCGTAAATAATATGATTTATTGATACAAGAATATATAAAATAAATATTTTTAAAATATGGATAGATTATTTAAAGAGATTTGTTTTTAAATGTTAATTTTAACTAAAAATATGTTTAATGTGTTTATATATATTCTCATTATAAATAAAGATTTCTTTATAAGTAAATGTCGTAAATAATAATGGATAAATAATAAATAATAATATTTATATAAAATATGATCTTGTATAAACTACGTAAGCTATATTTTTAATATGTGAATTAACAAAGTTATATTATGTATTCTAAACAAAAACTTTATTAAAATATTTATTAAAACATGTATAAACCTTTTAATTATCTAATATATGTGTTTACATATAATATATACATATATATAGCATGTAACCAAAGTTCGGGAAAATATTCGGTTCATGCCGGTCTTATAAATAGATTGGTTTATTAATATATTTATATTATAAATTAATTGATTTATTAATGATTTAAATGGATTAAAATGATTTAAAAATAAAAATCCTACAATAACGGGTTGGGGAAATCGAACCTGCGCCCCAACCATTTCAGGGTTTTAACTTTAACGAAATCAGCCAACTGTGCTACTCAACCAATTGATTACAGCATAAGAATTAATAATTATAAACAAGCATCCGATAAAACCCAATTGACTAAGAACCCTAAAAATCATAATCATGTAAACCGTGAAGGATTTGATCAATTGGTGTTAGGGTTATTTAACCGCGACCAAAGACGAGTCTATCCATATAAGTAATTACCTTATTGGATGTTCGGACGATGATGTAAATGGTGATGGCCGCGACGGCTTGGACGAGGATCAGAAACGGGTTATTCAGGTCTTGTTAATCTAATTAATTATGAGGTTATGAACGGCGATTGTTATAAGGTCGCTCTTGTAGATTTAATTGGAATATAGTGTTCGAAATGATGTATAATCAAAAACGTGTTATAAGCGACTATCATATGAAGCAATACAAATAATGTATGATCTTGTTTCTATATTCGTGTTGTCGGTTAGTCCGATTTGGTATGATTAACACCACTAATGATTCAATTTCCAAATAATATACGAGAATTAAGGTGCAAGTTAACACATACGGGTAACAGATGCGAATATGGATCATGGGTATGGTTTGAATATGGTTCTGGGTTAAACATAACAATATAATGCAGGTTTTACAACCAGGTCCCTGTAGTATGAAGAAGGGCACACATGGAGATTAAAGTTTAGTTTATGGTAGAAAATGTATATCTTTCAAAGTATATTTGTATTTATATTAAATAAATAATAACAACAATTAATAAAATAATATTATCTCGAATAACGCGATATTTTATTGGTACAAATTCCCAAAAATAAAAACATGTCGGGTTAGGATTAATGAATATTAATTTATAAAATTCGAGTAGTTATATTGGGCAGGTAAAATATTTGGTTATTATATTACATTGTTAATTGATTTGTGTAGGAGTTTTAAGACATCGAAAGTATTTTTGGATTGACTCGTTAGGTTAATATGCATAGTTTAGTATGCAACAAATGAGTTCATTTAGTTATGTATATGTGTTAGTATGTTAGAAATATCTTTTGGTTAATATGCACTATTTTGACAAATTTTAGCTCCAAAAAGTTCAAGTATAACTTAAAAAGAACGAGAGGCCCGAGAAAATATGGAAGCACAATTGGAACAATTTGAACACGAGAGGGATCAAGAATTGGCCAAACGTGAGCAAGAGCATGCTCGGCAAGCGAAATGGCATAAAAGATGAAAAAATTGTGGATAAGCAAAGAGCCTTTTGTTTTATATATAGAGATGTTATGTTGTGTAGTTGTATAATAAACAACTTTTGCTTTTAAGGATTATTGTAATTTTTATTATATGATTATACACAGTTTTTTTTAGAATTTTATAGAAAATTTCTGCATTTATTTGCAGATAAATTATGATCTTAATATTTTTATTATTTTTTATTATTTTTGGGCATTTGTCGCAATTTTGTAGCAGTTTATTTTAAGATTTGTGGCAATTGTAGCAGTTTATTTCCGTGGAAATTTTGTTGCAGTTTATTTCTAAAATTTGTGGCAAGTTTGTAGATATTTTTTTTTGATATTTTGTGGTAAGTTTGTCGCAAATTTTATTAATGTTTTGTAACAAGTTTGTAGAAAAGATTATTAACATTTGTGGCAAGTTTGTAGCAATTTTTTAAAGGTTTTGTAGCAAGTTTTATTAACATTTTGTGGCAATTTGTATGAATTTAAACTTTAGTATTTCTCATACTAGTTAATTATTTTTGTTAATGTTTTTATAATTACTAATAATTTAAATAAAACAGTGACAAACTTGTCGTTAACTTGTAGGAAACACTATTGTGGCAAAACTGTCGCACCGTTAGCGACAACTAATATTTGTCGTAAATCAGCAGCAAAATTTGTAGCAAAATCGCCAGAAACTAGATTTGCCACGACTTTTTTTCTCTCAAACCTGTTTTGTCGAAAATTTGTGGCTATGGGCTATTTTCCACAATTTTGCTACAATAACTGTTGTAGCAAATTAACATGTTTTCTAGTAGTGACATATACAAGCTAAAACTATACTAAATTATAATGAGTGATATTTTATCTACCTACAACCAGACTAAATGGTAATGAACCTAAAACATTTAAAAACAAGGTTAAACAAACTTCAACAAAGTAAATTGACAAACCTAAACTAATAGTCATGATCATAGATGAACTAGCATAACATCTAAACATGTTCGTTCATTTAACTAAATGAACGAAATATGCTATTCATGTACTTTCATCTGTTAAATAAATGAGCTTTTCGCCGAACAGTTCACTGAACGTTTGCTTTGTTTATAGGCCTAAGGAACATATCCAATTCAATAAATATTAAGCAACACATGGTTCCAGAATAAATAAAATAATAATAACAATCTAGTAACCAACCAAAACTCAAAAGATCTTGATATCATTATGTTAGGGCATGAATTTTATTCTGAGGATCCATTATTCTTGACTGTCTTGTGGATAGATTATCCTTGAAGATCAAGGATCCTCGGTATTATTTATTTACTAATGATTGTACTTGAATGGTGATGTGTTAGCCAGGTATAACGACTTTATGACTTGGTCTACCTTAAAGTTCGCTACTAGAAGCTCCCAAGCTCGTGGTCATTGAAAGTTGGAGGAGTTGTGAAAGAGTGGCGGATAGTTAGGAATTGTTGTTATTTGTTATTTACTTTATAAACATCGAGATAACGATCGATTAGACACACTTGTACTCACACAAACTAGAGCAGAATTCATACTTCTCTCTACACACTAGCATTCATTGTAACGTTGATTGTAATCTCCAAAACGCTTGTAACCTTTTTTGATTAATAAATTGGTGATTGACGAGTTGTCATCACCCGGGGTTTTTTTTCTTTGATCCAAACAAGATCAAAAGGTTTTTCCTCGCAACAAATCGATGTGTTCATCTCAATTTCGTTCATACATTCGTTGTTAATATCATAGCACTAGACCTCACATTTACGGATTTGGATACATTATCCTTAGCTTATTTTTATCCAAAACAATTTGGCGCCCACCGTGGGGCAATTGGTGCTATAATCCATATTATTCCTATCAATTTTCAACTTTTCATACCCATATCACTTTAAATGGCATCTCAATCAACCTCTGTTCATCAACCATGCCATCTTCGGTTAATCTCTCATCAAGAACCTTGTCGCCGATGCCTCCGCCAATCATGGGAGCACCACGGGCTGCTGCTGCTGGAAACAAGACGCAACTACCAGTCTTCCAGAGCTCAAAAACCGCTGTTGCCACTTCGGTGGTTAATACTAACAATGATGTTTCCTCTATGTTTTCGCGGGTTAAGACTTACATGGAGCAGCAGAACAAGACCAACTAGAGGATCCTTCAGGAGATTGAAGATCTCAAGAAGACTAAGAGACCAGCGGAGGATCAGACTCCCTTAGTGCCTAGGATGCTGGATTTCACCACTCCATGATCTTTGGCAGAGTTCATGCAAGGATCATCTATCCTTCAGCAAGGATCCATGGGTCAACAAACTCAAGGATCCTCGATCTTTCAACCAGGATCATCCATCCTTCAACCGGGGTCATGGGTCAGTTAGCCAAGGATCCTCAACCTTTGAGCATGGATCATCCATCCTTCAACCGGGGTCCATGGGTCAGTTAGCTCAAGGATCCTCTACCTTTCAGCAAGGATCATTGTTCCTCCAACCAGGATCCTACGAATCATATCCTCAAGGATCCTTCAACTCACAACCACCGGGATCCTTTATCCCTAATCGAGGATCCTTAGGAGTTCAGCATTCAGGGATCTTCTGAAGTCCATGAGGGAGATATAATTCCCATGCAGACCATTGCCTCTGGAGGACCGACCCCTGTAGCGGACGCTTCTTACCTCAGCTACTCATCCAGGATTCCAACCTTCACCCAGTAAAGAGGTAACTTTTATGATCCTATAACCTTAGATGCTAACCGTGGTTCCATGCAGGATGCAGGTATCCACCAAGCTATGTCTAAGGAACTACAAAAACTTAAGGATATGATATCCAGCGTACCCGGGGTGATCCGTCCAATTCCCGAGATACCAGAAGGGAGCCACAAGTTATCCAGATTTGCTCCACCTATCTGTGATGCTGAAATCCCAAAGCGATTCCAAACCCCCAACATGAAGACTTTTGATGGGACCACAGATCCTGAGGAGCACGTTGCACAATATAGGGAGCGTATGGAGATCAATCCAATTCCTGAAAGGCTCAAGGAGGCTTGTTTGTGCAAGAGCTTCGGATCCACACTTACAGGATCTGCGTTAAAATGGCTGCTAAGTCTTCCTTCCTTTTCAGTTACTTTCTCGCACTTAGTTAACTTGTTCAACAGTCAATTTTCCTGTAGTAGGAAATTTGAGAAGTTAACTAGTGATTTATACTGAGTTATACAACCTAGCAATGAATCCCTTAGGGATTTTGTTACGAGGTTCAGCAGGGAAGTTCTGTAAATCCCTAATCTTGATATGGCTATCGCGGTTGAAGCATTCAAGATGGGACTTCAGAAGGGCTCCCCCTTTTATGATGATCTTGTGATGACTCCGTGAAGGTCCTTAGATGAAGTCAGAAACATGGCACTCCGATTCATATGGTTGGAAGATGACAAGAAGCAAAGAATCGTCTGGGGAATCAAACAAAGCAAGAATCTTCCGACAAGAAGCAAGGATTCTCATTCAAGAACAACTCGAAGCCCTACTACAAATTCAACAATCAAAACGTTCGAGCTGTTGAAGAAAAGGATGATGATGAGGATTACCCAAGCATTTCAGAATATTGCTTCTCCGTAGACACCCATGGCTTGATTTGTGCTATGAAGGATCCAGGGGAGAAGGCAAGGTGGCCCCGAAAGAACGAGAAGTCAACCACCTTCAGAGAAAAGTCCAAATGGTGTGCCTTCCATGAGGATTTTGGCCACATGACGGACGATTGCATCGGTTTGAGGAGGGAAATCGGATACCTCCTAAGCAAGGGCCACTTTAAGGAACTGTTGGGAAGAAAGAAGTCCAGGATCCAGGATCCTGAAGAGGCTCCCCAAAAGCAACTCCGCCCCCACCAGATGCTTAGGTGATCAACTTCATTTCCGGTGTCTCAGACATATGTGGAACTTCTTTCTCCGCAGCTAAGAGGCTGGCCAAAGAGACCAAGTTGGATAACGGGGAATGACCGGTTATATCCACCACCTTGACGACTGACAAAAGGATCTTCTTTGATGAAGAAGATAAATCAAGCATCCAGGATCCACATCATGACGATTTAATTGTTACTTTGTTTATTGCTAATGATGTACGTAGGATCCTTGTCGATGGTGGAAGCTCGGTCAACATCATCCAACATGATGTCCTTTAGAAGATGAACATCCCAGATTCAGAAATCATCCCGAGGACGTCGGTGTTAGTCGGCTTCAGTATAGAGACCAAGAAAACATTGTGGGACATCAAACTCCCAATATACATCGAAGGGTTAAATTCTTACCAAAAATATTTGTGTTATAGATAACCTTTCTTGTTACAATGTTATTTTAGGCAGGCCTTGGCTACATGGGATGAAGGCAGTGGCCTCTACTTACCATCAATGCATCAAACTACCAACTCCTTAGGGAGTAGTAAGGATAGATGGTGACCAAGTCGAAGCCAAGAACTACTACTCTTCATCAATGAAGCCAGCAGCTAAACAAACTATAGCATAGCAACCACAACAACATCCTAGGGACGTACTAGAAGCTCGTGAGAAGGACTTAAAGGAAGTATCCTTGGACTCCGAGGATCCAGATGCGAAAGTTTTCCTAGGATCCAGTATCCCTAGTGAAATTGAGGAGGATATGATATCCTTTTCTAAAGCGAAGAAAGTCCACATTTTCCTTCAAACATTCACACATGACAGGTATTTCTAAGGAGGTAATTACTCACAAGCTAGGCCTTGATTTATCTATTAAACCCGTCCATCAGAAGCGAAGGAAATTCGCACCTGAGAGGAACACGATCATACAAGAAGAAGTTGAATAACTTCTTAAGGCCGGTATGATCAGAGAGGTTAAGTATCCTCGATGGTTAGCTAATGTGGTTGTTGTTTCTAAAAAGAATGGAAATGGAAAGTGGAGGGTGTGTGTCGATTTTACCGATTTAAACAAGGCATGCCCCAAGGATCCTTTCCCGTTACCACATATAGATTCCATTGTGGATGCAACGACAGAACATGAGATGCTCACCTTTATGGATTCTTCCTCTGGATTTCAACAAATTCAGATGGAACCATCTGATCAAGAGGATACAACATTTATGACTCCAACCGGCATATATTGTTATATCACTATGTCGTTCAGACTAAGAAATGCAGGGGCAACATATCAAATACTGGTCAACATGATGTTCAAGGATCAGCTAGGCAAAACCATGGAAGTCTACATAGATGATATGGTGGTGAAGTCAAAGAGAGCTGAGGATCACCTCAAAGACCTTGAAGAATCTTTCAACATCCTGGATCAGTACAATATGAAGCTAAATCCTTCAAAATGCAACTTTGGTGTCAAGGATGGGAAGTTCCTAGGATACATGGTGACCAAAAGAGGAATAGAAGCAAGCCCTGAGCAGATAGAAGCCATCATCAACTTGAAATCCCCTGTGAATGCTAAGGATGTCCAAAGACTGACGGGGAGAATAGCTGCTCTCAACAGATTCATTTCCAGATCCTCGGAGAAGTGCAAAGACTTTTATGACATCCTTAGGAAAAACAAGAAGTTTGAATGGATAGAGAAGCATGAAATCGCCCTTAAAGCATTAAAGGAATACTTATCCTCAACTCCAGCTCTAATGAAGCCTGTGGATGGAGAATCCTTATATATCTACCTAGCTGTTTCAGGAAATGCCGTAAGTGGTGTCCTTGTGAAGGATCGTGAAGGTGAACAACATCCCGTTTATTATGTAAGTAAAAGTCTATTAGATGCAGAAGCCAGGTATTCTCATTTAGAAAAATTAATTTTTGCACTTATTATGGCTTCCATTAAATTAAGACATTATTTTGAGACTCATGCTATTATTTTAAGAACAAACTATCTTGTTAAGAATGTTCTTAGAAAGCCATAATTGTTAGGTAGAATATCCAAGTGGGCTGTGAAGCTGAGTGCATATGACATTCAGTATGAGCCTAGAACAGCTATCAAATCGTAGGCATTAGCAGACTTTGTGGCTGATTTCAGCAGTGACATGCAAAAGGGAGCTGATTTAGAAGTCTAACAACTAGAAGAAACCAAGGATCCTTGGATTCTCTTCATAGATGGAGCATCCAACGTAAGAGGAACGGGATTGGGCATACTACTGAAATCGCCACAGGGGGACATAATACCCCAGTCCATTGCATGTGCATTTCAAGCCACCAACAATGAGGCAGAGTATGAAGCACTCATCGCAGGTTTACTTTTAGCCAAACAAATGAGGATCAGGTATCTTCAAGTTTATATGGCTTCTTTACTTATAACTAACCACTTTAACGGTTCTTATACCGTGAAAGGTGAAAAAATGATCAAGTATTTAGAAATTGTGAAGGAGTTAGCAAAATCCTTTGAGTTGTTTAGTATCATACAGGTACCAAGAGAAGAAAATGTTGGGGCAGATGCCTTAGCAAATTTAGCGTCATCCTTGAAAATTCCAGAAGATACAAAGACCCCAATCATCCATATACTCTCGCCAGCAATAGGAGAACAAGAAGTTGGAGAAATAACAACTGACAAACAGATCTTACTTTGGGATCCATTATCCTCAGCTAGCCAAGGATCCTGGATCCTCCCAATTAAGAAATACATTCAAACTGGAGAGATTCTAGCCACGGAGAATCCCAAATCTTTCAAACTCAAGGTATCACAATATATTTTATTAGATGATATGTTAGAAAATCTATTGAAGGTCCATACTTGAGATGCATCGAAGATCCTGAAATTCAAGAGGTGCTCAAAGATTTTCACGAAGGTGATTGTGGTAATCGTTTTGGATAAAAATTGGCTAAGGATAATATATCCAAATCTGTCAAGTGAGGTATAGTGCAAACAAGATAACAGTGAACGTATAATCGAAATCTTGATGAACACAGGGATTTGATCATGAGGGAAAAAACCCTTAATTACGATAATCTTTACTTCGGTCAAAAATAACAAGGTAATCTTTGGTCGAATTGCTTCGGTCAAAGATTAACAAGGTAATATTTGGTCGTACGGTATGTGATTATAGTAATCTCTGGCACAAAAAACCCCCCCGGACGGTGAAAACTATCACCGTTAAGTTAATTAATGGTAAAAGGTGATAACAAATGTCGTGGAGTTTATGATCGACGTTACAAAGTAAGCCAGTGAGTAGAGAAAATATTTGGTTCTGCTCTAGTGTGTGTGATAGTACATGTGTCTTTCTAGTCGTTCATAACTCGATTATATATTGAAAATACAATTAACAACAATTCCTAATAATCCGCAAGTCCTCCACTAGCCACTCCCATGACTTTGACCACATGCCACAGAAGTCCAGTAGCGAGATAAGCAGAAGAATAAGTCTAAGAGCCGTTGTTTGTATTTGAACATCAGCCTTCACATGAAATCATCCATTACTAGCTACGTTTAATAAGGATCCTGGATCCATATTCCAGCTAGAGAATACTCCATGAGGATAATTGATGTCAGCACGTCTTAAAATCATCATACCTGTCTAACACATCACCATACTAAACACAATCATTAGTAAAAAAATAATACCGAGGATCGTCGATCCTTTATAACCTGAAACATATCTCAAGCATAATCTATCCATAAGATAGTTAAGGATTAAGGATCCTCATCATAAAATTCATGCCCTAACATTGCCCCCAAAATGGAAGGTGACAGTGGAATACAGCTGTCATTTTGAAATTCAAAATTACTGCGAAAACTGATAGATGGGACGGTTTTGCCAGAATTATTTACCATTTAGCCCCCAAGATAATAATAACCGTCTATATATGCCGCCTTATATCTTTGATTATAACCACATCTCCAGCCGACGCATCAGGTATCCTTCCTACTTCTTTCTTATTTTCTTTAAGCATGTCTACTGCTTCATCTTCTTCTTCTCCGTCTCCCTCTAAACCTTCAGAACAAACCTCCGATGATTCTGAGTTAACGGAAATGGAACCCCAATGCCTGTTGGCCAACCCGTCTGCCGAAATTTGTAAACTCACGGATTCAGAGGTTGAAGACTTTCGCTCACTGTTCCCTCCGAAAACCCTATTCTGACCTTATGAATCCAGCGTCCGCTGCGATGTATATTCCAAGGTCTGGGTCTGCTTTCCGGCGACTCCATTTCTGATTGGCTACAAATATCCCTTTCCGTCTTTTACTCAAAGCTTCTTTGATTCCACCGGCATATCCTATATACAGTCTATGCCTATGGTTTGGAGGGTTCTCAGCACTATCGAGAGAATCATAGAAGAGCAAGAGATGGACATCGGCCTTCCAGATTTATCACATTTATACACCCTCACTACCCACGGTCCTGCCCGCTTTATCTTCAAACCCAAGCCCCGACAACCTCACCCGATATTGAAAGTCACCTTAAATGATTCCCTGTGGAGGAATCCGTTTTTCTTTGTTAAACGTGACTCGATACCAGGAGGAATCGAACTTCCTTCAAAGTGGGTTAGAAAGGGTAGGATCCTGGATCTTTAAGAAATAGCAGGATCCTTGATGCTTTAATTTGAATTATGAGTTTTCCTTTTTGTTTGCAGTTCACAACTTTGCTTCTCTGGGCAAGTTACCTGGCACAGAAGAAAAGGCAAAACGGTTCCTAGCACTGGATACCGAGATTAGGACCTTTCAAGCTCGTTTTGTTGAAGGTTTTTGTGATATCTCCTCGGGTTCAAGCATGTCAAGTAAGTTAATAATTTTAATATAAATAATATTAGAATAAGAAAACTTATCTGTTAACCTTTTTTCTTTTCAGGCGCCAAGAAATCCAAGAAGTCAGCCGGCAAGTTCTCCCTAGAAGACATTGACTGTATGGTCACCTCTCCTGTTGTCAAGAAGGAGGCTTCGAAGGCAGGCACCAGCTCCGAGCCCAAGACTGCAACAACCAGGGCTAAGTCAGTTGCTTCCAAGAGGAAGAGGTCCTCTGATCCTGAGACCCATTATGACATTGTCCTCTCTGTAAGTATCCTGTATCATGACACTTTGATTTGTAGGATCCAATATCCTTCTGACTTTGATTACTTTGTTGTGTGTAGGCCATGAGTGCTTTCAAAGAGCATTATGAAAAGATCATCGACCAAATGAGCGACAAGTTATTGGGATTAAGGAAAGTCATGGTTGCCAAGGATAAAGCCATGATCCAGCTTTCCAAGGAGAAAAAATAGTTGGAGGATCAGCTATCCTTAGCAGAAGCCCAACGTCAAGAGGCAGTGGAGCAGGCTACAGACGAGGCCAAAGTGTGGGCTGCCCGGTCGGTATTTCAAGCACGGATCAAGATGGCGAAGGAGGCCGGTGATCCTACTTTTGACAAGTCGACCTGGGATGTGGAGAAGTGGAAGACTGCTCTTGATGATCTTGGTGGTGAGGACGACAGGGAGATGGCTGAGAACACCGAGGCTGGGACTAGTGGCGCAATGGAGGCGGTTGAAGCTGTCAAAGGAGATGGTGCTGCCGAGGGTGAAGATGCAGCGTAGGTGGCGATGAAGGAAATAGAAGACAAGGCCCGAGCCCATTTTTTTTATCTTGTGTTGATGTTTTTCTGAACAATTACTTTGGTCTGTAATAAACAATAGTAACTAGGATGAAGGATCCATGATCCTTAAGACAATTTGCGGGGGTGACAAAGGTGGAGGGATCCTCTGTTTGTGGGGATGAAGCCTTTGTTGCCCCTGTTTTTAATTTTCCTGCACTTATGAACTGTTAGTAGCACTCACTTAACCCGGATGGATGGTCCATCTTTTGCATGGTGAAATCCGGGTTAAGAATTTTAAATAAGTCCTGGTGGATTATTTTAATTAATATAAATCTTTTGACCATTTGCTTGTTATTTATTTTAAAAGTTTGTTTGATATAACTTTAGCATTATTGATAGTTTCGAAAAATAATCTTGATTAAGAGATTTTAGGATAAAAGATCCTTATGAAAATTACAAAGGATAGAATATTCTTAAAAAACAAACAGTAGGATAAGGTATCCTTAAAAGATGATAAAAGTTATACAATAGAATATCCTTAAAGGACAAATTTTAGGATAAGGTATCCTTAAAAATAGGTAAAAAATTTTAGTAATAAAATATCTCCAAAGGAATAACCTTCTAACTTGAAATATCCAAAATTATTGCAACTAAGAAAATACATAAATTCATTAACAGAGACCATACCAGAAGGTCTAGGTAGACCTACGTTACCATAAGTACTGAACTCTCAGTGATCCTTGAAGGAATAACATTAGGATCTGGATCCTTAGAATTTTGATCCTCACAATGAACTTAGAAAATCTGTTGCAAACAACTTATAGTGTTAGTGGGATCAAACCCATCATGCTGGGGATAAGCCCAAATAATAAACTGGGGACAAGCCCGTGCAACTGGGGACAAGCCCGTGTACTGGGGACAAGCCCGTGAACGGGGGACAAGCCCTAAACTGGGGACTAGCCCAAAACTGGGGACAAGCCCAGACACGAAGGTTAACTGGGGACTCGCCCAAACGAAGATAAAGTGAAAACGTTATAAACCTTAGCTAACATGAAAATGTTAGAAACCTTTGTCTTGAGATAACGTGAAAACGTTATAAACCGGTGGTATGGTACGTCTACCATAATTCGTAGGATCTTCCATATAGCCGAAGACAACGAAATTGTCAGCCACTAAGCGTGTACTGGTCCCGCTGCCCTGGACTATACGTTAGATAGCGTGCGCTCCAGGCGAGAGTGTAGAAACTCTATTTATAAGAAAGGTGAAAACCTTTAAACCTTGGAGGATATGACCATCGGGGGTCATACCCAAACGTGGGCTAAGCCAAGGGAAATAAGATAGTACCTTGAATGTAAAGGAGAGGTGGCCAACCTCTTGACTATTACACATCTCAATAATATCCTGCATTGATATTTAAAACTTGGAAGAAACAGAATGTTAAGAACAAGTTATCCTTAAATTAGTAATAAGAAATTGAAAAGGATAAGTAATCGGATAGATATTACCAATTTTGGGGATCCTTGATCCTTTATGGATAATATATCCTCTCAGGATACTAGATCCTAATCAGAGAAAATACTTCTTAGGTGGGTAGAATTCCATGCTTTTGGTAATCTATTGCCTTCCATTGTGAGCAAATGATATGCCCCCTTTCCTGCTTCCCACTCGATCTGATAAGGTCCTTCCCATTTGGGTGCTAATTTTTCATCAGCCGGATTGGTAGTATTTTGGAAGGCTTTCCTCAAAACTAGATCTCCTTCTTGAAATCTTCTGATCCTTATATTCTTGTTGTATGCCCCAACTACCCTTTGTTGATAAGCTGCCATTCTGATTTTGGCTAGGTCTCTGAGTTCTTCAATAGTATCCAAGTCTTCAAGAAGGATTTCTTTATTGGCTTCAGGATCTCTGATGCTCGTTCTTGCTGTAGGAACCACCATATCTGTTGGGATCACTGCTTCTGATCCAAATACCAACGAAAAATGTGTTTGGCCTGTTGCATTCTTAGGTGTTGTCTTGTCGGCCCAAAGAACATATAGTAGTTCTTCGGCCCACATTCCCTTCTTGGATCCTAACTTCTTCTTTAAGTTGTTGATGATGATTTTGTTGCTAGACTCCGCTTGACCATTAGCTTGAGGATGCACTAGTGTTGAAGTAATCATCTTTATGCCCCAGCTGTCACAAAAGTTAGTTGTTCTTTTCCCAATAAATTGGGAACCATTATCACAAATAATCTCAGAGGGAATGCCAAATCTAGTTATAATATTTCGTTTAAGAAAGTATATAACTTCCCTTTCTCGAACTTGTACGAATGCCTCTGCTCCGATCCATTTAGAGAAGTAGTCCGTCATGGCAAGCATAAAGACCTTTCCACCTGGTGCCTTTGGTAGTTTACCAACAATGTCCATTCCCCACTTCATGAAAGGCCATGAAGAGGATATAGGATACATTGGTTCTGCTGGTTGATGAAGGATATTTGCATGCCTTTGGCAGGCATCACACTTCTTCGAATACTCTACTGCATCCTTCTTCATTGTCGGCCAGAAGTACCCAGTTCTAAGTATCCTGGAGAATAATGCTCTTCCTCCTGTGTGGTTGCCGCAATCTCCTTCGTGAAAGTCTTTAAGTACTTCTTGGATTTCAGGATCCTCGATGCATCTCAAGTATGGACCTGTAAGAGATTTCTGTATAGCATATCATCTTATAAAATATATTGTGATACCTTGAGTTTGAAGGATTTCGGATTCTCCGTAGCTGGGATTTCTCCAGTTTGAATGTACTTTTTGATTGGGAGATCTAGGATTCTTGATTGTCTGAGGATAATGGATCCCAAAGTACAATTTGCTTATCACTTGTTATTTCCCCAACTTCTTGCTCTTCTATTGCTGGCGAGAGAATGTGAATAATTGGGATCTTCGTATCTTCTGTGATTTTTAGGGATGAGGCTAAATTTGCTAAGGCGTCTGCCCCAGCATTTTTCTCTCTTGGTACCTGTAGTATACTAAACATTTCGAAGGATTTTGCTAATTCCTTCACAATTTCTAAATATTTGATCATATTTTCACCTTTTACAGTATAAGAACCGTTAAAGTAGTTAGTAATGAGTAAAGAATCCATATAAACTTGAAGATACCTGATCCTCACACTTTTGGCTAAAAGTAAACCTGCTATAAGTGCTTCGTATTCTGCCTCATTGTTGGTAGCTTGAAATGCACATGCAATGGACTGGGGTATTATGACCCCCTGTGGCGATTTCAATAGTATGCCCAATCCCGTTCCTCTTACGTTGGATGCTCCATCTGTGAAGAGCATCCAAGGATCCTTGGTTACATCTAGTTGCTAAACCTCTAGGTCGGCTTCTTTCTGCATGTCACTGCTGAAATCAGCCACAAAGTTTGCGAGTGCCTGTGACTTATAGCTGTCATAGGCTCATACTGAATGTCGTATGCACTCAGTTTTACCGCCCACTTAGCCATTCTACCTGACAATTCTGGCTTTCTAAGAACATTCTTAACAGGATAATTAGTTTTCAAAATAATAGTATGAGTCTCAAAATAATGTATTAATTTAGTAGAAGCCATAATTAAAGCAAGAAGTAATTTTTTAAGGTAAGAGTACCTGGCTTCTGCATCTAAGAGACTCTTACTTACTGTTAGGCCATGGATTTTATACTGAGGATCCTTTATCCTTAACTGTCTTATGGATAGGTTATCCTTGAAATATGTATCAGGATATAAAGGATCAACGATCCTCGGTATTACTTGTTTACTAATGATTGCGTTTAGTATGGTGATGTGTTAGACAGGTGTGGAAGCTTTAAGATGTATTTGCATCAACTATCCTCACAGAACATCCTATAGCTGGAACATGGATCCAGGATCCTACCTTAATGAAGCTATTAATGGACAAATCCATGTGAAGCTGAACGTGAAAATATTAACAACGGCTATGAGACTCATTCTTCCGCTTATCTCGCTACTTGGTGGCTATTGGCACGTGGTCAAAGGTCGTGGAGCGGCTAGGTGGGAGACTTCCATATAGATAGGATATATTGTTATTGTTGTTATCTTATTTAAACGAGCTATGATCGAGTAGGAAAACACATGTATTATCACACACACTAGAGCAGAAACTAGCATTCTCTCTACACTAGCATACTTTGTAATCTCGATCATAAACTCCACCGCATTTGTAACCCGATTTTAACCATTAATAAACTTGACGGTGATAGTTTTCACCGTCCGGGGGTTTTTTGCCGGAGATCACGATAATCATATACTCCTCAACTAAATGTTACCTTGTTGATCATTGACTAAAGTAATTCGACCAAAGATTATCTTATTAATTCTTGACCGAAGTTATTTTACCAAAGATTGCCTTGATAAGTTTTGACCGAAGTAAGACTATCTTGATTAAGGGCTTTTTCCCTCGTGATCAAACCTTTGTGTTCACCAATATTACCATTACGTACTTATCATTAACGAGTTAGCACCTTACCTCACATAACAGATTTGGATACTTGATCCTTAGCAGATTTTTGTCCAAAACAATTTGGTGCCCACCGTGGGGAAATTGGTGCTATAATCCATATTATTTATATCAAACTCAACTTTTTCATACCCATATCACTATCAATGGCCTCTCAATCAACCTCTGCTTCATCAACCATGCCGGCTACGGTTCATCTCTCATCAAGGACTTTGCTACCGATGCCTCCGCCAATTACGGGAACGCAACGGCCTGCTGCTGCCCCGGTGGTTAATACTAACAGTGATGTTTCATCTATGTTTTCGCAGGTTAAAGAATACATGGAGCAGCAGAACAAGACTAATCAGAGGATCCTCCGTGAGATAGAGGATCTCAAGAAGAACAAGAGGCCAGCAGAGGATCTCACCCCCTGATTCCAAGGATGTTGGATTTCACCAGTCCAGAATCCATGGCTCAGTTCTCTCAAGGATCCTCGTTATTTTAGCCAGGATCATCTATCCTTCAACAGGGGTCCATGGGTCAACAGGCTCAAGGATCCTCGCTATTTCAGCCAGGATCATTTATCCTTCAACAGGGGTCCATGGGTCAACAGGCTCAAGGATCCTCGCTACTTCAGTCGGGATCATCTATCCTTCAACAAGGGTCCATGGGTCAATAGGCTCAAGGATCCTCGCTATTTCAGTCAGGATCATCTATCCTTCAACAGGGATCCATGGGTCAGCAGAATCAAGGATCCTCATATTATCGGCAAGGATCAGTCATCCTACCACAAGGATCCTATGGTACCCAACCTCAAGGATCCTTCATCCCGAATCAAGGGTCCTTCTTTCCGAATCAAGGATCCTCAAGCGTCCAACATCAACGATCCTCCGAAGTCCATGAAGGAGACATAATCCCTATGCAGACTATAGCCTCTGGAGGACCAACTCTTATCGCAGAATCCTCCTATCCCATCTACTCATCCGAGATGCCAACCTTCACTCAGCAAAGAGGTAACTTGTACGATCCTTTATCCTTAGATGCTAACCGTTGTTCCATGCAGGATGCAGGTATCAACCAAGCCAGGGCCAAGGAGCTACAGAAGCTCAAGGATATGATATCCAGTGTTCCCGGGGTCATAAGACCAATTCCCGAGATACCTGAGGGAAGCCACAGAGTATCCAGATTCTCTCTGCCTATCTATGATGCTGAAATCCTAAAGCGGTTCCAGACTCAGAATATGAAGACTTACGACGGGACCACTGATCCTAAAGAACATGTAGCACGGTATTGGGAAAGGATGGAGATCAATCCTATTCCAGAAAGAATCAAAGAAGCTTGCCTATGCAAGGGCTTTGGATCCACACTAACGGGAGCCGCTCTAAAATGGCTGCTAATTCTTCCTCCCTTTTCAATTACTTCTTTCTCTCACTTAGTTAACTTGTTTAACACTATATTTTCCTGTAGTCCGAAATTTGAAAGGTTAACCAGTGATTTATATCGTGTTGTCCAACCTAGTGATGAATCCCTTAGGGATTTCGTCACCAGGTTCGGCAAGGAAGCTCTAGAAATCCCAAATATTGACATGACTACTGCTGTCGAAGCATTCAAGATGGGAATTCAGAAGAGCTCCCCCTTTTATGATGATTTAGTGATGACCCCATGCAGGACATTAGACGAAGTCAGAAACAGGGCGTTAAGATACATCTGATTGGAAGAAGACAAAAGGATCCAGGATCGTCTGGGAGGACAAACGAAACAAGAAACTCCCGAGAAGAATAAAGGATCCTGGAATAGGAACAACAATTCGAAGCCGTACACCAAGTCAATAATCAGAACGTGCGGGCAGTTGAAGAAGGAGATGACGATGAAGACTATCCTTGCATCTCCGATTATTGTTTCTATGTGGATACTCATGGCCTGATCTGTGCCATGATGGATCTGGGAGAAAAAGCAAGGTGGCCGGGAAAAAATGAGAAGGTTTTGGGCTTCAAGGACAAGTCTAAGTGGTGCGCTTTCCACGAAGATTTTGGCCACGCAACAGACGAATGCATCGGCTTGAGGAGGGAAATTGGTTACCTACTGAGCAAGGGTCACTTTAAAGAACTCTTGGGAAGGAAGAAATCCAAGATCCAAGATCCCGAAGACCTCCCACAGAAAGCAACTCCGCCACCGCCAGATGCTCATGTGATCAACTTTGTCTCCAGAGACTACGAATTATTTCAAGATTCTTGTGCTAAAAGAGAAGATCCCATAATAGAATTAGAACTGGACGACGAGAGAAGACCGCTCATCCCCACTACTCGAGTGACTGATCAGAGAATCTTCTTCAATTCAAGGATCCAGGATCCTCACCAGGACAAGTTGGACGTGCGAACGGTCAATTTCATCTCAGGAGGTTCTGACATTTGTGGAACTTCTTTCTCTGCAGTAAAAAGACTCGCTAAAGAAATAAAAATGGATAACGGAGATCAACCAATCGTGTCAACCACCCTAACAACAGACAAGAGAATCTTCTTCGATGAGGAAGACAAAATGAACATTCAGGATCCTCATCATGACGGTTTGATTATTACTTTTTTTATCTCTAACCATTATGTACGCAGGATCCTAGTAGACGGCGGCAGCTCGGTCAACATTATCCAAAATGATGTCCTTAAGAAAATGAACATCCCGGATTCAGAAATCGTTCCTAGAACTTCGGTTCTAGTTGGTTTCAGTGGCGAAACCAAGAAGACACTGGGGGACATCAACCTCCCAATTTATATCAAAGGGTTAAATTCATATCAAAAATTTTGTGTTATAGATAACCTTTCTTGTTGCAATGTTATTTATGTAGGCCATGGCTCCATGGAATAAAGGCTGTAGCCTCAAATTATCACTAGTGCATCAAGCTACCTACTCCTTGGGGAGTTGTAAAGATAGTAGGCGACCAAGCGGAGGCCAAGAACTATTATTCATCATCAATGAAGCCAACAGTCAAGCCAACCATAACATAGAAACTACAGCAACATCCTAGGGGCGTGCTGGAAGCTCGGGAGAAAGACCTTAAAGAAGTATCATTAGACCCCGAGGATCCAGAAATAAAGGTGTTCCTAGGATCCAGTATCCCCAGTAAGATTGAGGAGGATATAATATCCTTCTTAGGGCGAAGAAGATCTACTTTTGCCTTCAAGCACTCGGACATGACAGGTATTTCAAAAGAGGTAATCACTCATAAACTCGGCCTTGATTTATCTGTTAAACCCGTCCATCAGAAACGAAGGAAATTCGCTCCTGAGAGGAACAAGATCATACAAGAAGAAGTTAAAAAACTTCTTAAGCCCGGTATGATCAGAGAGGTTCAATATCCTCGATGGCTAGCTAATGTGGTCGTTGTTTCAAAAAAGAATGGAAAGTGGAGGGTGTGTGTCGATTTTACTGATTTAAACAAGGCATGCCCCAAGGATCCTTTCCCATTACCACATATAGATTCCATGGTGGATGCAATGGCAGGACATGAAATGCTTACCTTTATGGATGCTTCCTCTGGATTTCAACAAATTCAGATGGAACTATCTGATCAAGAGGATACAACATTCATGACTCCTACCGGCATATACTGTTATACTGCTATGCCGTTTGGACTAAGAAATGCAGGGGCAACATACCAAAGTTTAGTCAACATGATGTTCAAGGATCAGTTGGGTAAGACTATGGAGGTCTACATAGATGATATGGTGGTAAAATCAAAGAAAGCTGAGGATCACCTTAGAGACCTCGAGGAAGTATTCAACATCCTTGACCAATATAACATGAAATTGAATCCGTCAAAATGCCACTTTGGTGTTAAGGCTGGAAAATTTCTGGGATATATGGTGACGAAGAGAAGAATTGAAGCAAGCCCCGAGCAGAATGAAGCCATCCTCAATTTGAAATCTCCTGCAAACATAAAGGATGTCCAAAGGCTCACAGGAAGAATAGCTGCCCTCAATAGGTTCATCTCAAGATCCTCCGAGAAGTGCAAGGACTTCTACGACATTCTTGGGAAGAATAAAAAGTTTGAATGGACGGAAAGGCATGAGGCTGCGCTTACAGCCTTGAAGGATTACTTATCCTCAGCTCCAGCCCTAATGAAGCCTGTGGATGGAGAATCCTTATACATGTATTTAGCCGTCTCATGAAACGCAGTAAGTACCGTCTTGGTGAAGGATCATGAAGGTGAACAGCATCCCGTTTACTATGTAAGTAAAATTCTTCTAGATGCGGAAGCCAGGTATTCTCATTTAGAAAAGTTAATTCTTGCACTCATTATGGCATCCACTAAATTAAGACATTATTTTGAAACTCATCCTATTATTTTGAGAACTAATTATCCTGTGAAGAATGTTCTTAGAAAACCAGAGTTATCAGGTAGAATGGCCAAATGGGCAGTGAAGTTAAGTGCATATGATATCCAATATGAGCCAAGAACAGCAATCTAGTCTCAAGCACTAGCGGACTTTGTGGTTGATTTCACTAGTTATCTACAAAAAGAAGCTGACTTGGAAGTCCAACAACTGGAAAAGACCAAGGATCCTTGGATACTCTTCACAGATGGGGCATCCAACGTAGGAGGAACAAGATTAGGGATCCTACTGAAATCGCCACAGGGGGACATATTACCCCAGTCTATAGCCTGTGAGTTTCAAGCAACAAACAATGAAGCTGAATATGAGGCTTTGATCGCAGGTTTGCAACTAGCTAAGTGCATGAGGATCAGGTTTTTTCAAGTATATATAGATTCATTATTGATTGCTAACCACTTTAATGGCTCATATGTTGTTAAAGGAGAAAAACTAATTAGATACCTAGATGTTGTTAAGGAATTAGCAAAATCCTTCGAATTATTTAGCATTGTACAGGTGCCAAGAGAAGAAAATGTCGGGGCAGATGCTTTGGAAAATTTAGCCTCATCTTTGAAAATTCCAGAAGATACGAAGATCCCAATTATTCACATACTCTCGCCAGCAATAGGAGAGCAAGAGGTTGGGGAAATAACAAGTGATAAGCAGATTGTACTTTGGGATCCATTATCCTCGGACAATCAAGGATCCTGGATCCTCCCGATCAAAAAGTACAACCAAACAGGAGAAATTCCAACAACAGAAAATCCCAGATCCTTCAAACTCAAGGTATCACAGTACATTTTATTAGAATACTATATAGAAAATCTCTTGCAGGTCAATACTTGAGGTGCATTGAGGATCCTGACATCAAAGAAGTACTCAAGGATTTTCATGAAGGAGATTGCGGCAATCACTCAAGTGGAAGAGCATTATTTTCTAGAATACTTAGAACTAGATACTTCTGGCCAACAATAAAGAAGGATGCAGGGGAGTATTCAAGGAAATGTGATGCTTGTCAAAGACATGGAAACATCCTTCATCAGCCAGCGGAGCCTTTATATCATATATCCTCCTCATGGCCTTTCATGAAGTGGGGTATGGATATTGTAGGCAAGCTACCAAAAGCACCCGGTGGAAAAGTCTTTATGCTTGCTATGACTGACTACTTCTCCAAATGGATTGAGGCAGAAGCATTTGTACAAGTCCGCGAAAGGGAAGTAATATCTTTTATTAAACGAAATATTATAACTAGATTTGGTATTCCTGCTGAAATTGTTTGTGACAATGGTTCCCAATTTATCGGGAATAGAACCACTAACTTTTGTGACAATTGGGGCATCAAAATGATTACTTCCACTCCGGTTCATCCTCAATCCAATGGCCAGGCAGAGTCTAGAAACAAGATCATCATCAACAATCTAAAGAAGAAGCTAGGATCCAAGAAGGGAAAATGGACTGAAGAACTTCCTTATGTTCTTTGGGCAGACAGGACTACGCCCAAAAATGCAACAGGCCAAACACCCTTCTCATTGGTGTTTGGATCAGAAGCAGTAATTCCCACAGAAATGGTGGTTCCTACGGCGAGAACGAGCATCTGTGATCCTGTAGCCAATGAAGAAACCCTTCTTGAAGATTTGGATACTATAGAAGAACTCAGAGACCTAGCCAAGATCAGGATGGCAGCATATCAACAAAGGGTAGCTGGGGCATACAACAAAAATATTAGAATCAGAAGATTTCAAGAAGGAGATCTAGTATTAAGGAAAGCTTTCCAAAACACAACAAATCCAGCTGATGGGAAGCTAGCGCCCAAATGGGAAGGACCTTATCAGATTGAGTCGGAAGCAGGAAAAGGGGCATATCATTTGCTCACAATGGAAGGCAATAGACTACCAAGAGCATGGAATGCTATCCACCTAAAGAAGTACTTTTTCTAATCAGGATCCAGTATCCTGAGAGGATATATTATCCTTAAAGGATCAAGGATCCTGAAATCGGTAATATCTATCTGATTACTTATCTATTTTTTTATTCTTGTTATTCTAAGGACAATATATTCTTAACATTTATCTTTTCCAAGTTTTTAAGTAACAATGCAGATTTCAATAAGAGGTTCAATGTCTAAGAGGTTGGCCACCTCTCCTTTACATATAAGGTACTTTACTATTTCCCTTGGTCTTACCCACGATTGGGTATGACCCCCGATGGTCATATCCCCTAAGGTTTAAAGGTTTCCACCTTTCTTACGATCGCCAGTTCCACACGCTATCCGATGTATAGTTCGGGGCAGCGGGACCAGTACACGCTTAGTGGCTGACAATTTCGTTGTCTCCGGTTATATGGAGGATCCTACGAATAATGGTAGACGTACCATTTCCTAAGGTTTAAGGGGTTTTCATCTCTTCTCAAGGGACATGTCGCCAGTTAACATCCGTATCTTTGGGCCAGTCCCCAGATTGAGCTTGTCCCCAGTATTTGAGCTTGTCCCCAGTTTAACACCAGTTGCACGGGCTTATCCCCAGATTACACGGGCTTGTCCCCAGATTACACGGGCTTGTCCCCAGTTGCACGGGCTTGTCCCCAGTATATTATTTGGGCTTGACCTCAGTTTAATGGATTTTATCCCAGTTAATATTTTGAGTTATTTGCAACAGAATTACTAAGTTTTCTACGAAGATAAAAAATATAAGGATCCCGGATCCTAAAGCTATTCCTTCAAGGATCATTGAGAATTCAACACTTCTGGTAACTTAGGTCTATCTTGACCTTCTGGTATGATCTTTATTGATTAACTTAATTTTGATATTTGTTGCAATAAATTTGGATATTCCAGTTGGAAAGGCTATTCTTTTAAAGTTATTATTACTAAAGTCTTTAGCTATTTTCGGGATACTTTATCTTAAAATTTACCCTTTGATGAAATTTTTTCTTATATAAATTTTATTAAATATTAAAGATGTCTTATCCTAAGATGTGTGGTTTAAGGATATTCTATTCTAAACAATTTTTAAGGATCTTTTATCCTAAAAACCTTTTACTCAAGATTATTTGTCAAACTATTAACAATGCTAAACAAGTCTTTGAAAATAAATAACAAGTAATTAGTCAAAAGATTTATAGATTAATTAAAATAAGCCCCAAGGACTTATCCAAAATTCTTAACCCGGATTTCACCATACGAAAAGATGGACCATCCATCCGGGTTAAGTGAAAGTTACTAGTAGTTCATAAAGTGCAGGGAAATTAAAAAACAGGGGCAACAAAGGCTTCATCCCCACAAACAGAGGATCCCTCCACCTTTTTCACCCCCGCAGATTGTCTTAAGGATCATGGATCCTTTATCCTAGTTACTACTATTTATTACAAACCATGGAAATTGTTCAGAAAAACATCAACACAAATTAAAAAAGTGGGCTCGGGCCTTGTCTTCGATATCCTTCGTTGCCCACTTAAGCTGCATCCTCAACCGCAGCATCACCTTCTCCCTTGCTAGCTTGAACCGCCTCCTTAACGCCACCGGTCCCCGCCTCGGTGTTCTCAACCATTTCCTCGTCATCCTCACCATCAAGGTCATCAAGAGCAGCCTTCCATTTCTCCACATCCCAGGTCGACTTGTCAAAAGCAGGATCACCGGCCTCAGTCGCCATCTTGATCCGTGCCTGGAATATCGACCTAGCAGCCCACACCTTGGCTTCATCAGTTCCCTGCTCCAATGCCTCTTGACATTGGGCTTCGGCTAAGGATAGCTGATCCTCCAATTGTTTCTTCTCCTTGAAATGTTGGGTCATAGGTTTATCCTTAGCAACCATAACTCTCCCTAAACCTGACATTTTATTGCTCATATGATGGATAATCTTTTTATAGTAATCCCTCATAGCGGTCACAGCCTATCATTAAGTTTCATATTTGAATCGGAACAATATTGGATCCTAAAATATTAGAATACAGTATACTTACAGAACAGGCAATGTCACAATGGGTCTCAGGATCAGAGGATCTTTTTCTCTTGGAAGCTGCGGATTTGGCCCTGGTCGTGGCAGTCTTGGGTTCAGAGCTAGTTCCAGCCTTTGAAGCTTCCTTTTTGACAGCAGGAGAGGTAACCATACAATCGATATCATCCAGGGAGAACTTAAGAATGGACTTTCCTGATTTCTTGGTGCCTATGGAAGAAAAATCGACAGAAAAGTCTTCTACTTTATTCTAAATATTTTAAAATTATTAACTTACTTGACATGCTTGAACTTGAGGAGATATCACAAAAACCTTCGACAAATCGAGCTTGAAAAGTTCTAACTGCGGTATCCAGCTCCAGGAACCGTTTTGCTTTCTCTTCGGTTCCAGGTAATTTGCTCAATGAAGCGAAGTTCTCAACTGCAGACAACAAATACAGCATAAGGGTAAAGATTGAAGAATAAAGGATCCTGCTACTTTTAAGGATCCGGGATCCTACCCTTCGTGACCCACGTTGAAGGAAGATCGGTTCCACCTGGTATTGAATCACGTTTTACGAAGAAAAACTGATTCTTCCACACAGAATCATTTAGCGTGGCTTTCAAGATCGGATGTGGCTGTCGAGGCTTGGATTTGAAGATGAAACGAGCAGAACCGAAGGTAGTAAGGGTATACAAATATGATAACTCCGGAAGGCCGAATTCGATTTTTTCCTCCTCTATGATACTTTCGATAGTGCTAAGAACCCTCCAAATCATCGGCATAGCTTGTATGTAAGATATGCAGGTGGAGTCGAAAAAACTTTGGGTAAAAGGTGGAAAAGGGTATTTATAGCCGATAAGAAAGGGAGTTGCTGGAAAGCAGACCCAAACCTTGGAGTAAACATCACATCTGACGCTGGATTCGTAGGGTCGGAAGAGGGTTATCACTAGAAATAGTGTACGAAAGTCATCGACCTCGGGATCCGTGAGCTTGCAGATTTCGGAGGATGGGTTAGCAAACAGACATTGTGGATTTTATACTGAGGATTCTTTATCCCTAACTGTCTTATAGATAGGTTATCCTTGAAATATGTATCAGGATATAAAGGATCAACGATCCTCGGTATTACTTGTTTACTAATGATTGCGTTTAGTATGGTGATGTGTTAGACAGGTGTGGCAGCTTTAAGACGTATTTGCATCAACTATCCTCACAGAACATCCTATAGCTGGAACATGGATCCAGGATCCTACCTTAATGAAGCTATTAATGGACGAATCCATGTGAAGCTGAACGTGCAAATATTAACAACGGCTATGAGACTCATTCTTCTGCTTATCTCGCTACTTGGTGGCTATTGGCACGTGGTCAAAGGTCGTGAAGCGGCTAGGTGGGAGACTTCCGGATAGATAGGAAATATTGTTATTGTTGTTATCTTATTTAAACGAGCTATGATCGAGTAGAAAAACACATGTATTATCACACACACTAGAGCAAAAACTAGCATTCTCTCTACACTAGCATACTTTGTAATCTCGATCATAAACTCCACCGCATTTGAAACCCGATTTTGACCATTAATAAACTTGATGGTGATAGTTTTCACCGTCTGGGGGTTTTTTGTGCCAGAGATCACGATAATCATATACTCCTCGACCAAAGGTTACCTTGTTGATCATTGACTAAAGTAATTCGACCAAAGATTATCTTATTAATCCTTAACCGAAGTTATTTTACCAAAGATTGCCTTGATAAGTTTTGACCGAAGTAAGACTATCTTGATTAAGGGCTTTTTCCCTCGTGATCAAACCTTTGTGTTCACCAATATTACCATTACGTACTTATCATTAACGAGTTAGCACCTTACCTCACATAACATATTTGGTTACTTAATCCTTAGCAGATTTTTGTCCAAAACACTTACATAATATACAGGGTGTTGTTCACCTTCATGATCCTTGACGAGGACAGCACTCACTGCATTACCTGAAACTGCTAGGTATAAATACAAGGATTCTCCATCCACAGTCTTCATCAGGGATGGAGCTGAGGATAAGTAATCCTTCAAGGATTTAAGCACAGTCTCATGCTTTTCTATCCATCCAAACTTCTTATTCTTTCTAAGAATATCATAGAAGTCTTTGCATTTCTCAGAGGATTTTGAGATGAATCGGTTGAGTGCAGCTATTCTTCCCGTTAGTTTTTGGACATCCTTGGCGTTTGCAGGTGACTTTAGGTTGATGATGGCTTCAATCTGCTCTGGGCTTGCTTCAATTCCTCTTTTAGTCACCATATACCCCAGAAACTTTCTATCCTTAACACCAAAGTGGCATTTTGACGGATTCAGTTTCATGTTATATTGGTCAAGTATATTGAAAGCTTCTTCAAGATCTCTGAGGTGATCCTCAGCCTTTTATGATTTCACCACCATGTCGTCTATGTAGACTTCCATGGTTTTGCCTAGCTGATCCTTGAACATCATGTTGACCAGTTTTTGGTATGTTGCCCCAGCATTCCTTAGTCCAAATGGCATAGCAATATAACAATATATGCCGGTAGGAGTCATGAATACAGTATCCTCCTGATCAAATGGTTTCATCTGAATTTGTTGAAATCCAGAGGAAGCATCTATGAAGGTAAGCATTTCATGTCCTGTCGTTGCATCCACCATGGAGTCTATATGTGGTAATGGGAAAGGATCCTTGGGACATGCCTTGTTTAAATCTTTAAAATCAACGCATACCCTCCACTTTCCATTCCTTTTTGAAACTACAACCACGTTAACCAACCATCGAGGATACTGAACCTCTCTAATCATACCGGCCTTAAGAGGTTTTTCAACTTCTTCTTGTATGATCTTGTTTCTCTCAGGAGCGAATTTCCTTCGCTTCTAATGGAAGGGTTTAATAGATAGATCAAGGCCGAGTTTATGAGTGATTACCTCCTTTGAAATACCTGTTCTATCTGAATGTTTGAAGGCAAAGGTAGATTTTCTTCGTGCTAAGAAGGATACCAAATCCTCCTCGATCTTACTGGGGATATTGGATCCTAGGAACACCTTTATATCTGGATCCTCGGGGTCCAAGGATACTTCCTTTAATTCTTTCTCCCATGCTTCCAGCACGTCCCTAGGATGTTGCTGTGGTTGCTTTGCTATAGTCTGCTTGGCTGTTGGCTTCATTGATGAGGAATAATAATTCCTGGCCTCTGCTTGATCACCAATTATCTTCACAACTCCCCATGGGGTAGGTAGTTTGATGCATTGGTGGTAAGTTGAGGCCACCGCCTTCATTCCATGCAGCCAGGGCCTACTTAAAATGACATTACAACAAGAAAGGTTATCAAAAACACAGAATTTTTGATATGAATTTAACCCTTCTATATAAATTGGTAAGTTGATGTCCCCCAGTGTTTTCTTGGTTTCTCCGCTGAATCCGACTAGCACTGATGTTCTTGGGACAATCTCGGAATCTGGAATGTTCATTTTCTTGAGAACATCGTGCTGGATAATGTTGACTGAGCTTCCACCGTCCACCAGGATCCTGCGTACATAGTGGTTAGCGATAAATAAAGTAATAATTAAACAGTCATGGTGAGGATCCTGGATGTTCAGTTTATCTTCTTCATCAAAGAAGATCCTTTTATCTGTCGTTAAAGTGGTGGATACTATTGGTCGGTCTCCCTTGTCCAACTTAATCTCTTTGGCAAGCCTTTTTGCTGCGGAAAAGGATGTTCCACATATGTCGGATCCTCCAGAGATGAAATTGACCGTTTGTTTATCAATTTCATCCTGGTGAGGATCCTGGATGCTCGAATTGAAGAATATCTTTTCATCAGTTACTCGAGTAGTGGGAATGAGTGGCCTTCTTTCATCGTCTAGCTTGAACTCTTCTTCAGGACAGGAAGTTTGAAGTATGTCATAATCTTTGTAGACGAAGTTGATTACATGAGCATCTGGTGGTGGTGGCATTGCTTTTTGTGGAAGATCTTCAGGATCCTGGATCCTGGATTTCTTCCTTCCCAAAAGCTCTTTGAAGTGGCCCTTGCTCAAGAGGTATCCGATCTCCCTCCTTAAGCCAATGCACTCATCCGTCGTGTGGCCAAAATCTTCGTGGCAAGCGCACCACTTAGACTTGTCTTTGAAGGTGGTTGACTTCTCGTTCTTTCGTGGCCACCTTGCTTTCTCCCCTAGATCCTTCAAGGCACAAATTAAACCATGGGTATCTACAGAGAAACAGTACTCTGAAAGGTTGGGGTAGTCCTCATCATCATCCCCCTCTTCAACAGCTCTGACGTTTTGGTTGTTGAATTTGGAGTAGGGCTTTGAGTTGTTGTTCTTGAATGAGAATCCTTGCTTCTTGTCAGAGGATTCTTGCTTTGTTTGACTCCCCAGACGATCCTGGATCCACCTGTCATCTTCCAAACGTATGAATCTGAGTGCCCTGTTTCTTACTTCATCTACGTTCCTGCACGGAGTCATCACAATATCATTATAAAAAGGGGGGCCCTTCTGAAGTCCCATCTTGAACGCTTCAACAACGGTAGCCATGTCAAATTAGGGATTTCTAGAGCCTCCCTGCCGAACCTCGTAACAAAATCCCTTAGGGATTCATCACTAGGTTGGATAACTCGGTATAAATCACTAGTTAACTTCTCAAATTTCCTACTATAGGAGAATTGGCTGTTGAACAAGTTAACTAAATGCGTAAAAGAAGTAACTAAGAAAGGAGGAAGACTTAGCAGCCATTTTAATGCTGATCCTGTGAGTGTGGATCCGAAGCCTTTGCACAAGCAGGCTTCCTTGAGTCTCTCCGGGATAGGGTTGATTTCCATCCTCTCTCTGTATTGTGCCACATGTTCTTCATAATCAGTGGTTCCGTCGTAAGTCTTCATGTTGGGGGTTTGGAATCGCTTCGGGATTTCAGCATCACAGATGGGTGGAGCAAATCTGGATAACTTGTGACTTCACTCAGGTATCTCGGGAATAGGCTGTATCACCCCGGGAACACTGGATATCATATCCTTGAGCTTATATAGCTCCTTGGCCATAGCTTGGTTGATACCTGCATCCTGCACGGTACCATGGTTAGCGTTGAAGGATATAGGATCATACGAGTTACCTCTTTGCTAGGTGAAGGTAGGCATCCCGGATGAGTAGTTGGGATAAGAGGAGTCTGCGATAGGATTTGGTCCTCAAGAGGCTGTGGTCTGCATGGGGATTATATCTCCTACATGGACTTCGGAGGATCGTTGATGTTGGACTCCTGAGGATCCTTGGTTCGGAAAGAAGGATCCTTGATTCTGGATGAAGGATCCTTGAGGTTGGGTACTATAGGATCATGGAGGAAGGATGGCTGATCCTTGCTGATAATATGAGGATCCTTGATTCTGTTGACCCATGGATCCTTGTTGGACGAAAGATGATCCTAGCGGAAATAGCGAGGATCCTTGGGCCTATTGACCCATGGACCCCTGTTTAAGGATAGATGATCCTTGTGAGAACTGAGCCATGGATTCTGGACTGGTAAAATCCAGCATCCTGGGCATCAGGGGGGTGGGATCCTCTGCTGGCCTCTTGTTCTTCTTGAGATCTTCTATCTCATGGAGGATCCTCTAGTTGGTCTTGTTCTGCTGCACCATGTATGCTTTTTCCTGCGAAAACATAGATGAAACATCACTGTTAGTATTAACCACCGACGCAGCAGCAGTGGTTTTTGAGCTATGGAAGACTGGTAGTTGCGTCTTGCTTCCAGCAGCAGCAGGCCGTTGTGTTCCCGTAATTGGTGGAGGCAGTGGTGGCAAGGTCCTTGATGAGAGAGGAACTGTAGCCGGCATAGTTGATGAAGCAGAGGTTGATTGAGAGGCCATTGGAAGTGATATGGGTATGAAAAGGTTGAGAATGTTAGAGTATTTTCTGGATTATAGCACCAATTGCCCCACGGTGGCCGCCAAATTGTTTTGGATAAAAATCGGCTAAGGATAATGTATCCAAATATGTCAAGTGAGGTATAGTGCTAACACGATAACAGTGAACATATAATCGAAATCTTGATGAACACAGGGATTTGATCACGATTGAAAAAACCCTTAATTACGATAATCTTTACTTCGGTCAAAAACTAACAAGGTAATCTTTGGTCGAATTGCTTCGGTCGAGGATTAACAAGGTAATCTTTGGTCGTACGGTATGTGATTATAGTAATATCCGGCACAAAAAACCCCCGGACGGTGAAAACTATAACCGTCAAGTTTATTAATGGTAAAAGGTGATTACAAATGTCGTGGAGTTTATGATCGACGTTACAAAGTAAGCTAGTGAGTAGAGAGAATATTTGGTTATGCTCTAGTGTGTGTGATAGTACTTGTGTCTTTCTAGTCGTTCATAACTCGATTATATATTGAAAATACAATTAACAACAATTCCTAATAATCCGCAAGTCCTCCACTAGCCACTCCCATGACTTTGACCACGTGCCACAGAAGTCCAGTAGCGAGATAAGCGGAAGAATAAGTCTAAGAGCCGTTGTTGATATTTGAACATCAGCCTTCACATGAAATCATCCATTACTAGCTACGTTTAATAAGGATCCTGGATCCATATTCCAGCTAGAGAATACTCGATGAGGATAATTGATGTCAGCACGTCTTAAAATCGTCATACCTGTCTAACACATCACCATACTAAACGCAATCATTAGTAAACAAATAATACCGAGGATCTTCGATCCTTTATAACCTGAAACATATCTCAAGGATAATCTATCCATAAGATAGTTAAGGATTAAGGATCCTCAGCATAAAATTCATGCCCTAACAGTAATCACACTGGAGGAAGAGCCCTGCTTTCTAGGATTCTTAGAACAGGATACTATTGGCCAACAATGAAGAGAGACGCCATGGAATATTCAAAGAAGTGTGATGCTTGTCAAAGACATGCAAATATCCTTCATCAACCAGCAGAACCTACGTATCCTATATCATTATCATAGCCTTTCATGAAATGGGGTATGAATATTGTGGGTAATCTACCTAAGGGGAGGAAAAGTATTCATGCTTGCAATGACTGACTACTTTTCAAAGTGGATAGAGGCAGAAGCTTTTGTTCAAGTCCACGAAAAAGAGGTGATATCCTTCATTAAAAGAAATATTATTACTAGATTTGGCATTCCTTCAGAAATTATTTGTGACAGTGGTTCCCAGTTTATCGGGAAAAGAACCACTAACTTTTGTGACAGTTGGGGCATCAAGATGACTACCTCTACCCCAGTGCATCCTCAAGCTAATGGCCAAGCAGAATCAAGAAACAAGATAATCATCAACAATTTGAAGAAACTAGGATCCAAGAAAGGCAAGTGGGCTGAAGAGCTACCTTATGTTCTTTGGGCTGATAGGACAACACCCAAGAATGCAACAGGCCAAACACCCTTCTCACTGGTGTTTGAGTCAGAAGCAGTAATCCCTACGGAGATGGTGGTTTCTACAGCCAGAACAAGCATCCGTGATCCTGAAGCCAATGATGGAATCTTTCTTGAAGACTTGGATACCGTTGAAGAACTCAGAAACCTAGCCAAGATTAGAATGGCGGAATACCAATAAAGGGTAGCGGGGGTATACAACAAAAGTATAAGGATCAGAAGATTTCAAGAAAGAGATCTAGTCTTGAGAAAACCCTTTAGAATACAACCAATCTGGCAGATGCGAAGCTAGCACCCAAGTGGGAAGGTCCTTATCTGATCGAGTCAGAGGTAGGAAAGGGGCATATCATTTGCTCACTATGGAAGGCAACATGTTACCAAGAGCATGGAATGCTATCCACCTCAAGAAATACTTTTTCTGATCAGGATCAAGTAATCCTTAAAGGGTCAAGGATCCTAAAATCGGTAATATCTGTCTAATCACCTATTCATTTTTGATTTTTATTTAAGGATAACATATTCTTAACATTTGTATTTTCCAAGTTTTAAGTAACAATGCAGGATATAAATGAGATATTCAATGATCAAGAGGTTGGCCACCTCTCCTTTATATTTAAGGTACTAAGCTATTTCCCTTGGCCTAGCCCACGATTGGGTATGACCCCTGATGGTCATATCCCCTAAGGTTTAATGGTTTTCATCTTTCTTATAAATTAAAGTTTCTACACTCTCACCTGTAGCGCACGCTATCCAACGTATAGTCTGGGGCAGCGGGACCAGTACACGCTTAGTGGCTGACAATTTCATTATCTTCGGCTATACGGAGGATCCTATGAGTTATGGTAGACGTACCATACCACCGGTTTGTAACATTTTCATGTTATCTCACGTTTGGGCTAAATCCTGGTTTGGGCGAGTCCCTAGTTGACATCCGTATATTTGGGCCAGTCCCAAGTTTGGGCTAGTCCCCAGTTTGGACTTGTCCCCAGTTTTTGGGCTTGTCCCCAGTTCACGGGCTTGTCCCCAGTTGCACGGGCTTGTCCCCAGTTTATTATTTGGGCTTGTCCTCAGCTTAATGGGTTTGATCCCAGTTAACATTATAAGTTATTTGCAACAGATTTTCTAAGTTCATTACGAAGATCAAGTCTTATGGATTCAAAATCTTTAAATTGCTTCTGCAAGGATCACAGAAGATTATGCACTTATGGTAACTAAGGTCCACTTAGACCTTGTGGTACAATTCCTACTTGTTACTTTGTATCGGTTTAGCTAGAATGATTTTAAATATTTTTGTTTAAAGATTTGGCATTTTTGAATTATCCCTCTAAGGATATTCTATCCTAAAATTTTGTTTCTATTAATTTTAAGGATATTCTATCTTAATTTTTTTTTATTGAGAATATTCTATCCTAAACATTTCTTTCAATCAAGAATAACTTTTGAAATTTTCATTAAAGCTAAATCTATATTAAACAAACTTTCACAATAACAAACAGATAGTTAAAAGTTTTATATTATTAAACATAAGTCACTTGGAATTATCTAAAATCCTTAACCCGGATTTCACCATACAAAAGATGGACCATCCACCTGGGTTAAGTAAGTAGTACTAATTGTTCATAAGTGCAGGAAAATAAAGACAGGGGCACCAAAGGTTTCATCCCCACAAACAGAGGATCCATCCACCTTTGCTACCCCCGCAAATTGTCTTAAGGATCATGGAACCTTTACACTAGTTACTACTGTCTATTACAAACCATAACCATTGTTCATAAAAACATCATTAAACAAAATAAAGAAAACGGGCGCGGGCCTTGTCTTCTATATCCTTCATCGCCCGTTTACGCGGCTACTTCACCCTCCGCGGTTGCTTCCTTTCTTCTTCAACCTCCTCTTCATCCTTCACTCCACTCACACCTACTCTGCTCGCATCACCCATATCACCTTCCTCTTTGTCCTCACCTCCACCCAAGTCAGACAAGGCTTGCTTCCACTGCTTGATGTCCCAAGAGGATTTGTCAAAAGATGGGTCATTAGCCTCAGTTACCAGCTAGATCCTAGCTTGGAAAACCGATTTAGCTACCCAGATCTTTGCCTCATTAGTAGCTCGGTTGATCTCATCCTGCATTTGGATCGCGAGTGTGGATGCATGATCCTCCGCCTGTTTCTTCTCCTTGGTCATTTTGGAGAGAGCCTTATCTTTAGCAGCAGCCATGGACCTCAACGCAGCAAGAGTCTCCTCATATTCCCCAACAATCTTCTCATGATGGTTTCGAGCAGAATTAACAACCTATATAAGAAAACAGGACAAGCTTAGAAGAATACTTGAACAATAAAGATTGAAAGGGTAAAGGATCCTTACGGTCAAGAGCATCTCGAGAAGCTGTTTCTCGGTCACAAAGGGGTTCTCTAGATCGGAGCTCTTCTTTCTCTTTGCTCCTAACTTAGCTCGGGTTGTGACTGCGCGAGGCTCAGGCACTGGAGTCGATTTCGGGGTCTCCTTCTTGGTGAACATGCAGTCAATGTCTTCGAGAGAAAACTTGTATGCGGACTTTCCTGACTTCTGAGCACCTGTAAACAGTAATTCACAGATCAGTTTTCAATTATTTTTATCAATATTAAAATTTGTTATCCTTACTTGACATGTTTGACTCTGAGTTTGACTTCTGAAAAGCTTCGATAAATTTGGCTTGAAAGTTTCTGATTGTAGGATCCAGTGACAAGAATTTCTCGACTCTCTCTTCGACTCCAGGAAGCTCAAACAGTAAAGCAAAGTTTTCAACTGCATAAGAAAAGAAAAGTATTAATGGAAGAATCAAGTATCCTATTGTTACAACCTAAGGATCCTAGATCCTACCCTTCTGGATCCGCCTTTTGGGAAGATCGGGTCCACCCGGAATGGAAATCTCTTTTGACAAAGAAAAATTGATTCCTCCAGAGGGTACCATTCAGAGTAACCTTGGAGATAGGGATCATTTGGCGAGGTTTCGATTTAAAAACAAAGCGTTTGGAGTCGTGGGTAACCAGGTTGTACAGGTACGCTAACTCTGACAAGCCGAACTCAACACCCTCTACTTCGATTATCCTCTCTACGGTATCAAGGACTCTCCATAACATCGGCATGGTTTGGACGTAACTGATTCCCGTCAAGGTGAAGAATCTTTGGGTGAAATCAGGAAAGAGATACTTGAAGCCTATAAGGAACGGTTGGGCTGGAAAACAAACCCGGTTTTTCGATATGCAGTCGCTGCGGGCTAAGAAATCGAAGGGTCAGAAAACAGTGTTGGCCGGAAAATGTGATCGGATTTCGTCAATTTTTGGATCCGTGAACTTACAGATCTCGAAAGAAGGGACTTGAAGGATGCCTTGCGAATAAAGTTCGTCGGGGTCGGTATGATCGAAAGAGGAAGAGGAAGAGGATACAGAAACAGTAGACATGTTCAAAGAAAATAAAAGAAGAAGAAAGAAGGATACCTGAAGGACGGCTGGATGTGTGATTATAAAATGGTCATATTCATCGCATATATAGGCGGCGTATATTTATGAGTTTAGTGACAATAACCGTCTGACACACGTCTAATCGTTTCCAATTTGCAGGGATTTGAATTTCAAAAATGACAGGTGTGTTCCACTATCACCCGCCATTTTGGGGGAAATTGTTAAGGCATGAATTTTATGTTGAGGATCCATTATTCTTGACTGTCTTGTGGATAGATTATCCTTAAGATATGTTTCAAGTTATGAAGGATCAAGGATCCTCGGTATTATTTATTTACTAGTGATTGTATTTGAATGATGATGTGTTAGCCAGGTATAACGACTTTATGACTTGGTCTACCTTAAAGTTCGCTACTGGAAGCTCCCAAGCACATGGTCAATGAACGTTGGAGGAGTTGTGGAAGAGTGGCGGATAGTTAGGAATTGTTGTTATTTGTTATTTACTTTATAAACATCGAGATAAAGATGGATTAGACGCACTTGTACTCACACACACTAGAGCAGAATTCATACTTCTCTCTACACACTAGCATTCATTGTAACGTTGATTGTAATCTCCAAAACGCTTGTAACCTTTTTTGATTAATAAATTGGTGATTCACGAGTTGTCATCACCCGGGGTTTTTTTCCTTTGATCTAAACAAGATCAAAGGCTTTTCCTTGCAACAAATCGTTGTGTTCATCTCAATTTCGTTCATACATTCGTTGTTAATATCATAGCACTAGACCTCACATTTATGGATTTGGATACATCATCCTTAGCTGATTTTTATCCAAAAAACATTAGGTATAGAATACTATCCAAAGGACCTTGTTCAACCTACATGATCTTAACCATCTTCAAAACCATAACCATTTTGCGATAGGACCATATCGACCCAACAAAGTCCAGACTCGTGTCCATGACCCATACTAAAAACTCTTTCCATATTCTTTTCAACTCACGTTTGTGATCTAAGTTCATAAAGTAGACCACATGTTGCCACAAATGAACCGGTATGACCATTCCACGTAACATGGTCAACCGTAGTTTGACTGAGTGCTCAAAGCTGAAAACATAGAGTGAGAATAGCACTTGAACCGTCTTGATGTAAAGAGCAACGAGTAGAGGTCCACCGATCCACAATGGGCTCAGTTCGTTTGCGACTTGGGCTCCATATTTCACGTTCATGGTTAAAAACAAGAGAATGCTGCAGATCAAGCCTCAATATTAGAACTCACAAAATCGGATATCATTTCAAAAGATAGAGGTGACAAGATTGTCGAGTCGGGTAACGAGTCAAACCAGGTTCATAATTTTTCGCATTGGCCTGTAATTTTATATTTTTGGGTCATTTTTAGGGCCGTTTAGATCATTTTTCATTGGGTCGGTAGTGTCCCAATCATGAGTCATTCAAAGTGTATTTTTAATGCATAAAACCTCCTAAATGTTTTGTTCTAAACTATATAGATTATCTATAATCATGTTTGATACATGAAATAATAAAAAAAAATAAAAATATTGAACAGTGTTTCTGGTCAACTCCGTACAAAAAGACTTATTTTTAGGAAAGAGATTACTTAGAATATAAGTGCAGGGATGTTTAAGTTGGAGCAGATCAAGTTCCAAATCCCATGTTTGTGATAGGTTTCTACTCTTGTATTTAAAGATATTTCATCTTGATGTCGTGAAGCAAGGGGCAAAACTGTCACCCAATGTTTAAACTACCTTTAAAGGATGTTTGTTATTTTTAAAGATTTATAAGTTGATCCATTGATAAGAGGGGAGTTCCCACTGTATAGAAATTAAAAAGGCAAGTTAGTGCTGAATATATGCAATGCCTAACAATCATAATATATGTTTTGGACAAAAATCAACTAAGGATCAAGTATCCAAATCTGTTAAGTGAGGTAAGGTGCTAACTCGATAATAACAAATGTGTAATTGTAATATTGGTGAACACAAAGGTTTGATCATGAGGGAAAAAGCCCTTAACCAAGATAGTCTTACTTCGGTCAAAACTTATCAAGGTAATCTTTGGTCGAATCTCTTTAATCAAGGATTGACTAAGTAATCGTTAATTAAATCCCTTCGGTCAAGGATCAACAAGGTAACCTTTGGTCGATGAGTATGTGATTATCATGATCTCTGGCACAAAAAACCCCCGGACAGTGAAAACTATCACCGTCGTTTCTATTAGATAAAAAAGGTGTTACAATCGTTGTGGAGTATATGATCGAGATTACAATAATAATATAGTGAATAGAGAGAGTAATTGTTTCTGCTCTAGAGTGTGTGTCAGTACATGTGTTTCCTACTCGATCATAGCTCAAATAAATAAGAAAATATCACTAACAATATTTCCTAACTATCCGGAAGTCTTCCACTAGCCGCTCCACAACCTTTGACCACGTGCCAATAGCCATCCAGTAGCGAGATAAGTGGGAGAACGAGTCTTGTAGCCGTTGTTGATATTTAAACATCAACCTTCGTATGAATTCGTCCATTAACAGCTACGTTGAATCAGGATCCTGGATCCATGCTCTAGCTAAAGAATGCTCTGTGAGGATAATTGATACAAATACGTCTTAAAGCTGCCACACATGTCTAACACATCACCATACTAAACGCAATCATTAGTTAACAAGTAATACCGACGATCGTCTATCCTTTATATCCTGATACATATTTAAGGATAAACTATCTATAAGACAGTCAAGGATAAAGGATCATCAGTATAAAATTCATGGCCTCACAATTGCCCCCAAAATGGCGGGTGACAGTGGAACACAGCTGTCATTTTGAATTTCAAAATTGCTGTGAAAACAGATAGATGGGACGGTATTACCAGAATATTTACCATTTAGCCCTCAAGGTTAATTATAACCGTCTATATATGCCGCCCTATATCATTTATTATATACATGCTTCCTTCTGACGCATCAGGTATCCTTCCTACCTTTCTTTGTTTATTTCTTTTAATCATGTCTGCTGCTTTATCTTCTTCTTCTCTGGCTGCTTCTAAGGCTTCCGAACAGATTTCCGACGACCGCGGGTTGTCGGAGATGGAACCTCAGTGCCTCATTTCCAATCCGTCGATTGAAATTTGCAAATTTACGGATCCCGAGGTCGACGGTTTTCACTCGTTATTTCCTCCGGGAACCTTATTCCGACCCTACGAATCCATTGTCAGGTGCGACGTGTTCTCCAGAGTTTGGATCTGTTTTCTGGCGACTCCTTTTCTGATTGGCTACAAGTACCCTTTTCCATATTTTACCCAAAGCTTTTTCGACTCTACCGACATATCCTACATATAGGCTATGCCGATGATTTGGAGGGTTCTCAGCACTGGCGAGAAAATCATTGAAGAGGAGAAGATCGATTTTGGTCTTCCCAAGTTATATACCCTCACTACCCACGGTCCTGCTCGTTTCATCTTAAAATCCAAGCCCCGACAGCCCCATCCGATCTCAAAAGCCACACTAAATGATTCCGTGTGGAGGAATCAGTTTTTCTTCGTAATACGCGACTCCATACCAGGGGGAACTGATCTTTTTTCAACATGGGTTACGAAGGGTAGGATCCTGGATCCTTAAGGAATAGCAGGATCCTTTATTCTTCATATTTAATCCTTATTCTTTCTTGTTGTCTGCAGTTGAGAACTTCGCTTCATTGAGTAAACTACCTGGAATAGAAGAGAAAGCAAAACGGTTCCTGAAGCTGGATACCGAAGTTAGGACCTTTCAAGATCGATTTGTTGAAGGTTTTTGTGATATCTCCTCAAGTTCAAGCATGTCAAGTAAGTTAATAATTTTAAGATAAATAAATTAAAATAGAACACTTATCTGTCGATTTTTCTTCTACAGGCACCAAGAAATCAGGAATGTCCGCCCTCAACTTCTCCCTAGATGACATTGATTGTATGGTTACTTCTCCTGCTGTCAAGAAGGAGGCTTCAAAGGCTGGCACTAGCTCCGAGCCCAAGACTGCTACGACCAGGGGCAAATCCGCAGCTTCCAAGAGGAAAAGATCCTCTGATCCTAAGACCCATTATGACATTGTCAACTCTGTAAGTATATTGTATTCTGTCCTTTAGTATTTTAGGATCCAGTATCGTCACAATTCTGATTAGAAATTTATTGATAGGCTGCGATCGCTATGAGGGATCACTATGAAAAGATTATCCATCAGATGAGCGAGAAAATGTCAGGTTTATGGAAAGCTGTGGTTGCTAAGGCCAAGGCTATGATCCAGCTCTCCAAGGAGAAAAAACAGCTGGAGAATCAGCTATCCTTAGCCGAAGCCCAACGTCAAGAGGCAGTGGAGCAGGCGACTGATGAAGCCAAGGTGTGGGCTTCCAGGTCGGTATTCCAGGCGCGGATCAAGATGGTGAAGGAGGCTGGTGATCCCGCTTTTGACAAGTCAGCCTGTGATGTGGAGAAATGGAAGGCAGCTCTTGACGACCTTGGTGGTGAGGATGATGAGGAGATGGTTGAGAACACCGAGGCTGGGACCAGTGGCGTTAAGGAGGTGGTTGAAGATGACAAGGGAGAAGGTGATGCTGCGGTTGAGGACGCAGCTTAAGTGGGCAATGAAGGATACCGAAGACAAGGCTCGAGCCCACTTTTTTGTTTAGTGTTGGTGTTTTTATGAACAATTTCTATGGTCTGTAATAAACTATAGTATTTAGGATAAAGGATCCATGATCCTTAGGACAATCTGCGGGGGTGACAAAGGTGGAGGGATCCTCTGTTTATGGGGATGAAGCCTTTGTTGCCCCTGTTTTTTAAATTTCTGCACTTATGAACTGTTAGTAACTCTTACTTAACCCGGATGGATGGTCCATCTTTTGCATGGTGAAGTCTGGGTTAAGAATTTTGGATAAGTCCTTGCGGCTTATTTTAACTAATATATAAATCTTTTGACTTTTTACTTGTTTATTTTGAAAATTTTGTTAGATATAACTTTAACATTATTGATAGTTTGGCAAACAGATTCAAGTAAAAGATTTTTAGGATAAAAGATCCTTATGAAAATCGTTTAGGATAGAATATCCTTAAGAAAAAATATTTGGAAAGAATATCCTTAAACAATAAATATTAGGATAAGACATCTTGAACAGTTGATAAAATTTATATAAGAGAATTTAAACTGAAAGATCCAAAATTATTGCAACAAATATCATACATAAGTTAATTAGCAGAGATCATACCAGAAGGTCTAGATAGACCTAAGTTACCAGAAGTATTAAGCTCTTAATGACCCTTAAAGGAATAGTTTTAGGATCCGGGATCCTTAGTTTCTTGATCTTCATAAGGAACTTAGAAAATCTGTTGCAAATAATTTATAATATCAACTGGAATCAAACCCATTAAACTGGGGACAAGCCCAAAAATAATCTGGGGACAAGCCCGTGCAACTGGGGATAAGCCCGTGTAATCTGGGGACAAGCCCGTGTAATCTGGGGACAAGCCCGTGCAACTGGGTACAAGCCCAAACTGGGGACAAGCCCAAAATACGGATGTTAACTGGGGACTTGCCCGAACTGGGATTTAGCCCAAACTTGAGATAACGTGAAAACGTTATAAACCAGTGGTATGGTACGTCTACCATAAATCGTAGGATCATCCATATAGCCGGAAACAACGAAATTGTCAGCCACTAAACGTGTACTAGTCCCGCTGCCCCGGACTATACATCGGATAGTGTACGCAACTAGCGATCGTGAGAAAGGCGAAAACCTTTAAACCGTAGGGGATATGACCATCAGGGGTCATATCCAAACGTGGGCTAGGCCAAGAGAAATAAGATAATACTTCAAATGCAAATGAGAGGTATCCAACCTCTTGAACATCAAATGAATCATTATAATCCTGCATGGTTATTCAAAACTTGGAAAAAATAAAGTGTTAAGAATATATCATCCTTAGATTAACAGTAATAATTCAAAAAGAATAATTGATCAGAAAGATGTTACCGAATTGAGGATCCTAGATCCTTTTTTGGATAATATATCTTCTCAGGATAATCGATCCTGATCAGAAAAAATATTTCTTGAGGTGGATGGCATTCCATGCTCTTGGTAACCTGTTGCCTTCCATTGTGAGCAAATGATATGCCCTCTTTCCTGCCTCCGACTCAATTTGCCAAGGTCCTTCCCATTTGGGTGCTAACTTTCCATCAGCCGGATTGGTTGTGTTTTGGAAGGCTTTTCTCAACACTAGATCTCCTTCTTGAAATCTTCTGATTCTTATATTCTTGTTGTATGCCCCAGCTACCCTTTGTTGATATGTTTCCATCCTGATCTTGGCTAGGTCTCTGAGTTCTTCTATAGTATCCAAGTCTTCAAGAAGGGTTTCTTCATTGGCTATAGGATCACAGAGGCTCGTTCTTGCTGTAGGAACCACCATTTCTGTGGGAATTACTGCTTCTGATCCGAACACCAATGAGAAGGGTGTTTGGCCTGTTTCATTTTTAGGCGTAGTCCTGTCTGCCCAAAGAACATAAGGAAGTTCTTCAGCCCATTTTCCCTTCTTGGATCCTAGCTTCTTCTTTAGATTGTTGATGATGATCATGTTGCTAGGCTCAGCTTGACCATTGGCTTGGGGATGAACCGGAGTGGAAGTAATCATTTTGATGCCCCAACTGTCACAAAAGTTAGTAGTTCTACTCCCGATAAACTGGGAACCATTGTCACAAACAATTTCAGCAGTAATACCAAATCTAGTTATAATATTTCGTTTAATAAAAGGTATCACTTCCCTTTCTCGGACTTGTACGAATGCTTCTACCTCAATCCATTTGGAGAAGTAGTCAGTCATAGTAAGCATAAAGACCTTTCCACCTGGTGCTTTTGGTAGCTTGCCTACAATATCCATACCCCATTTCATGAAAGGCCATGAGGAGGATATAAGATATAGAGGCTCCGCTGGCTGATGAAGAATGTTCGTGTGTCTTTGACAAGCATCACATTTCCATGAATTTCCACGGCATCCTTCTTCATTGTTGGCCAGAAGTATCTCGTTCTGAGTATCCTGGAAAATAATGCTCTTCCAGCTGTGTGGTTGCAGCAATCTCCTTCGTGAAAGTATTTAAGTACTTCCTGGATTTCAGGATCCTCGATGCACCTCAACTATGGACCTGCAAGAGATTTTCTGTATAGCATATCATCAAATAAAATATATTGCGATACCTTGAGTCTGAAGGATTTGAATTCTCCGTAGCTGGGATCTCTCCAGTTTGAATGTACTTTTTGATCGGAAGGATCCAGGATCCTTGATTGTCCGAGGATAATGGATCCCAATGTACAATCTACTTATCACTTGTTATTTCTCCAACTTCTTGCTCTCCTATTGCTGGCGAGAGTATGTGAATAATTGGGATCTTCGTACCTTCTGGTATTTTTAGGGATGAGGCTAAATTTGCTAAGGCGTCTGCCCCAGCATTTTCCTCTCTTGGTACCTGTACTATACTAAATATTTCGAAGGATTTTGCTAATTCCTTCACAATTTCTAAATATTTGATCATATTTTCCCCTTTCACGGTATAAGAACCGTTAAAGTGGTTAGTAATAAGCAAAGAATCCATATTGTTGGTACATGTGTGTCAGTAGTTCATAGTCTAGCATTTGTAATCGAGTCTGTAATGTAATTATGTTTATGATTATGTTTATGTTTTTGTACGTGCGAAGTTGTCAACAAGTTCGCTCAGGCGAACTTGTTGAACCAGCGAAGTTATTGACAACTTCGCCTAAGGCGAAGTTGTCGTGTTTATATACTGTTCAGCCGAAACAGTTTTAGGTGTTGGTTTTTAGGGTTTCGTTTTAGCTGTTCACTTCGAGTGTTACGTGTCAGTGTCTGTAATAGTGACCTCGAGTCACGTGTTCGGTTATCAATATAACGTGTTCGTTCATTGCTCGTGTGTTTGGTTTATACATATTCTGCACTCGTATCTAACTACGCAGGGATTCCGCACCTGCGCAGATAGCGACATCCCGTGTACGATCCGTCCAGGAATCTACAATTGGTATCAGAGCCATCGGCTCGATTGTGAGGTTCGGGATTTCACGCGGGTGTAGAAAACGTCTCGTTTGACCTATTCGCGGGACGTGTTTTTGTTGGGATTGTGTTTTACTCGTGTTTGACAGTCGTTTTCAAGCCATTACATCGATCGGAAACTGTTAGATTGACGAAATCAGATCTGAACAGTTTCCTTGTTCATCGGGCGAAGTTACCGTTCTTCAGGCGAAGTTGCCGTCACTGGAAGTAGGGTTTCGGCGAAGATATAAGGATTAAGCGAAGTTAACCACAACTTCGCCTACCTTATAAGTTCGCCTTAGCGAAGTTATCCTCAACTTCGCTTACCTCCCAAGTTCGCTTATTTCCTAAGTTCGCTCATTCTAAGCGAAGTTATTTTTAACTTCGCCCAGTCAAGCGAATTTAAGACCCAGCGAAGTTACACTTTCCAGCGAAGTTAACTTTCAAGCGAAGTTATTCTTAACTTCGCCTACTGTGCTGTTTTAAAAATTTTTTTTATTTTCAGGTTTTCAGGTTTTCGCAAAGATGTCGTCAATTAACATCTCCGATTTAGTCAAGATGGAAGTAGAAGCGGGGTCTGCCACTAAGGCCCCGAGGTTGATGAAAGGAACTGACTTCGTGGCATGGAAGGACAGATTCATCCAATACATTAAATACCAGGATGCAAAAATGTGGGTGTGCATCCAGGATGGATATATCCCCCCAACTATGCAATACGAAGGTCGGGATGTGGTTAAGAAGTACAGCAAAATGGAGGACGAAGAAAAGAAAATGTATGAGGCCGAGAGCAAGGCCCGTGCAGCTATAACTATGGCACTTCCTCAAGAGGTTCTCCACACTTTCAGAAAGTACACTTCTGCGAGAGAGCTTTGGGATGCTCTTGAAAATAGATTCGAGGGGAATGTGGGTATCCGTGCATCGAAGATTAAACTTTTGAAGACCCAGTTCTCCGTCTTCAAATTTTTGAAGAACGAATCACTGGATGATATTATCACTAGATACTATCATCTAATGACAGAGCTTAGCAATTATTCGATTGCTTACCGAGAAGAAGAGATCGTTGAAAAGCTTCTCGATGCTCTCCCACCAAAGTGGAAAATGTACACCGTTCTTATGAGGGAAGACAGAGACTTTCCTAATTATGATCTGGAAACGGCAGTAAACAAGCTCAGAACTTATGAGCTTAATATGGTTCGAAAAGAAACACCAACAGATCAGATACAAGACCCTGGTATGTATGGTGCAAAGGTTAACTCAGGCTCAAGTTCGAGGCCTGAATCAGCTGCTTATTACTCAAAAGGGGAGTCAGGTTCTGACTCTTCTCATGAAGGAAACGTTTCTGTAAACTCGAACGGTGATGTCTGTTTCGTTGCTGGAGGATCAAGTACTTTAAAGCCTCAAGCATCCACAAGTGGTTTCTCTGCAAATGCCTCAAGCAATAATTATTCCAAGATGCCCATGAGTGTAAAATCTGCTGAAGAGCAGTTTGCAGTCTATGCATCATTTATTGCTTCCTATGAAAACTACATCCAGGGGAAGATTGTGGACCCTGCTGTTCTGGATGAGGATTACGACCAGATCGATGCTGATGATATGGAGGAGATGGATTTGCAATGGCAAATGGCAATGATTGTGAGGCGAGTTAAACGGTTCATGAAGAAAACTGGGAGAAAGTTTGTTGGTGGTAGGCCTGGATTCGACAAATCTAAGGTAAGGTGCTATAATTGTCAGCAATACGGGCACTTTGCCAAAGAATGTAGAAATGAGAGGGTTGAACGAGGACAAGGTCGGCCTACACAACACACTGGAGTTAACAGAGAGATTAATGCCATGTTGACCAGAGAAGCAGGTGAGTACAACTGGAACCTGCATTCAAATGAATCTGGTGAGCAAGCGAACATGGCTGAGGCTGAAGTTGAAGAATGTGAGAAGGTTGTTGGAAATGAGAAAGCTACTGAAGAAGAAACCGCTTTCATGGCAGATGACAAGGATAATCGCTCCGAGGTAAGTACTAAGAATATTTGTACTAGTTGTGAGAATTTGTCTGAGCAACTTACAACGATAACTGATCAGTACGTCCGTTTAGATGCTGATTTTAAAACTATTAAAGAAGATCACCATTTTACGAAAGCAAGAGAAACAAGTTATAAAATTAAAATAAAAGCATGTGAAAAAGACATTCAAAGCTTAAAAACTAAACTTGCTGAGAAAATTGAAATAATTGATCTTAGTTATGAAGTCTTAGAAGAAAAAACTAAATTGATTGCTGATCGGGATAAACAGATTGCTGACCACCAGGTGAAGGTGGTGGAATTGAACCGCAAACTTGAGCAGTTCAGGAATTCCTCGACAATCCTTGATCATCTCGTGAGTGATCAAGGTACCTCTGCAAAGAGGGGAGGAATCGGTTATCACGAGGTTCCACCACCCTTTAACCACAACTATACTTATAATCCGAGTGTTCAGAAAACTGTTGATTTCGAAGTTCCTCAGACAACTCCAATCAAGATTACAAGTGTAGAACCAAGTGTTAGCTGTGGCGAAACAAGTTCGCCTGTTTCTAGTGTGAATATTTCTGTTTCGAGTCCAGTCTCATCGGATTCGGATAAGTTGTCCGAATCTGGTCAGACAAAAGAGAAGGTAGGGTTACCCACCGGCGGAGATAAAAATAAAATTTCTAAAAAGAGTTCTCCACTCAATCCGTACGTCCCACCTTATGTGAGACGAACGGCTGGTAACACTGCCTCTACATCCAAACCAACATTTGACAAGAAAATGGAGAGTCGATGTTGCTTTAGATGTAACAAGTTAGGACATCTAGTTGCAGATTGCCCTTTGAAGCCGAGATTCAGAGGTGTGAAGCCAAATAAAACTGAGTATAAGCGTCATTTTGTTACTGCTAAAAATGAAAACTTTACAAAATGCCAAAATGTAACGAATTCAAGTTTTCATAAAAACAAACCTCAGTTTTACAACCAAACCACAAGATATAACACTTTCAATTCACAAAGGTTTGGGAGGCTTTACCCTCAATCTGCAAGGAGATTTCCTAACAGGACTTACAGAAATTATCCTGATGCTAACTTGAGAAAGCCAGGGTACGGGACGTATCGATCCAAGACCAATTGGTCTTGGGTCCCAAGATTCTAACTCTTTGTTTTATTGTGCAGGAACAGTTGAACAGGGCTGCCAACAATCTTTGGATTGTAGATAGCGGCTGTTCCCGGCACATAACGGGCAACAAACACTTGTTGCAAGATTTAAAACCTGTTCAGGGAGCAAGAGTTAGTTTTGCTGGTGAGAGCGGTGGAAGGATTACTGGTAGAGGTACAGTGTCAAATGGAAGAATGACACTTGAGAATGTGAACTTTGTGGAGGAATTAAAGCACAATCTGCTGAGTGTGTCGCAGATTTGTGATAAAGATTACACTGTCCATTTCACGAAGAATGAAGCGATAGTATTGAAGCCTGGTTTTCAGATACCAGACGAATGGATAGTAATGAAAGCTCCACGTGAAACGAATACATATGTGATGGACATGAGGTCTACTGAAATGGCCACCGGAGAATCTTGTTTAATGACAAAAGCAAGCGAATCAGAATCAGAATTGTGGCACAGGAGAATGGGACATATTCATCTTCGGAAGATGAACTTCATTGTCAAAAATGGGCTTGTGATGGGCGTTCCCTTAAAAAGTTTTAACTTTGAAGACAAATACATAGCCTGCAAGAAGGGAAAACAACACAAGAAATCCCATCTCACCAAGAAGATCAATTCAATTGCCGGTACTCTAGAACTACTTCATATGGATCTCTTCGGTCCCGTGAATGTAAAAAGTCTAGGTGGTACTTCTTACTGCTTGGTGATAACTGATGACTACTCGCGATACTCGTGGGTATATTTTCTGAAAACGAAAGACGAGACGGCTCAGATGGTGAAGAATCTAATTACAAAAGTTGAGAATGTCATGAGTAAATCAGTTAAATACATCAGAAGCGACAATGGGACAGAGTTCAAGAACTTTGAAATGGAAATCTTCTGTCTTCAGAAAGGAATTGAACATCAATACAGCGCTCCGTATACTCCGCAACAGAATGGAGTGGCTGAAAAGAAGAACCGAACGTTAATTGAAGGAGCCAGAACTATGCTGGCAGACTCGAAGCTTCCTGTGATGTTCTTGGCTGAAGCAGTTGCTACAGCCTGCTATGTTCTGAATAGGGTGTTAAGCGTTAAGAGACTTGGAAAAACTTGTTACGAGCTTATGCATGGAAGGAAGCCCAACTTGTGCGGTCTTGAACCATTTGGGTCTCCTTGTTCGATTTTGAAGACTAATTCGAAATTTGGTGAAGTAGCCGATGAAGGAATCTTAGTCGGTTATGTAGTTGGGACTCCCAACAGACGGGTCTTCAATACTTCGACTTGCAAGGTGGAGGTGGTTTGTAACACCGACATTACTAGTTACCAATCGCCAAAACCAAGCAATGGACCTGCTGAGCTTTTCGACTATGTTAAGCTCTTTAAGTCGTTTAACGTACCTGATTTAGAAATTTCTGAAGAAGACGAAAGAGCTGTGACGAAGATGATATTTGATGAGGAAGAGAATCTATTGCAACGACAGCTGATTGAGAAATCTCAACCTTCCACATCAAACACTATTGGTACCCCTACTGCCTCAACTGAAGATGAATTTATTAATCCTTTTCACTCTCAGCCAGAAACAACCATAGATGAGATCTCTTCAAATTTGGAAGATAATTTGCATGTCGGTGCTGTTCCGACCACGCGAATTCACAAAGATCACCCATTGGAGAATATTATAGGTGATGTGTCCTCCAGTGTACAAACCAGAAGTAGCTTGAATGAGCACACCTGTGTTTATACAAGCATTAAGGAAACGGGTATACTGAACGAATGTTTGTACTCCTGCTTTATAAGCCAAATTGAACCAAAGAATTATCAAATGGCTTTAAAGGACAGCTCGTGGGTCGAAGCCATGCAAGAAGAGTTGGCTCAGTTCGAGAAAATGGAAGTTTGGACTTTGGTTGAAAAGCCAAAGAATGTGCACGCTATAGGCACAAAATGGGTGTTCAAGTGTAAGAGAGATGATAAGGGAATTATCGTAAGAAATAAGGCGAGGCTGGTTGTTAAAGGTTTTAATCAGCAAGAGGGTATTGATTACAATGAGGTGTTCGCTCCTGTCGCCCGGTTAGAAGCGATTCGATTGTTTTTGGCGTTTGCTGCATTTAAAAAGATGAAGGTATTTCAGTTGGATGTGAAGAGCGTGTTTCTAAACGGGAAAGTTGATGAGGTTGTGTATGTTGAGCAACCTCCGGGTTTTCCTGACCCAGACTTTCCTGATCATGTATACAGGTTGAGCAAGGCGTTGTATGGGTTACATCAGGCACCTCGTGCCTGGTATTCAACGTTATCAGACTACTTGCTGGAAAACGGTTTTGAAAGGGGATTGATCGACAGTACGTTGTTTGTGAAGAGAGAAGGATGTGACTTCCTGCTGGTTCAAGTCTACGTGGATGATATCATTTTTGCTGCATCAAGAGTATCCATGTGTCAGGATTTTGAGGCTGTCATGAAGAAACGATTCGAGATGAGTGCTATGGGTGAACTAACTTTCTTTCTAGGATTGCAGGTTGATCAGAAGAAGGACGAGATGTTCATTCATCAAACGAAGTACGTTCATGATGTGCTGAAGAGATTCAAGATGGAGGACAGCTCTCCATATGTCACTCCAATCTGCGTCAATCACAAATTGGGTGCTGAATCAGATGGTGACGCAGATGTGGACCCAACTCTGTATCGGGCGATAATAGGTTCATTAATGTATTTAACTGCTTCTAGGCCTGATATAATGTTTGCTGTTTGTCTTTGTGCACGTTTTCAGGCAAATCCGAAAGAATCTCATTTGAAAGGTGCAAAGAGGATACTACGGTATCTCAAGGGCAAGCCGAAGCTAGGGTTGTGGTACCCAAAGGGAGGAGACGTTGAACTGGTGGCATATACAGATTCTGATTATGGAGGATGCAATCAAAGTCGGAAGTCGACAACAGGAGGCTGTCAGTTTCTTGGAGGAAGATTAGTTTCCTGGCAGTGCAAGAAACAGACATCAGTTGCAATTTCAACATGCGAAGCTGAATACATGGCAGCATCCAACTGCTGCTCTCAGGTTTTGTGGATTCAGCAACAATTACGCGACTATGGTCTGAATTTCTTACTCACTCCTATTTTAATTGATAACACTGTCGCCATCTCAGTAATTAACAATCCCGTGAAGCACAGTAAAACTAAGCATATTGACATTCGTCATCACTTAATACAGGATTGTGCTGAGAAGAAACTGATCAAGATCGAAAAAGTTGATACACTGGAAAACTTTGCTGATTTGTTTACAAAAGCATTTGATAAAGCCAGATTTCAAAACCTAATTGAGCTGAACGGGATGATCAATCCCGAGTAACCATGTCTTTCTGTTTATTTAAAATAAAAAAAAATAATAAAAAAAAATGTGTCATTATTGCTTAAAATTAGTCGGTTACCTCAGTTTGATGGACATATCCTCGGATATGTTTTGGTCCTCGTTTCGACTTAGAGAATGAGGATCGCCATTAACCGGAAGACTGAAAGTGACCGGGGCAGTTATGACGTGTGTTCTTTCAGTTGCTGAAAATTAGTCGGTCATTCTTAGTAAGAAGGACACATACTTGTATGTGGTCGGTCCAGTTGATCCATTGGATCCTCAGGATTGCCGTTTACCTGAAGACTTTGACATGATCGGGGCGATTGAAATCAAAACTTTTAAGGGAAATGAAATTACTTTTCAAGTCTATTACTTCGTATGAAGTAAATGTGCTATGTCTAACAGAAAATTGATCCAACCTTGGAAAATGATATATATACTGATTGTGTGTGCTTAACTAGTGAAGTTATTAAGCTTAAAAGGCTTTAGAACAGTCATTGTATGTCATGGTAATTTTTATGGTGCGTAAAAGTGTATGTGATATTAACTTAAATTACTCGATTTTACGTGGAAACTCCTTAAGAGTTTTGAATGTCTTCATACATATCTTTCCGAATGATAGGCAGAAAAGCGACTACCCAGTCATACACGAGCCCGTGAGTGTTCTGATTCCCATAATGAAAGCATTTCAAGACACTGCAGTGATCCAGATTCGGGACTTGCAGTGGTTTAGTACTCCGAAGTCTATAAGTATGTATCGTTCAAAAAAAAAAAAAATGTATATTTTCAGTACTTATGAGTCATAGTAACAATCAAGATTTCTCAATTCTGGAGTAAGAAAAGAACGGGAAGCAGACAACGAGTATCTACAAGTTAATCAGACACTATGGGTCGAAGTCAATTCGGGGTGACTTGGGTATAGCCAAATACGCTTTGAGAATAGATAGAAGGCATCATTATCTTTGAGTTGTTGCCTACTTAAATTTTGAGCTTAACTGAACCTTAATCCGTATCACAGAAACGATGAAAACCATTTAAGTTATTTACATGCCTACAACCTGTTTCTCTAAGTCATAATACAGCTAAACACGGATCCAAGTGACAGTCACGTAGTTAGTATGATTCCTGTTAGGATCTTTTCTAAAAACGTAGTGGTCCCTGACTAGACTGAAATTTGATCCCTTATTTCGTTAAATTTTTATAAGTTTTTCTATTTTTGTAGTGGTATTATCTTATAACTGGTTACTTGGACATGATCATTTTTGTTTAACTCTTTTTGGAAGCTTCTAATGTTAAGTGCAAGATTCTTCAAACTTAAAGGGTTGATTCTGAAATTACGGGCGAAGTTGTTGAATCAGGCGAACTTGTGCTTAACTTCGCCTAGGCGAAGTTAAGCGTAACTTCGCCTGACCAACACTGACCCTATATAAGGGTTTTTAAACAGTAAAATATCATTATTTCAACTTTTTCCGGCGAACTTGAATTGTTTATCCGGCGAACCTGATTTTCCGTTCCGATTTCGATCTTGTGTTTCCAGTTTCTATTATAATCGTGGGTATGTGTTGTCGATATCTCTCACAAAAATACTCGTTCATAATCGTTTTTAACCGGTTCGAGACCTCGGGTCGTCGAACCTTCAAAACCATGTTTTTCACCCTTGTGATACGTGTTCATGGACGAACTTTACGTCTCAAAACCATTAATATATGTTGTTCTTCACTCCTGGATCGTCAAATCGTTCCGAAATCATCGGATCTAGACCCTTTGAATCTGAACAGTCGCCGTTTCAGATTCAGGCGAAGTTAGGGTTTAGGCGAAGTTATCCACAACTTCGCCTGGAGCTTAATTTCGCCTGTGGCGAAGTTATCCGTAACTTCGCCTTGAACTCAAGTTCGCCTGAGGCGATGTTGTGATAAGGCGAAGTTATCATCAACTTCGCCTATACCAATTTACTTAACAGGTTTTAGACGAACTTACAGATGAAGCGAAGTTGTTCCCAACTTCGCCTCACCTTTAAGTTCGCCTGTATAGGTTTAATCACAACTTCGCTCGTGGTACAAAGCGAACTTGTGAGTTGCTTACACATTGTCTAACTTGTTTTGTTTTGTACAGATATGGCTGCTGTTGGCGGTGCTGGTGGTGATGACGGTGATGATCAACGACAATTCTTTCCGGCCCATAACCAGTATATCATTTTAGATCCAGACGCAAGAGGCGTAGAAGACTACAGGGAGATTATCACGTTTCTCCAGAGATCAAGAATCTTTCATGCGATCACAAATACACTGCCCATTTCACTGCCTAACATAGAAGACTTTTGGCAGACAGTATACTATGATTGCAGGCCTGAGCCCCCGGTGATGCGAGCAACCGTCAATGGTCATGATGTGCAGTTTTCCTCGGAAGATATACGGTTGGCTCTGCAGTTTGGTGAAGAAACAAGAGATGACCCAACGGAGTTCGTAGCTCCTTTTCGTGATGGAGCGTATTTGAGGATGGGTTATTCAGGTCCGCTGGGGGACTCGCAGAGGAGGAAAGGGTTTTTGCGGGATCAGTGGCGCTTCCTGATGCATGTATTAATTGTATGCATGTCTGGGAGGAAGGCAGGAACAGATGGGATGGGCGCGACGATGCAGTCTGCCATGGCTGCGCTGACTTACAACCGACGATATTCATTTAGTCAGCTGATCTTTTACGAGATCGATCGTCAGAGGAGGGCTGTGGCGCGCGAGCGATTTATCATGTATCCTCGGTTCTTACAAATGATTCTGAATCATGTCGCTCCGTCGCTACCGCAGAGACGCCCTATTAGATACGTCGAATGCGTGACGAAACGTATCTTTGCTCAGTGCCGCACTTCGAGCACTCGTAGCAAGCCTGGGCTGCGTCCCAGGCATACTCCATTATTCGGGTATCTCATCAACCCGGAGTATGTTCCTGCAGGAGGGGACGAGTTCAGAGACCCACAGCCACATCAGGCTGCAGCACCCCATGCTGTACCAGCTGCGCCTGTTGTATCTACTGTGGTTTCTGCTGCTGTGCCAGCTGCTGCATCTTCTGCTGTGCCTACTACTGAAGATGTCGATCTTGATGCTGCTTTTAGCGGCCATGGATTGTTTGATATGGATGTCTCAGTTTCTCAGGTCATGGATGTTACTAGAGCAGTTACTTTGGTAGCTGACTCCGATCTTGACGAAACATTCGCTGAAGCAAGACGACTAATGGTGTCTCGGGAGAGAACTACGGGAAAGAGGCCGAGAACTGTTGACGAGGATGATGAGGAAGTTGATGAAGAGGAAGCAGTTCAGATTGTGATGAGGCGTTCAAGAAGAGAACGGACAGGTATGGGTTCGGGAGCTGAAGAATCTTCAAGGCTGGTACGTTTTGCTCCACCTGCCTTGTCTAGTATGTCTCTTATTCCTTCTACAGCACAGGTTACTGCTGTCGAGACGTCGGCCCCAGCAGTTGTATCTCTACCACCCCAATCGCTTACTCCACCGGTGGTAGTTGCACGATTTGTTGAGTCGACCGTCACTACTACTGCAGGGTTACCAAGTGTACCACCTGCGGTCACTTCTGCTGCTGATGTCCCGCCAACTCCAACGCCTACTTCTGACAACGAAAGGATTGCATCGCTAGAGCGGATTGTTGCTGAACAGACAAAGACCATTCAAAGCCTAGTGGAATCCAATCGACTACAAGCAGCCCTCCTAGTTGAACACGGACAAGTAATAGATGCCTTCAAGGCATTCTTGGCATCTCAGGGGGAGAAGACTTGTAGGGGAGATGAGTTGAGGACGAAACGGAGAGAAGATCATGACGATGATCCCAATGCACCGGAAGGTGCAGGTGGTGAGCTGCCAAGAACCTCTCAGGCTCTTGGGGCTTCCACAGCTAAGGGGGAGTCTACAAGTGCAGCCGGTGACGACGTTGTAGATGTTGATGATGATGCTGATGTTGAAGATGTTATAGATGCGTTGAAAGAGTTGGATGAGGATGATGATGAGTTTATGAATGAAGATGATGTGCTGCCTGTTGATGAGATCGAGAGGATCGGAGAGCAGATTACTGTTGAAAACGTGATAGAGGAGGGTGAGATTGTAGATGACTCCGTGGAACACGAGATTCCGGAGGTTGAGAGACCAGAGTTGGGTGATGAGAGCGTGGTGGAAGATACTGAATGGGAGGAACAACCGAATTGGAAGGAGGGTTGTGCTCACTGGTTCATAAAGACGAAGAAGCCGGCGGTCCCTAAGATGTTCAGAAAAAGTTACAATATTAAGGGATACGCAGAAGCTAAGAAAGGTATTATCTGCTGGTTATATGACGAGCAGCTGCGGCTCTTCGTGATCAAGAGATACGATGGCATTCAGTACTTCAGGAGAACGTTGAGATCTCTAAACACACTGCCAGAATGTGAGGTAAAAGATTTAGCCAGATTGGGATTGATAAACAGAAGTGAAGACAACATGGCTAGAATCATCGGGAAGATCGTGTGGAAGGAGTGCGTTAAAGAGAAAAAGTTTGAGCTACTGAAACCACAAAAAGGGAAACTTGTCGAAGACAAGGATAGAGGTCTGAGAGTTGATGGAAAACCTTGGATGGTTATGAAATATAAACCGATCCGGTGCCTTAAAGAAGTACCGATGAAGCTCATGCCCAAGGACGTGCTCAAAGACCTAAAATGGTGGTTCGTGGATTGTGAGACAGCGGAGGCGGTGCTGGAAGATGAGGATGAACAAGAAGTGCTTAGGGTTTACGACCCGATGCATCTTGTTAATCTATCGCAGGCTGATCTGAAAGTGCTCAACGAGAAGAAAATCTTCTACATTCCTGCTTGGAAGGATCAAGCTAGGAAATATCAACGGGTGGTGTCGGTATGTGTTAGAGAAGGAGCGCACGCGTAGAGATGCAAGATTACAAGACTCAAGATTTGAAGATCAAGATATGAAGCTACTGCCAAGGGGGAGTCTGTTGGTACATGTGTGTCAGTAGTTCATAGTCTAGCATTTGTAATCGAGTCTGTAATGTAATTATGTTTATGATTATGTTTATGTTTTTGTACGTGCGAAGTTGTCAACAAGTTCGCTCAGGCGAACTTGTTGAACCAGCGAAGTTATTGACAACTTCGCCTAAGGCGAAGTTGTCGTGTTTATATACTGTTCAGCCGAAACAGTTTTAGGTGTTGGTTTTTAGGGTTTCGTTTCAGCTGTTCACTTCGAGTGTTACGTGTCAGTGTCTGTAATAGTGACCTCGAGTCACGTGTTCGGTTATCAATATAACGTGTTCGTTCATTGCTCGTGTGTTTGGTTTATACATATTCTGCACTCGTATCTAACTACGCAGGGATTCCGCACCTGCGCAGATAGCGACATCCCGTGTACGATCCGTCCAGGAACCTACACATATAAACTTGAAGATACCTTATCCTCATATTTTTAGCTAAAAGTAAACCTGCTATGAGTGCTTCGTATTCTGCTTCATTGTTGGTAGCTTGAAATGCACATGCAATGGACTGGGGTATTATGTCCCCCTGTGGCGATTTCAGTAGTATGCCCAATCCTGTTCCTCTTATGTTGGATGCTCCATCTGTGAAGAGGATCCAAGGATCCTTGGTCTTTTCCAGTTGTTGGACCTCCAAGTCAGCTTCTCTTTGTAGATCACTAGTGAAATCAGCCACAAAGTCTGCTAGGGCTTGAGATTTGATTGTTGTTCTTGGCTCGTATTGGATATCAAATGCGCTTAATTTCACAGCCCACTTGGCCATTCTACCTGATAATTCTGGTTTTCTAAGAACATTCTTCACAGGATAATTAGTTCTTAAAATAATAGGATGAGTTTCGAAATAATGTCTTAACTTAGTAGAAGCCATAATGAGTGCAAGAATTAATTTTTCTAAATGAGAATACCTGGCTTCCGCATCTAGAAGGCTTTTACTTACATAGTAAACGGGATGTTGTTCACCTTCATGATCCTTTACCAAGACGGCACTTACTGCATTTCCTGAGACAGCTAAATACAGATACAAGGATTCTCCATACACAGGCTTCATCAGGGCTGGAGCTGAGGATAAGTAATCCTTCAAGGCTGTAAGCGCGGCCTCATGCTTTTTCGTCCATTCAAACTTCTTATTCTTTCTAAGTATATCGTAGAAGTCTTTGCATTTCTCGAAGGATCTTGAGATGAATCGGTTGAGAGCAGCTATTCTTCCCGTAAGTCTTTGGACATCCTTGACGTTTGCGAGCGACTTAAGGTTGATGATGGCTTCAATCTGTTCAGGGCTTGCTTCAATTCCTCTTTTAGTCACCATATATCCCAGAAACTTTCCAGCCTTAACACCAAAGTGGCATTTTGACGGGTTCAGTTTCATGTTATATTGGTCAAGGATATTGAATGCTTCCTCGAGGTCTCTAAGGTTATCCTCAACTTTCTTTGTTTTAACCACCATATCATCTATGTAGACCTCCATAGTCTTGCCCAACTGATCCTTGAACATCATGTTGACTAATATTTGGTATGCTACCCCTGCATTTCTTAGTCCAAACGGCATAGCAGTATAACAAAATATGCCGGTAGGAGTCATGAATGACGTATCTTCCTGATCAGATGGTTCCATCTGAATTTGTTGAATCCAGAGGAAGCATCCATGAAAGTAAGCATTTCATGTCCTGTCGTTGCATCCACCATGGAGTCTATGTGTGGTAATGGGAAAGGATCCTTGGGACATGCCTTGTTTAAATCAGTAAAATCGACACACACCCTCCACTTTCCATTCTTTTTTGAAACAACGACCACATTAGCCAGCCATCGAGGATATTGAACCTCTCTGATCATACCGGGAAGTTTTTCAACTTCTTCTTGTATGATCTTGTTCCTCTCAGGAGCGAATTTCCTTCGCTTCTGATGGACGGGTTTAACAGATAAATAAAGGCCGAGTTTATGAGTGATTACCTCTTTTGAAATACCTGTCATGTCCAAGTGTTTGAAGGCAAAAGTAGATCTCCTTCGCCATAAGAAGTATATTATATCCTCCTTGATCTTACTGGGGATACTGGATCCTAGGAACACCTTTACTTCTGTATCTTCGGGGTCCAATGATACTTCTTTAAGGTCTTTCTACCGAGCTTCTAGCACTTTCCTAGGATGTTGCTGTAGTTGCTATGCTATAGTTTGCTTGGCTGTTGGCTTCATTGACGATGAATAATAGTTCCTTGCCTCCGCTTGGTCACCCACTATCTTTACAATTCCCCAAGGAGTAGGTAGCTTGATGCATTGGTGATAAGTTGAGGCTACAGCCTTCATTCCATGGAGCCAAGGCCTACCTAAAATAACATTGCAACAGGAAAGGTTATCTATAACACAAAATTTTTTATATGAATTTAACCCTTCGATATAAATTGGGAGGTTGATGTCCCCCAATGTTTTCTTGGTTTCACCACTGAAACCGACTAGCACTGATGTTCTAGGAACGATTTCTGAATCTGGGATGTTCATTTTCTTGAGAACAACATGTTGGATAATGTTGACTAAGTTGCCACCGTCAACTAGGATCCTGCGTACATAATGGTTAGAGATAAATAAAGTAATAATCAAACCGTCGTGATGAGGATCCTGAATGTTCATCTTGTCTTCCTCATCGAAGAAGATTCTCTTGTCTGTTGTTAAGGTGGTTGACACTATTGGTCGATCTCCGTTATCCACTTTATCTCTTTGGCAAGTCTTTTTGCTGCAGAGAAAGAAGTTCCACATATGTCTGAACCTCCGGAGATGAAATTGATCGTCTGCACATCCAGCTTGTCCTGATTAGGATCCTGGATCCTTGAATTGAAAAAGATTCTTTGATCAGTCACTCGAGTAGTGGGATGAGTGGCCTTCTCTCATCGTCCAACTCGAATTCTTCTATGGAATTCTCTTTTATGGCTCAAGAATCTTGAAACAATTCGTAGTCTCTGGAGACAAAATTGATCACATGAGCATCTGGTGGTGGTGGTGGTATTGCTTTCTGTGGAAGGTCTTCAGGATCCTGGATCTTTGATTTTTTCCTTCCCAAGAGTTCTTTAAAGTGACCCTTTCTCAAGAGGTAACCAATTTCCCTCCTTAAGCCGATGCACTCGTCTGTCGCGTGGCCAAAGTCTTCGTGGAAGGCACACCACTTAGACTTGTCCTTGAAACCGACAGTCTTCTCATTCTTTCGCGGCCACCTCGCTTTTTCTCCCAGATCCTTCATGGCACAGATCAAGCCATGAGTGTCTACAGAGAAACAATAGTCGGAGATGCAAGGATAGTCTTCATCGTCATCTCCTTCTTCAACTGCCTGTACGATTTGATTGTTGAACTTGGTGTACGGCTTCGAATTGTTGTTCCTGTTCCAGGATCCTTTATTCTTTTCGGAGTTTTCTTGTTTTGTTTGTCCCCCTAGACGATCCTGGATCCTTCTGTCTTCTTCCAATCGGATGTATCTCAATGCCCTGTTTCTGACTTCGTCTAATGTCCTGCATGGAGTCATCACTAAATCATCATAAAAGGGGGAGCTCTTCTGAATTCCCATCTTGAATGCTTCAACAGCAGTAGTCATGTCAAGATTTGGGATTTCTAGAGCTTCCTTGCCGAACCTGGTAACGAAATCCCTAAGGGATTCATCATTAGGTTGGATAACACGATATAAATCACTGGTTAACCTTTCAAATTTCCGACTACAGGAAAATTGAGTGTTAAATAAGTTAACTAAGTGAGATAAAGAAGTAAATGAAAAAGGAGGAAGACTTAGCAGCCACTTCAGTGCGGCTCCCGTTAGTGTGGATCCAAAGCCTTTGCATAGGCAAGCTTCTTTGAGTCTCTCCGGAATAGGATTGATCTCCATCCTTTCCCTATACTGTGCTACATGTTCTTCAGGATCAGTGGTCCCGTCGTAAGTCTTCATATTCGGAGTCTAGAACCGCTTTGGGATTTCAGCATCACAGATAGGCGGAGCGAATCTGGATACTCTGTGGCTTCCCTCAGGTATCTCGGGGATTGGTCTTATGACCCCGGGAACACTGGATATCATATCCTTGAGCTTCTACAGCTCCTTGGCCATAGCTTGGTTGATACCTGCATCATGCATGGAACCACGGTTAGCATCTAAGGGTAAAGGATCGTACAAGTTACCTCTTTGCTGAGTGAAGGTTGGCATCTCGGATGAGCAGATGGGATAAGAGGAGTCTGGGATAAGGGTTGGTCCTCCAGAGGCTATGGTATGCATGGGGATTATGTCTCCTTCATGGACTTCGGAGGATCGTTGATGTTGGACGCCTGAGGATCCTTGATTCAGAAAGAAGGATCCTTGATTCGGGATGAAGGATCCTTGAGGTTGGGTACCGTAGGACCCTTGTAGAAGGATGGCTGATCATTGCCGATAATACAAAGGATCCTTGATTCTGCTGACCCATGGATCCTTGTTGGAGGATAGTCGACCTTGGCTGATCTAACGAGAATTCTTGAGCCTGTTGGCCCATGGACCTTTGTTGAAGGATAGATGATCCTTGCTGAAATAGCGAGGATCCTTGGGCCTGTTGACCCATGGATCCCTGTTGAAGGATAGGTGATCCTTGTGAGAACTGAGCCATGGATTCTGGACTGGTGAAATCCAGCATTCTTGGCATCAGGGGGGTGAGATCCTCTGCTGGCCTCTTATTCTTCTTGAGATCTTCTATCTCACGGAGGATCCTCTGGTTGGTCTTGTTCTGCTGCTCACTGTATGCTTTAACCTGCGAAAACATAGATGAAACATCATTGTTAGTATTAACCACCGGGGCAGCAGCAGCGGTTTTTGAGCTCTGGAAGACTGGTAGTTGCGTCTTGCTCCCGGCAGCAGGCCGTTGCGTTCCCGTGATTGGCGAAGGCATTGGTGGCAAAGTCCTTGATGAGAGAGGAACCGTGGCCAGCATGGTTGATGAAGCAGAGGTTGATTGAGAGGCCATTGATAGTGATATGGGTATGAAAAAGTTGAGAATGATAGGAATAATATGGATTATAGCACCAATTGCCCCACGGTGGGCGCCAAATTGTTTTGGACAAAAATTAACTAAGGATCAAGTATCTAAATCTATTAAGTGAGGTAAGGTGCTAACTCGATAATGACAAATGTGTAATTGTAATATTGGTGAAAACAAAGGTTTGATCACGAGGGAAAAAGCCCTTAACCAAGATAGTCTTACTTTGGTCAAAACTTATCAAGGTAATCTTTGGTCGAATCTCTTCAATCAAGGATTGACTAAGTAATCGTTGATTAAATCCTTTCGGTCAAGGATCAACAAGGTAACCTTTGGTCGATGAGTATGTGATTATCGTGATCTCTGGCACATAAAACCCCCGGACAGTGAAAACTATCATCGTCGTTTCTATTAGATAAAAAAGGTGTTACAATCGTTGTGGAGTATATGATCGAGATTACAATAATAAGCTAGTGAATAGAGAGAGTAATTATTTCTGCTCTAGAGTGTGTGTCAGTACATTTGTTTCCTACTCGATCATAGCTCAAATAAATAAGAAAATATCACTAACAATATTTCCTAACTATCCGGAAGTCTTCCACTAGCCGCTCCACGATCTTTGACCACGTGCCAATAGCCATCCAGTAGCGAGATAAGTGGGAGAACGAGTCTTGTAGCCGTTGTTGATATTTAAACATCAACCTTCGTATGAATTCGTCCATTAACAGCTACGTTGAATCAGGATCCTGGATCCATGCTCCAGCTAGAGAATGCTCTGTGAGGATAATTGATACAAATACGTCTTAAAGCTGCCACATCTGTCTAACACATCACCATACTAAACGCAATCATTAGTAAACAAGTAATACCGAGGATCGTCTATCCTTTATATCCTGATACATATTTCAAGGATAAACTATCTATAAGACAGTCAAGGATAAAGGATCCTCAGTATAAAATTCATGGCCTAACAAATATATATATATATATATATATACTAGTTTTTATCCCCCGTATTACGGGGGTTGCGTTTCTTTTTCGTGTCTAATATTCATATTTTTTACATTTTAATTTTATTTATTATAAAAAAGTTAATAAAAACTATGAGTTTGGTGAGACCTGTGATCCGCTTAATTTTTTTACAATAAAATTGTTTCTTATTATAAATAATATATTTTTCTTAAAAAGTTGAATATTAATATTTAGTATATCTCTATTTTATAGGATTTGCATATCAAATACTTGGTGAAATTTATTTTTAGAATAGTGAGATGTTATAACCTGTTTAAGGTTATCTGAGTATGGTGAGACCCAAACCGTGAATTCGGGTAAAATGTAAGAAACAACCATATAGCTTTTAAATGTTTTGTTTATTTACGGGGATTGTTTTATATTATTTGTTTCTAATATTTATTTATTTTTTGAATTTTTTTTTATTGTATGAAAGTTAATAATATATATATGATTTGATGATAAATTGTTTCACAAATAAATGAGATGTTATACCCGGTTTAGAAGTTATATGAGTTTGATGAGACCTAAGACCCGTTTATTTTTTTTACTATAAAATTGGTTTTTTAATTATAAATAATATATATCTTTTTAAATAAATCATATATTAATTTTTAGTATATCCCTACTTTTTAGGATTTTTATATCAAATATTTGATGAGATTGGTTTTTAATTTAATGAGATGTTATAACCCGTTTAAGAAATATATGGGTTTGATTAGACCCATACCCATGAATTCGGGTCAAATGCATGAGAAACCTCCATTTAAAAATCAAGGAAATCTGGTGACTCCAAAAAAAGGGGGAGCGACCACATCGCAACACCTAGGATTTTTATGTTTCGTTTATATATATTATAGATATATATAGAAAAAGGTTTAAATAAGAATAAGTATTTTTCTAAGAATAGTAAGAACCAATATATTATTGACACGTGGCATTCCACCAAATATACATTTAAGGGTAGTAAGGTAATTTCCTTATTTATTTAATTATATTAAAACTTTTTATTTACTAGTGATTCCCATAATCAAGGGAACGGTCATGATTTTTGTTATTAAAAAACTAATTAATCAACAAATCATAACCAAACCATTGTTATAGTGTAATACGAGATCACTTTTTAATGAAGGATATGTTCAAATTTATAGTGTTAGTTCATAGAGTGATAATGTCTTATCTATTTAAAACATATATCATAAATGATAGATACAACTAGGGGTGTTAATCGGGTTAACCCGATTGGGTTTTGGATTAATCGGGTCGGGTTAGTCGGGTTTTCTTTAAAAAATATCTAACCCGCAACCCGACCCTATAAAGGTTCGGGTTAATCGGGTTCGAGTTATTCGGGTTTCGGGTTAGTCGGGTCGGGTTAGTCGGGCTAATCGGGTTAACCATGTTAATTTGTTAATTTATTAATTTAAGTTGTTTTTTGTGTTTGTAACTTATAGGTTGCGAAATTTCTCATTCCACTTGATTTTCAAATTATTTTACAAGTAATTGTCTTATAAATCATATATAGAGTTGTAAACGAATCGAATCGACATGAATAGCGCACGTCCGTGTTCGTTCATTTTACTTTTAACAAACTCGACAATTAATCGAACAAATATTTGTGTTCATGTTCATTAGTTAAAAACTAAACATGTTCTTGCTCGTTTATTTAAAATCTAAACGAATAGTTCACAACCATAATTAAACAAAAATAAATGAACATGAAGGAACATATATGTACATACATTAACGAACACAAATATACATAAACAAACATAAATGAACGCATTTTAATAAACACAAACAAACAAATATAAAACATATTATGGTGATATAATTTCTAAATGCAAATAATATTTGATAATTTTCTATTAATATGTAAACGAACATGAATGAACTTAAATGAACGATTATAAAAGAACGTTCACAAACATAAATGAACGAGTGAAACATGTGTTCATGTTCATTCGTTTAATTAAATGAACACAACATAAATGAACTTTTCGCTTAGCGTTTCATGAACAAGTAGAATAACTAACTCATCTATAAAGCTTACAATATTGCATTTATAGTACTTATTTCACCATTTTACTATTGTATTTAAAGTTAAGTATCACCACTAATCGGGTTATTCGGGTTAACCCGAAACCCGATTTTTTTCCAAAACTAAACCCGAACCCGACCCTATTAATAATTCGGGTTAACCCGAATAACCCGATTAATACTTTTTGACCCTATTTAACCCGACCCAAATTAGCTTATTCGGGTTCGGGTTAATCAGGTTCGGGTATTTTGAACACCCCTAGATACAACGCATTTTTATCCCCAATGTCAACCAAAATTATACAAGTTAAACACAATTGTATGAACTAAAACACAATGATTAACTTATAATTTCGTTGCCGATTATAACAATTTTTCCGGTGTCTTTGAAATAATTTACGAATTATCTAATCACTAAACTCTTGTTGTGAGGAATTAACTTTCTCTTTTATTTTTCTTCATCTCTCCAAGCAATCTAATTATTTTGCAACAAAATTGGCTTTCACCGTAATGAATTACTGAATTGGCCTTCAACGATCTCCATCGTCACATTATCTCATTGAATAATTAAATATTTCAGTTGTAAATAACCACCTCTTACTACTCCGATTGATTAATATTCAGTAAATAATGCAACTAATCAATCGAATATGATTATTATTGTTCTTCCAACGAAAAACTATAACCCTAGAAAAATTAAAAGCTTCCAGCGAATCATATTTAAATAGTGGATCGTCACTAAACCTCCAACTCGATTCGAACTGAAACATTCAGTCTGTTAGTAAAACACAATTAAAAGGATTTACGATAACCGATCAGAGCGTTACCTGGCATAGTATGTCGATTGTATTTTGGAACAAAGATTAAATACAATTTCGTAGATGATTTTGAAGGGGTTCTTAAGATTATCTATGCTTGAACTATGAGATAAAGTCAAAAGTACCTACAAAATAGCCTTAATGATCGCTATTAAAATGACGGTTCCATGATATTATGGACAATTTTGCCCCTAAGAAACAATACGAAAATGTAATCTTAAAAAACACCATGTTTTTTTTGTAAATTCTCATCTCAACCATTAGATTAGTTGATCTAATGGCTTATACTTATTCCTACCATTTTTACAAAACAATGTATTTTTACTATAACCTTGCCCTATATATATATATATATATATATATATATATATTAAGGGGATGTTTGGAATTCCTTACCTCCTTATAACTTATTAGGAGAAGTCATAAATTACATTACAAGTGTGTGAATTATTAATATTTCTTCTCGCATAATAAGAAAATCAAACACTTTTTTTAAAGGTATCATAAGCTATAAGTGGAGGCAAAAATAAGGAATCTCAGACACCCCCTAAGTCAACATTTAGTGATGTGACAAAAAAGAAAAAGTTATTCATTTAGCAAATCTTAAAAACTCTTACGATTTTAAAAAATGATTAAAATACAATATTTATTCATCTCTCATGAGAATAGGGGTGTACACGGACCGGACCGGACCGGACTAGAGCATGTCCGTGTCCGTCCGTTAAGCTTTTGACGGACAAACGGACGGTTCACGAACACTTTACCGAACGAAAATTCATGTCCGTGTCCGTCCATTAAGAAATTGAGTTTGTCCGTGTCCGTCCATGTCTGTCCGTTAATATTTTAAACGGACGTTAACGGACAATAATGGGCAAACGGACACTAATGGACATTAATGGACAAACAAATATATGAACATTAATAGACAACGAACACTAATGGACAAATATAAACGGTTACATATTGACACCAAGCATACATCTAAACAACTTCACATACAAATAGGAATTACACCATATAACATCCCAAATATACTTAACACTTAATATATTAACATAAAGTGGATCACTATAATATAAGAGACATCAAACATGTGTAGTAATATAAAAGTGTTATTAATAACACTAGAAATTCTGCAGTTAAATTACAATACTGGATAGATATAAACACTAACGATACCTGACGGACATTACCGGACGTAATCGGACGAACGTTACCGGACGTTCACGAACACTATCGAACGGACTTGGCCCTTGTCCGTGTTCGTCCGTTAAGCTTACCGAACGAAATTTTTGTGTTCATGTCTGGTTCGTTTATTAAACGGACAAACATAAACGAACTTCTTGCCGAACGGACGCCCGCGGACGTCCGGTTCGCTTACAGCCCTACATGAGATTCTATAGATAATATGAATGGATTTTGTTTTAGAATATACACAAAGTGTAGATTGATTGATTATAACACCTACACATTTGTCGCTAAATGTGGTTTTTAAACTTTTATACACATTTCTATTCGGAAAGAAAATATGAGGTATTGGGTAACAAAATGATTTCTTGTCATAATGCTAAAAAGTAGAAAACCCAAATCTAATTCAGATTCAGGCAATTGCTACATGAATATACATACGCACCAAACACAACTTTGAACATGCTGTTTTTACCTGCGAGTAACACCATCTATACATCTGGATCATTAATGAGAACACTTGCAAGTGTAACTTATTATTAAAAATACTAAACAGGACAGGACATGCGGAGACGAGGTAGGTTTTTGTTAATTGTAATGGGTTGGGTTAAGGCGGTAAATTTGACGGTAGTAGTTGGAGATACGAGGTTTCAAGAGATTATCCTTATCAGCAAAATCTTGTAGGGTAGGATGATAGATATTTTTATTTTTCTCATTTATAAAAAACAAAAGCAACTTGTTTTTAAACAAACTAAAATAGAAAGCTCCTAAAGAACATCTATTTTTACATGGTGTTTTCGATATGTCAATTCCAATCAATCATAATCTTCCTGCTCTAGTCACATTCATTTAAAAATATTATTTTTCTCATTACTCTTTTCTCTCGTAGTCATTCTCACATATTACTTTTTGGTGAAGAACAAAGAACATCTCCAATGTAACATTTCTGTTTATGTTTCATACAGTCAACATAACATGCCATATTATATCAGTAGTTATTACCAGTTTGTAATTCAAACTGTCACCTCATCACCTACGTTTCTTTTTATTTAATCTAAATCAATTTATGTCTTTCATAATTAATTATTCTATATTTCGTATAGATTAAATACATTATATAATATATAATAAAGAAAACAATTACTAGAAAAACACATTTTAAAATTAAACTTAAACATGCTATATTTATAGAAAAAAAACACACCTAAACATACTTAAACCTTTATTCTTGGAGTATTTGTTTGTGTGATGTATGTGAATGAAAGTGTGTATACAAATATGTATATATAGTATATTATAGGTTTTTTTCTATTAATAATTTAATAACTTTAAGAAATATGGAAAACATGTAGCAACTGAAATTAATTCCTTCGTAGTGAATTATCCCATCTTCTTCGAATGTTGGTTTGTATTTCTAACACACTTCACCTCGCACACACCTCCAAGGCTCCGATAGGATAAGGCACATGTGTTGAATTTCAAAACAACTCCACGTGGGATTCAAAACACCCCACTGGAGATGTCACACCCCAACTTACGGCGGAAATGTCGGGGCGTGAATTGATTGCCCAGTGCTCACAAGGTACTATCATGCAAATTGATAAATGACAATATCTATTTAATTGATTTAAATAAAACAATTACAGTTAAGTACATCAAGTATAAAGAAATTCTAACAATGATAAATTAAGTTTGTATCTAAAAGGGCATCTCTATGTGATCTTCATCTTTCTAAACAACCAAGCTGATAACCTGCAAATGCGTATAAAGTATATTTTTGTCAACACCACATATTGAGTGAGTAAAGCACCAGTTTAAGACACAACAGTAATAATATATAGTAAATAAAGAAACATGCAAATTGTTCCTGTGAGAATAATCAGTTAAACCATAGCATATAAAACAATCAATCAAACCATAAAGAAAGGGATAAACCGTTGCCATGCGAATGGGCATTGGTTACCAAAAGTGAGGTGTCGGTGAAACCATTGTCAATGCGTCGGACGCCAGCCACTACGACGGTCGTATGATCATACTAGACTGAGAATATGTTGGACCTCTCCGAATGCGGTTCAAATAAAGCAAGTAAGCAAATAGCAAGTTAGGCGTAAACTGATATACACACAAGGATTAAACAGTTACGGTTTTGAATACTAGATAATATATAAATACTGTAAATACGCATATGTCCCCAAAATGAGTTAAAATAAGTAAACAGTGGAGTGATTACTCACCTTAACGGATGAACGGAGGATCAAGTGATGATATGAAAAAGTAACAGTTAAACCCCTTCTGGATGCACCGACAAGGATTCCTAGTTAAATTTAATAATATAGATTAATTATAAAGATATAACAAAAGTAGTGGATTTAAGATTTCGATGATTAGAGTTATGTTTGGGATTAAGATGTTATTGATTGATCGATTGAACTCTACAATTATTGTTATTGTGAAATCATTATTATTAGTTGAAGTAAATAAATATGAGTTGAATAATTATATGATTATTTAAATAATATTTAATTGAATATAATTCAATTATAAATGTGTACATATATAAATATAACTTGCAATATATTAATTAATTTAAGACAAACGTTAAAATATATATTTATCATACAATAAGTATCGTAGATTATTTAACGAAAAATCTAATTTTATAAATATAATTAATACTTTAAAAGACAATTGTTACAAATTTTAAGAATGAAACATAGATATATATAATAAAAATAATAAGTTTATAAAAACGCTCAACGCCGAGAAAACGTGAATTTAAAGAGTCGGGTTTTAATTATGTTTATTTAAAACTATATATATATACTTATATTGTATATAAATAATATAAAGGTGCCGGTTTGATAAAATAAAGTTTATTTGATGTCTAATATTAATTATAAAATAACTATAATTTATCAAAAACTTTTAAATAATATAAAAAAATAAAACACCCAAAACTGGGCTGGTGATGGTGAGATGGTGCAGATGGGGGTATTATAGGCGCTGATGGTGAGATGGTGCAGATGGGTTTAATTGCAAAGTTATCAACCGTAGATGGTATATGAAGATGGTGATATACGACGGGTTCTTTATATGTCAATTCGTATAAAGTATATCATCTATTCCTAATTAAATGAGTCGGTGAGATTCGAGATAGGGAATATAGTGATTTGCACCAATCAGTTTCAACTATAATCCGAGAATTAAGGCTCAAGCTAACTTACGAGTCATGGGTTATGGGTTGCCGATAAGGAAATGGGTTTGGGTTAAAGGTGATTATAATAACTCAGATTTTGCTAGTTGGTCCCTCTAGTTTAGGTATCGTGACATTCATGATAAAACGAGGTACACTATATTCATTACGTAACAAGTAAACAATAAATCGGTTAATTCGTAGTACTTAAACGAGTAACCGACCGACACTAATTATGACCCGTATGCATACTGAGGGGTCATATACGAGTTATATATATGTTATAGAGGCTAACATATTGATATTTAGGCCCCAGTACGTTTAAAACTCTTTAAACGAAAAAGGTTTCGTTTATCGATACGCTATAAGCTTAAACGCAATCGTTAATATCAAAACAAGCATTGTAGCATCCGTTAAGCCGAAAAAGATTTATAAAACACTTATATGACATGTTCTAAGCAATCCGTGAAAATATTTTGGAATTTTACAACGAGTCGGTACGTTTTTCTTATTTTACAAAAATAAGCTGAAAAACACTCGTTTTTACGCTATTTCTTACACCCGAATTAATTTTCTTGCAAAAAACCGGACCCGAACTAAATTTGAAGTGGGCTTTTCATGTTTGGGCTTGTATGAATAGTTTAATGGGCCAAAACAGCCCATTAAGGGCCTTTACAAGATTCCGATCGGCCAGCCCCATCAAACATCACATTATTGTTTATAAACATAACTTCAACCTTAAGCTTTTGTTATTCATTCCAACATACTGAATTTTGAAGTCCAAGCAGCTCTAACCCCTGTTCTCTCAACTCCCTTTCAAAACCCTAAGGTAAGATCAAATTTTACAAAGATTTAACCAAGTTTGATTCATATAATTAACATATAAACATGTTTTAGTTAGTTTTAAACATGTTTAACCATCCAAAAACCCTAAAAATCAAGTAAAATTATGTTTTGATGTAAAACATGTTTACAAACCAGGAACATATATTTTTTGGTCAAAAACGCGGATTAGAACATGAATACAACGTTTTTACGGTTAGAAAGTTCGGTTTGAATCCAAAACCGAAACCCTAATTATCAAGGCTGTTACATGGATGATTTATGCTTGGTTTGATGTTATATGATATGTAGATATACTGAGTTTGCAACCCGAGACCCGGAAAGTCGTTTAAGCTAGCAAAATTCATCGAAAACCGACAAGGTAAACCCGTAACACTCGTTTAGGGGCTGCTTAGTATTAGGTTTTGACGTGCTTGTTGTTAGCTTGTGAAAACTTGCAGGGCCATTAGGGATCATATAAATGAGTCCCTGTTCAAATTTGGTAATTTTTCAATAAACGGAGAATATTTGGTGAATTTATTCCCGTTTATGAGCGTTTAATTGGGAAAAATAGCTAAACATATTGAAAAATTATGAAACTTTGTTTTAGAGTTTAATATGTGATGGTAAGATCACTGGTAAAGTTTGGGAATCATTGGAAATGTCTAAGTATGGTTTGTGCGATCATGGCTTAACCAAAATTTAACAGCCGAAAAACGCACAAAAAGGCATTTTGTCAAAAGAGTTAGGTTCTAGAAATTTTGCAGGGACTATGTAATAACATTGAGGCCATTGGTAAAAATTATCAGATTTTTTGGAGGTCGTTTGATATAAACGGACCATTTATTACACGATTATAACCTATTAAATGAATTTTTATAAATAAATAAATAATCATAAAATTTCTGAAAATATTTTTATAAAATTCTCCATGTCTTAATGTACTTTTACAAAAATTTACATAATTTATATATAAGTACATATTTAGTTATGATTAATCAAAGAATTAAATTATAATTGTTTTAACGAAACTGGCAGTTTTGTGTTTAACGGACTGACTGGTATGTCAAAATGTCAAAAGTGGTCAAAGATCATATTTTTGAATGATATTGATAAAAACGAACTTTTTACGAGAATTCCGGACAATTCGGGTGGATTGTGCGCGTTTTGTATAATCAAACCCGTGTAAAAACGGAAACGAACCCTGCAATCAAACCAGACACCGAAACTTTAAAATTCTTTCATAAATCAAATTATTTTATCAACCAATATATTTACTTAAGTTTTATGTGATCTTACCTAATCCCGAAACGTATAAACGATCAACTGAGCTAGGCTCGGAAAACGGTGAAACTGAGCCAAATCCAGTTTTAAACATTTCATAGTATACAACGTCACAATCTAAGACTATGGTCATGTTCTGGGCCTAACAGCTATACCCAGATTATCTATACAGCCCGACTTAGCTTGAACACTGTACTAGTAATAACGATACGATACCGTTTATAGGAATCAGGCTATAAACGAGACATCTGACTTATTGATAAGTGATTTCTGTGCGAACTACGATAAGGTGAGTTTCACGACCCCCACTTTCTAAACTGTTTTACGAACTTTTGGGGTGAAAAGCATGTTTACATAAACTGTTATACTTGAAAACGTGTGATGATGTGGATTATCTAAGTACTAACACTTGACAAGTCCCCACAAACACAAGTGATTAACTTCGTGCCGGTGGCGTGTGGATAGTACTATCGGTTTGACAAACCCAACTGTGACAGAGCCGGTGGGGTAAGCCGGAACATATGTAAAACCAGTTGCACATTGTCATTATATATTTACATACTGCTGTGTGGTGTTAGACATAGTACATACTTGGGGCAAAATGGCTGTTAAATGCCAACGGGAGCGCATGGGCAGGAGAGGCCATGCAGTATAGCTCGTTTCGGTTTCACTTGTGGCTTAGTATAATGCATCATACACAGACATATATACATACACACTGTAAACTTTACGAACTCGTGAACTGATTTCATTGATACTCGTGAAACTTGAAACTCACCAACTAGACGTAGTTGACCCGTTTTAACATGCTTTTCAGGTAAAGCAAAAGTGGAATGATTTGCTTACATGCTTGGTGTTAGGAAGAAAGTTGAATAGCTGTGAATAGACGCTGATATAATACTGTATAAGAAGCTCGTAAACCGATTATGTGTTTTTCACCTAGTTTGTAAACATAGTACCTACCAATGTAATATGATGTAAATTAGTTGTTGAATTTTCTTTATAAACAATGTGGTTGATACCAGTGTTATCTGTTACATTCCCGAATTACGCTTCCGCAACTACCTAGTCGGGGTGTGACAGAAGTTGGTATCAGAGCCATTGGTTATAAAGAATTAGGATGTCCCTTAGGATACCCTAAGATAACCGTAGGCTCGATTAACTCTGGGAATAAAATAATATTAAATAATATACACGAATGATTCTCGTGATGAACGCGAATGGACAAGTGGGTTATTATGGTCCGGAACGTAATAACAGACTTGTTTGTACGAGGAAATTCGAGAAGAAGTCGATAAACAATCGAATAGGTAAAAACAGCAACATATGTGTATAAAATATAATAATAGATAAATATTTGTGTATATAAACAATTATTTGTGCTTATGTGTATAAATACCTGCACGTATCTTACTATGATTAATATAGAAGGATATTATTCTTATCACTAACAATTGTGCAGGAATATGTCAAGATCTACTGATCGTGTACCTAATACCCTACCAACAGGGCCTGAGGAGGAAGAGGAGGATCCGGAAGAGGAAACTGAGGAGGAACCAGAGGAAATGGAAGAAGGTGCAGATGCGGTAATTCCTTACGAGGTACCCGCAGATCAACCCGACTTATCGGGTTACCGTTGTGACACCTACCCCCCTAGGGAATCCCCTAGGAATGTTACAGGACAGGGAGCTACTAGTGCTTATCGTTCACCTGTTAGAGCACCCAGATCCCCTACTCCACCTGTACAGCATACACCAGTACCCCCACCCACTATTAGAAACCGTCAGACCGCTCGCATTTCAGTGCGTCCACTTGAGCACACTTCTCTCCCACCTCGATCTACGTACCATAGGGGAGAAACATCACGTGTCAAGGTCACTGAGATACCTATTCCTACTTGGGGTTTACCCGCCCCGGTACCCGAGCCACCTCGTTATTTTGATTCAGCATGGTTTGGTTTAGCGACTGATCAGCTTTTAGACCACTCACATTCTATAAATAACCTAAACCTGCATAGATATGATATGCAAGATCACATGCGATACATGTAGCAAGAAATCAGAATTGTGCAAAGATCCAGTGCTCACAGCCACGGGCGTCAGGATCGAGCGATGATACCACTGGGGGTGTGTTTAGCGGTTAATGCGGCCCTAGTGGCTGCTGTTGTTTGGTTGTGGTTCCATGTTGCAAAGAATGGATAGGACATCGTAATCTGGTCTTATGTATATAGTCTTTTGATATCCCAAGCAGCATTTTGTTACAGCATGTTGGGCTGACTTGGGAGTTGTTTGTGGTTTAGTACTATTTCAAGCACTGACCCTTATCGGGTTAAGTCTACATGTCACTTAGTGACAAATTTTGATACGCATATACAAGCGCTGGCCTATACCAGGTTAAGCCTATGCGCTAATTTTGGATGCATATATACAGTAATGATTATAATTAATACAAACGTGTTTTCTTTGGCATAGTTATGTGTTGTGAAAGTGTAATATCGTAAAGTTGTGTTGATCATAGTGCAACGATATTGATTATTATATAATTGATTATTCTATAGAATGGCCCCGAGGAAAACAAACCCTTTGTCTGAGGCGGAAGTGGCCGCAATGATTGCTCGTCAACTACAAGCAGTGATACCAACAATTGTAACACAAGTCACTGCAGACATACGTGCTAACAATACTGTTAATCAACCTACGAGCACCACCACGGCCACTGTTAATACACCTCCGCCGGACACTAATGTAGCCCCGGGTGTTACTACCCCGGTGAATACTGATAATGTCATAAATAATAATAACACTCTCCCAACTATGAATGTCACTGGGAACCCAGAACCTGTTGTGCACCCTGATAATATCCCGAACCCAAACCCTGTACCGGTTGTTAATACAACTAATAATGATAATACTCGGACCAATAGCGATAATAATAATAATAATAACCGAGAACCCCCGTGTCAGGAGTACTCATACAAACAATTTACATCATGTAAACCGATTGAGTTTAAGGGTATTGAAGGACCTGGCGGACTGGTCAAATGGATAGAAAAGACCGAATCAGTAATTAATATCAGTGAGTGTCCACCGAACCGCGTGGTCAAATATGCTACCAGTATGTTTCTAGACCAAGCGCTGATGTGGTGGAACACGGTAGTCCAAATAAGGGGACAAGATGCTATTAATCGTATGTCATGGACTGAATTAAAAACCCTCATGCTAGAGCATTTTTGTCCTAAAAGTGAGATTCAGAGGTTGGAACACGAGTTATGGAATTTGGAAATGAAAGGAGCAGACCATGTGGGATACACGAATCATTTTAACGAACTGTCCCGCTTAGTTCCATGGTTAGTTACACCGGAAGCGAAACGAATTGAACGTTATATCTGGGGACTGACCCCTGCTGTGAGAAGTATAGTGAATTCAGTTGCCCACCCGACATTAGAAAGTGCTGTATCTCAAACGGGTGTCGTTACTTTTGATCTGATGAGAAGTGGAGTGATAAGGATGCCAGGTGAAACGACAAGTTTAAAACGAACTGATTATGGGACAAGAATACAAGGAAACCCTCAGAACAAACGGGCTAGTCCGAATACCCGAAGTTATGCCATGACCAGTTCTAATGTTAAACAAGAGACCTATAAAGGGACATTACCGAAGTGCAGAAGATGTAACTTTCATCATGTGGGTGATTGCAAACCGGTCGTTTGTCAAAAATGTGGAAGAACGGGACACTATGCCCCCAACTGTAGAACCCCCACCAACACTGTTAACCGTCCACCGCAATCAACTCAGCTACCTCGACCTCAACCAACCCGCCCACAACTCAACCAACAAACCCCACCTACCACGAACCTCAGTGCCTGCTATGAATGTGGCAGTACAGAACACTTTCGGAGATACTGCCCCAATTTGAACCCGAGTACAGTGAGAAGGCAGAACCAAGCACAAGCATCAACCTCCAACGCAGCTAAGGGACGCGCGTTTGTATTAGGACCGGGTGAAGCGCGTCATGATCCGAATGTGGTGACAGGTACATTCTTAGTTTCGGGTCAGTATGCTTCAGTTTTGTTTGATACGGGCGCTGATAGAAGTTTCGTATCTGTTAATTTCTTACCTTTAGAAAATATGCCAGTTAGTGAACTAACAAAACCATATACTATAGAACTCGCTAACGGTAAGTCTATACTTGTTAACCGAATAGTCCGAGACTGTTCCCTTATCCTAAACGACCACCCATTCCTTATTGATTTACTTCCAGTGGAATTGGGAAGTTTCGATGTTATAGTCGGTATGGACTGGCTATCTAAGTATAAAGCTGAAATTGTCTGTAAGGATAAGATCGTTTGAATACCTCTTTCGAATGATGAAGCTATGATTGTTCAAGGTGAGAAATCTGGTACGGTACTGCCTCTCATATCTCAACTTATGGCATTGAGATATTTACGCCAAGGTTGTACTTTATACTCGGCGAGCGTAACAGTTAGGGAACCCGAGGAAAAACGAATGGAAGACATCCCAGTGGTACACGAGTATTCAGATGTATTCCCCGATGAGTTTCCTGGTTTACCACCGACCCGACAGGTTGAATTCCGTATTGACCTGATACCGGGAGCAGCACCCATTGCTAAGGCACCTTATAGACTTGCGCCTTCTGAAATGCAAGAACTGTCCAACCAGTTACAAGAATTACTGGACAGAGGTTTTATTCGCCCTAGTTACTCACCGTGGGGAGCACCAGTGTTGTTTGTAAAGAAGAAAGATGGGAGTTTTCGAATGTGTATTGATTACCGGGAATTGAATAAAGTGACTATAAAGAATAGATACCCCTTACCTCGAATTGATGACTTGTTTGATCAACTCCAAGGTGGGAAGTATTTTTCAAAAATTGATCTTAGATCTGGTTATCATCAAGTAAGAATTCAGGAAGAAGACATACCAAAAACAGCTTTCCGAACTCGGTATGGTCACTATGAATTCTTGATTATGCCGTTTGGGTTGACAAATGCACCTGCAGTGTTTATGGACCTCATGAACCGAGTTTGCAAACCTTACCTTGACAAGTTTGTGATAGTGTTTATCGATGACATTTTGATATATTCGAGAAGTAAGGAGGAACACGAACAACATTTGCGGGAAATCTTTAAATTATTGAAGCAAGAGAAGTTATACGCAAAGTTGTCCAAATGTGAGTTTTGGCTACAAGAAGTACAGTTTTTGGGACATATTGTGAACCATCAAGGAATCCAAGTAGACCCAAGTAAAATCAAGGCCATTAAGAATTGGCAAGTGCCTAAGTCACCAAGAGAAATTCGTCAATTCTTAGGACTAGCCGGGTATTATAGAAGATTCATTGAAAACTTTTCAAGTATTGCACAACCTCTAACCCTCCTAACTCAAAAAGATCGAGCATATGAATGGGGAGAAGAACAAGAAATGGCATTCCAAACGTTAAAACAGAAGTTATGTGAGGCTCCAATATTAAGCCTTCCAGATGGAACTGATGAATTGGTGGTATACTGTGACGCATCTCGTAAAGGTTTAGGATGCGTACTGATGCAAAGAAAGAAAGTAATAGCATATGCTTCCCGACAATTAAAAGTACATGAAAAGAACTATACGACCCATGATTTGGAATTGGGAGCAGTTATCTTTGCATTGAAGATTTGGAGACATTACTTGTATGGCACTAAATGTACTATCTATACTGATCACAAAAGCCTACAACACATATTCGATCAGAAAGAGCTAAACATGAGACAAAGGAGATGGGTAGAACTGTTAAATGATTATGATTGTGAGATTAAATACCATCCGGGTAAAGCCAACGTAGTAGCCGATGCTTTAAGCCGAAAAGACAGAATCAGACCATTAAGGGTACGAGCACTCGGAATGATTGTTCAAAGTAGCCTAACCGAACAAGTTCGCGTTACACAAGATGAGGCCTTGAAGGCAGATCAGCTAGAAAAAGAAGAACTGCATGGAAATGAAAAGAATTTTGAGAAGAAAATTGATGAAGTATATTATTACAAAAACCGGGTCTGGATTCCAACACTTCATAAACTCCGAAAGCTGATTCTTGATGAAGCACACAAATCCAAATATTCTATTCATCCAGGTACTGATAAGATGTATAAGGATGTTAAAGAATTTTACTGGTGGCCTGGTATGAAAAAGGATATAGCCGTGTATGTAAGTAAATGTGCAACATGTGCAAGGGTAAAGGCGGAATATCAAAAACCTTCGGGAATGTTACAACAACCCGAAATCCCACAATGGAAATGGGAACAAATTACCATGGACTTTGTGACACACCTTCCTAAAACTTCTCGAGGACACAACGCAATTTGGGTAATTGTGGACCGATTAACCAAATCCGCACACTTTATTCCCATCCGTAACAACTACACCACCGAAAAACTTGCTCAAATTTACATCGATGAAATAGTATCTCGACACGGAGTACCTCTTTCGATTATTTCCGATCGAGACAGTCACTTTACCTCACATTTCTGGCAAGCAGTACAAGAAGCCTTAGGAACCCGAATCGACCTAAGTACAGCTTACCATCCCCAAACTGATGGTCAATCCGAACGAACCATCCAAACCTTAGAAGATTTGCTTCGTGCTTGTGTACTGGACTTCAAAGGGAATTGGGATCAACACCTCCCGCTCATTGAATTCTCTTACAATAACAGTTATCACAGTAGTATACAAGCCGCACCTTATGAAGCTCTATACGGGCGAAAATGTAGATCACCACTATGTTGGACAGAAGTGGGTGATACTCAAATTTCAAGATCCGATTTAATTCAGGAAACCACCGATAAAATTCACCAGATTAAGCCAAAAATTGAAAGCTGCCCGTGACCGACAAAAGAGTTATGCCGATGTTCGCAGAAAACCGTTATCTTTTGAAATAGGTGATAAGGTATTTTTAAAAGTATCGCCATGGAAAGGTGTTATAAGATTTGGAAAGACTGGTAAACTAGCTCCGAGATACATCGGACCTTTTGAGATTGTCGCAAAAATTGGTCCCGTAGCTTACCGATTAAAACTACCCTTAGAACTGAGCACTATTCACGACGTATTTCATGTATCGAATCTGAAAAAGTGTTTGACTGATGAAACGACAATAGTACCACTGGAAGATGTTCAGATCGACGAAAAGCTCAACTTCGTAGAAGAACCGGTAGAAATTGTAGACGGGAAAACCAAACAGTTACGACACAACAAAATTTCATTGGTAAAAGTTCGGTGGAATTCAAAACAAGGACCCGAATATACTTGGGAACGAAAGGACGAATTCCGAAAGAAATACCCACACCTGTTCCCTAGAAAACCGATGACACATTAAATTTCGAGGACGAAATTTCTTAACGGGGGGAGAATGTGACATTCATGATAAAACGAGGTACACTATATTCATTACGTAACAAGTAAACGATAAATCGGTTAATTCGTAGTGCTTAAACGAGTAACCGACCGACACTAATTATGACCCGTATACATACTGAGGGGACATATACGAGTTATATATATGTTATAGAGGCTAACATATTGATATTTAGGCCCCAGTACGTTTAAAACTCTTTAAACGAAAAAGGTTTCGTTTATCGATACGCTATAAGCTTAAACGCAATCGTTAATATCAAAACAAGCATTGTAGCATCCGTTAAGCCGAAAAAGATTTATAAAACACTTATATGACATGTTCTAAGCAATCCGTGAAAATATTTTGGAATTTTACAACGAGTCAGTACGTTTTTCTTATTTTACAAAAATAAGCTGAAAAACACTCGTTTTTACGCTATTTCTTACACCCGAATTAATTTTCTTGCAAAAAACCGGACCCGAACTAAATTTGAAGTGGGCTTTTCATGTTTGGGCTTGTATGAATAGTTTAATGGGCCAAAACAGCCCATTAAGGGCCTTTACAAGATTCCGATCGGCCAGCCCCATCAAACATCACATTATTGTTTATAAACATAACTTCAACCTTAAGCTTTTGTTATTCATTCCAACATACTGAATTTTGAAGTCCAAGCAGCTCTAACCCCTGTTCTCTCAACTCCCTTTCAAAATCCTAAGGTAAGATCAAATTTTACAAAGATTTAACCAAGTTTGATTCATATAATTAACATATAAACATGTTTTAGTTAGTTTTAAACATGTTTAACCATCCAAAAACCCTAAAAATCAAGTAAAATTATGTTTTGATGTAAAACATGTTTACAAACCAGGAACATATACTTTTTTGGTCAAAAACGCGGATTAGAACATGAATACAACGTTTTTACGGTTAGAAAGTTCGGTTTGAATCCAAAACCGAAACCCTAATTATCAAGGCTGTTACATGGATGATTTATGCTTGGTTTGATGTTATATGATATGTAGATATACTGAGTTTGCAACCCGAGACCCGGAAAGTCGTTTAAGCTAGCAAAATTCATCGAAAACCGACAAGGTAAACCCGTAACACTCGTTTAGGGGCTGTTTAGTATTAGGTTGTGACGTGCTTGTTGTTAGCTTGTGAAAACTTGCAGGGCCATTAGGGATCATATAAATGAGTCCCTGTTCAAATTTGGTAATTTTTCGATAAACGGAGAATATTTGGTGAATTTATTCCCGTTTATGAGCGTTTAATTGGGAAAAATAGCTAAACATATTGAAAAATTATGAAACTTGGTTTTGGAGTTTAATATGTGATGGTAAGATCACTGGTAAAGTTTGGGAATCATTGGAAATGTCTAAGTATGGTTTGTGCGATCATGGCTTAACCGAAATTTAACAGCCGAAAAACGCACAAAAAGGCATTTTGTCAAAAGAGTTAGGTTCTAGAAATTTTGCAGGGACTATGTAATAACATTGAGGCCATTGGTAAAAATTATCAGATTTTTCGGAGGTCGTTTGATATAAACGGACCATTTATTACACGATTATAACCTATTAAATGAATTTTTATAAATAAATAAATAATCATAAAATTTCTGAAAATATTTTTATAAAATTCTCCATGTCTTAATGTACTTTTACAAAAATTTACATAATTTATATATAAGTACATATTTAGTTATGATTAATCAAAGAATTAAATTATAATTGTTTTAACGAAACTGGCAGTTTTGTGTTTAACGGACTGACTGGTATGTCAAAATGTCAAAAGTGGTCAAAGATCATATTTTTGAATGATATTGATAAAAACGAACTTTTTACGAGAATTCCGGACAATTCGGTGGATTGTGCGCGTTTTGTATAATCAAACCCGTGTAAAAACGGAAACGAACCCTGCAATCAAACCAGACACCGAAACTTTAAAATTCTTTCATAAATCAAATTATTTTATCAACCAATATATTTACTTAAGTTTTATGTGATCTTACCTAATCCCGAAACGTATAAACGATCAACTGAGCTAGGCTCGGAAAACGGTGAAACTGAGCCAAATCCAGTTTTAAACATTTCATAGTATACAACGTCACAATCTAAGACTATGGTCATGTTCTGGGCCTAACAGCTATACCCAGATTATCTATACAGCCCGACTTAGCTTGAACACTATACTAGTAATAACGATACGATACCGTTTATAGGAATCAGGCTATAAACGAGACATCTGACTTATTGATACGTGATTTCTGTGCAAACTACGATAAGGTGAGTTTCACGACCCCCACTTTCTAAACTGTTTTACGAACTTTTGGGGTGAAAAGAATGTTTACATAAACTGTTATACTTGAAAACGTGTGATGATGTGGATTATCTAAGTACTAACACTTGACAAGTCCCCACAAACACAAGTGATTAACTTCGTGCCGGTGGCGTGTGGATAGTACTATCGGTTTGACAAACCCAACTGTGACAGAGCCGGTGGGGTAAGCCGGAACATATGTAAAACCAGTTGCACATTGTCATTATATATTTACATACTGCTATGTGGTGTTAGACATAGTACATACTTGGGGCAAAATGGCTGTTAAATGCCAACGGGAGCGCATGGGCAGGAGAGGCCATGCAGTATAGCTCGTTTCGGTTTCACTTGTGGCTTAGTATAATGCATCATACACAGACATATATACATACACACTGTAAACTTTACGAACTCGTGAACTGATTTCATTGATACTCGTGAAACTTGAAACTCACCAACTAGACGTAGTTGACCCGTTTTAACATGTTTTTCAGGTAAAGCAAAAGTGGAATGATTTGCTTACATGCTTGGTGTTAGGAAGAAAGTTGAATAGCTGTGAATAGACGCTGATATAATACTGTATAAGAAGCTCGTAAACCGGTTATGTGTTTTTCACCTAGTTTGTAAACATTGTACCTACCAATGTAATATGATGTAAATTAGTTGTTGAATTTTCTTTATAAACAATGTGGTTGATACCAGTGTTATCTGTTACATTCCCGAATTACGCTTCCGCAACTACCTAGTCGGGGTGTGACAGGTATGGACACAAAAATGGTTTAAAGTATGGTAAGGGTTAAAAATGCATATATGCCAACGTTATTTATATATATTATAAATAAATATAATACACAAATATTAATAAATTAAAAATCACTCGATCGACACGATAATTATATATATAGGTTTAGGATCATGTGAGAAAAAATCTAAAATTGAGAATTTTGAGAACCATTTTAGATAAAAAAAAACACTCTTCTTAACAAAAAAATAAAAAAAATGTATAAAACAAAAAAAACTAAAAAATAAAAAAAGTAAAAAAAAAACAATTTTTTTGTATTTTTCATCCCGGTTTTATAAAAAATAAAAAAAAAATTGAAAAAAAAATAGAGGTTTAACAAAATTATATACATATGTATAATACTTATTTTTTAAATTTTATACACGTTTTTTTTATAAACATATGTACATTTTAAGGTAAATGATAATGTACATAATTGTACATTACGTAACTAGAGATTAAATAAAATTATACACATGTGTACAATACAAAGTTTTTTTTATGAAACTGGAATGAAATATAAGAATTTTGGTTTTTTTTACTTTTTTAAAGTTTTTGTTTATTTTCGTTTTATGATTTTTTAAATATTTTTTAGAGGTTTTTTTGTGGCGCAAAATGGTTCTCAAAGTTCTCAATTTTCAAAGGGTTCTCTTAGGATCCTTACCATATATATATATATATATATATATATATATATATATATATATATATATATATATATATATATATATATATAATTATATAGAATTTCTCAAACACATAAACGGGTCGGGTAATCTTAATACGGAAAACCGAATTGTTACAGTCTCCCCTACTTTAGGGAATTTCGTCCCGAAATTAAAGAATACTATAACAACACTATTAAATTTTTAAGAAAATAAAAAGTTTAAATATAGATTTTAAAATTTATCATAACACATTGTGACAATCGTCAATTTCAGGTTAACTCCGTTAACTCAACTCCGTCAATTCAAACTTAAAGATCACTGAATCTATAACGCACACCTCATTACATTTAAACTAGGGTTTAAATGACGCTTGACACTTACTACATGTGTAGTCTTTCGGGAATTGCACCGAAACGCAAACGAGTTGACGCAAACAATTGGTGAATAAACGAAAAACGTCAAAACAATAATTATGTGATAATTATGTGTTAGACTTATGTGTTATGTGATAACATGTTATATAACGTTAACTCAATGTGCTAGAACTAGTTAATTAAGCTAGAAAAGAAACATTTGAAAGTTAAGGGACCAAAGTGTATTATATTATTATTATTAATATAAACCTAAAACCCTAACTCTCCTCTTCCTTTCTCTCCTAACCCGACGGCAGCCCCCCCCCCCCTTGCTTCTCCCTTGCGATCGGCCCTCATACACACACATACAATCAAGATTGTTCAAGTTTGATTGAAGATTAAGGTGCTAGGAAGGTATAAACGACTATCCTATGCATCCTTTATACTTAATTTCGATTTTTAATGGGTTAATTACAAACCCTAGATTCCGAAAATTTCATATATATTGTGTTCATATGATTTTTGTTTGAGTTGATGATGTATTGATGATGATTTGATAACTAGGATTGATATTGTTACATGTTAATTGTTGTGTCTTTGATTTTGAGATCAAATAAAACCCTAACCATGTATGTATGATGTAATTGATGTGCATGGATAGTGGTTATGGGGTCTAGAGTGTCATATGAACGGATTATGGTTTATAGATGATTAATATGTTGAGTTTTGTTGCAAACAGTTTCTGGACAGATTGTGTTGGTGATGTTCAATTGACTGTATCGGGGTGTAAATGTGAAAATTGGTTGAGAATATTGATACTACAGTAAACTAGGTTGAGTCTAGTTTCTAAAGAATATAAATTTGCAATTTTTGGACGTGTAAAAGTTAACCTTTATGATTTTACAAAAACGTTGTGCAAAGCTGAGTTGTTAGACCTGCTGTTAGGTTGTTTTGTAAATGTTATATCTCATGAACCACGAGACCAATTGGGTTGGTTCCACTTCTGGAAGTTGACTTGTTGAGTTAGGAACCTAACTCAAGTGGTCTTGCATTTGTTGGATTTTTCATTTAACGGGAATTTCAAATAACATTCTATTGCGCATGAATTTGACTGTTATGAGTTTGCTGTAATATTTTGATCATTGTGTGAAACATATGTGGAATAAAAATAAAATAAAATATGTTCTGGAAACATAATACATGTATGCTTTTGTGATGTTTTTTGGTAAATTAGTTGAGATGCTATGGTCGGTGGAATAGACTAGTTTTACAAGTAGAATTCTGTCATTAAGAAACTAGTTTCTGAATTTTGTAAAAGTTGCATGAAACATGGTAATTGCTAATTAATTGTCGTGTTTTGACCAAATTGCCCTTGCGGGGAATAATTGCTAATTAATTGTCGTGTTTTGACCAAATTGCCCTTGCGGGGAATAATTACTAGTAATGTACATTATTAATAAATGACACGTAAATAATTGTTCACACATGTATCGTATCACAAATGTACTTGTTAAGTCACACACGATTCACAAACAAACACGAAACGTATCTTGTGCTTAGGAATTATGTGACGGGTCTAGAGACTCGATATTAGTTCCGATACTTAGAAAATCTCCTTGTTGTTTTAGAACGCTAGAGAGAGTTTTCTGTGACGCGCATCACTTGGTGATTTATTTTGGGAATTCTTCGCAAACAGTGAGTTTCACTTACCCCTTTAAACTGTTTTAAACGCTTTTCACTTGGGGGAGATAACATACTCCGATAAACGCATTTAAGATTTTGTTAGTAAATTATATATCACTTGTAAAGGCTAAGTGGCAAACAAAACATTTGAAGTCCTACACATCGAACCGGTTAATATTTGGAATAGCGAGTCACTGTTGAGTAGTACTACTGGGTTTGACAAACCCCACCCAACGCTAAACTCGACTGGAGGTCGAGCGGGTGTAATTTTGGCTAACACATACCATGGTCTGGATGACCTGGTGGCAAGGCACTTGATAAACAGTCAGCTTCGGTGTCGAACACTTAGTAATACTTGTTGTATAGGCTAGCTACCTATCGATATATAATTGATTTAACACTATCTGGTAACGCAAAAACACTAAACGCTTTATTTTATATAAACTTGTGAACTCACCAACCTCGTGTTGACACTTTTAGTATGTTATTCTCAGGTAGCCGAGGCGGGCGCGCGGTATAGGATCATGCATTGTTTGAAACGCTTTTGTTTATGCAACCTGATTTTAAACTGTTATTATGGGGTTTTGAGTCGTCCTGCGGGACGCAACTTTTATCTTTTGGTTTTTACGCTTCCGCACTTATTTTCATTCAAACGTTTTTATGGTTTGATTATAACTAATGATTCCGATCATGTTAGTTCACACCCTCTGACGGTAAAACTCCGTTAGTGGATTTTGAGGGTGTGACACACATAACCTTGAATAATCAAAACAACGCTCCAAATGGAAATCCGATAAGAACACTTATATATAGGATGTACCAGCGGCGTATCCACCATGTCCTTATCATCTCTACATTTATACCGTTATCCCAACTATTTTCGGTTCTATATTATGACACATAATTGCACGCATGATGATTTTCATGCGAGTACTTTGATAATTATGTTGGCCTTCATAATTACTTAGATCGTCGGATAGTCCGCATAACTCGTCCCATCGTGTGTGTTACAAAACATTTGAAAGATATGATTTTCTTTTAGAGAAAACAAGAATCTTAATACGTTTTGGTTGTAAAAGATCGTAGTTGTGTAAAATATTACTAAAAAATAAATTTGAACTCTTGAGTTAATTTAATAAAATATTAAAGTTTCTAACACGCCTCTTGGTAAAAGTTATAAATTCTTGGAAGTTTGAAAGGAAATGATTCCTTAGGGTTGAGAGTGAAACGAATTAGGATGAATGAGGTCAGAGCTAAATTAGGAGTACAATATTATAGGAAGTTGTTGATGTGCTAAAAGTAGTTATAATATCATTAACTAAAATTTTGCTAATCTAGACATTAAGTAATAATTCTACACTCTTAACTTAACTAAAACTACTAGCCGGCAAGTGAACCGGTTGACTCTAGTACAACTAAGTCCGGATATCGAACCCACGAGACTCTTTTAGTTACGTAAACTAGCTAAATTAGACTTAACTATAGACACGACTATTTATTTATTACTAAAAAGGGGGTTTTACTAAAAACTAATATTAAACTAATTAATAAAACTAAAGACGACTTAAATCTAGACTTAATTTAAATGATGACGAACAACCACCTAGGCTAGAATCTCTAATGCATCAATTATCAAATGGTTGGAAAATGCTAAGTTATGGAACCGGGATCTTAAACTATTCACTTAATCAGGGGCGGATTTAGCCCTTTTGTAAGGCCCCGAACCCGGTAGCCCTACTTTAGCGTCGGATTTACTCATAAACACAGTTCTTCAAATCAGAGTTTATTAAAACCTTTCGCGGAATATAAAACATCAATGATTTGTTACAAAACGTTAAACCTTTTCTTTGATACCATAACACAAAACTTTATATTTAAAACATCTTTACTTCTTTCTTCAGATGCCAGCCGTTCAATCCATGCCGTGTGTCATCCTCATGCTAACTCTGTAATCAGCTCACCTGCGTGCATACTAAAAGTCAGCTACGCTGAGTGAGTTCTAGTTAATCGAACGCCATACAATACATACACATACATACATATCCGTAGATACATATCCATACTTCACTAGTTACCCTTCTGTTCTACTTACATACTTGCTACCATACATACATACATATCTACAATCACTAACCTCAGTCTACCGAGAGTACGTTCATAGTTCACCGTCTATACCTGTACTCAAGGTCGTGAACACGTACAAAGGTCCGCAGTCCTTACCTATGTTCACCCTTTGTGGTACGTGCAAGGTCCGCAGTCCTTCCCTATACCATCCTACATCCACAACACGTACAAGGTCCACAGTCCTTCCCTATGTTGCAACCTAAACCATAGCACGTACGAGGTCCGCAGTCCTCCCCTATGCTACCACAATACAACTACAGCACGTATAAGGTCCACAGTCCTTTCCTATGCTGATGCCTATCTATAATACGTATAAGGTCCGCAGTCCTTAACTACGTTGTCGTCTATTATCTGTAACACGTATAAGGCCCACCGTCCCTATCTACGTTTACATCTATCATCTACTTTACGTATAAGGCCCGCAGTCCTTAACTACGTTTACATCTATCATCTACTTTACGTATAAGGCCCACAGTCCTTAACTACGCCATCACCAGCCGAGTCTATGTCCGACAAAAGCTAGAGGGATTTGCCATCCTAACTTACTATGTCGAACGTAGAACTCACATACCATTCGTGTACCTGTATACACCTACTTCACATATACAATAATTACATCATAGCATAAGAACACCCTAGGCGTTCTTTACATCATTCATTTAACAACCATACAACCGTCATTTCCTTCTTTTGTTAACTTTATTACGTTCATACACAGAAACATACATATCATACTTACCATATTTATAACGTTACAACCTGACAGTACGTGCAATATCCGAAGATCGTTCACGTACCATCAAGCAATCATTCATACATATCATACTTACCATATTTATAACGTTACAACCTGACAGTACGTGCAATATCCGAAGATCGTTCACGTACCATCAAGCAATCATTCATACATATCATACTTACCATATTTATAACGTTACAACCTGACAGTACGTGCAATATCCGAAGATCGTTCACGTACCATCAAGCAATCATTCATACATATCATACTTACCATATTTATAACGTTACAACCTGACAGTACGTGCAATATCCGAAGATCGTTCACGTACCATCAAGCAATCATTCATACATAAGGCATACACTTATCTCTTAGGATAAGCGTATTAACAAACATATTGAGTATGCACACAGCCCCGAAAACATAACACATAAATGGGGCTAGAAACTCACCTGAATACTGTTACGCTCTCCGTTAATAGTTATTCCCCTCTTGAGCTGTGCACGGCTAACTGTATAATATTTACACGTATCAATTAACTACTACTACTCGCTTTGTATTTCTATCTATATATGACCCACAACGAACGGGGGTCCGGGGGCAGCGCCCCTGGCAGCAGGGTTCTAGGGGCGGCAGCCCCTAGCGGGGTCCAAGGGGCAGAGCCCCTGGCTGGGGTTAAGCTGCCAGGTCAGCTTGGAAAAATTTTATTTTCGATAACTGCCTTACCACATTTTCCATTAGGTTTTTAATTTATTTTATAAACGAACTTCACTTCAGGCGAAGTTAAACCTTAGGCGAACTTGGCTTCAGGCGAAGTTATACCTTAGGCGAACTTGGCTTCAGGCGAAGTTAAACCTTAGGCGAACTTGGCTTCAGGCGAAGTTATACCTTAGGCGAACTTGGCTTCAGGCGAAGTTAAACCTTAGGCGAACTTGGCTTCAGGCGAAGTTAAACCTTAGGCGAACTTGGCTTCAGGCGAAGTTATACCTTAGGCGAACTTGGCTTCAGGCGAAGTTAAACCTTAGGCGAACTTGGCTTCAGGCGAAGTTATACCTTAGGCGAACTTGGCTTCAGGCGAAGTTATACCTTAGGCGAACTTGGCCGTAGGCGAAGTTATACCTTAGGCGAAGTTACGCTTGAAGGCGAAGTTACGCTTGAAGGCGAAGTTCATCAGGCGAACTTGATCTTGCAGGCGAAGTTGTCGCGCTGCAGATCTGTTTGCCCATAACTCCTTCGTTTCTTAGCCAAATAACTCGATTTTGGTACCCACGGAACCGTATGATCGGCGCCTACAAACCCCAACCATCAAATCGGCCTAAAATCGACGTTTTAGGGGTCCGATTTGGGCAGTTGGGTTTCGGGTCCGGTTAACCCATCCAATCCTAACCATTTTCAGTAATAATAGCTTTGTTAGATTAGTTCTTACCTTACCAACTCAGATCTATCAACAAATCTCGGGTCTCGGCTTCGAATCTAGATCGGTTAGAATGTGTGTGTTTTGAGGGTGTAAGGAGTGTGTGTTAGGGAGTTTGGTGAGAAAATGAGATATTTTGGGATTTTGGGGGTATTTATATCCCTGAAATCCCATTCTCATTTAACCTATCTCAATTAACCCAAGTCCATAACCCACTTCCATTACCCGACACTAGCCCGACCCATACCAACTCCTATTCTTTTATTTATTTCCTGATAACCCGAGTAAACTTCCCATCTATTAATAAGTAATATAATTAATATTACCTTTGAAATTTCGGGATGTTACACCTTTAGTAGGGTGGGCTCATGCCCACCGTCCGATACAATGAAATCAAGGATTTTTCATATATAAAGAGAAGAAAATAAAGGATTTTTGTGTGATGCCCATCGTCCGATCTACACTGAGATTAAGGATTTTTGATATATAAAGAGAAGAAACTTAAGGATTTGTGTGTAGTCACCGTTGTTAAAAAAACTTGAAAGCTTCAATGGAGAATTTGCTTTGTTGGGGAAGAAGAAGTAGGTGACAGGAGAAAAGTTCATCATAAAAGTCAAATAGGTTATAAGCTAGGAAGCCTAAAATTTACATATTAGACTCTTTAAATTAGAATAATATTATAAATGAGCCTTTAAGTTTAATTTAGTATTTATATTACTTATAACGTAATATATTATTACAATATTTGGTATTACCGTATTAACTATTAAGTATAACTTATTACAAATGTTGAGTATAATCATAAGTAATTATATTGAGTAGATGAGTGATATATTTTGTTGCTAGATTGCAACTTAGAATTGTTTTCATTCTTTTTTTATAGTTAAAAATGTTGTTAAAGTTTATCAAAATTTAAGTTAATAAGTGAATAATTTTAGTATTGCTATGTAAGTAATCGTGAATTGTTTTTTCATTATTTTTTGTTCTGTCTTAAATTTTGATAACTTTATTTGAATACATATTTAACTACTAATTTACATAAATATCATTTTTTCTTTTACAGTTTAAGCCTATGTTAAATACGCGATTGGTTAATTTGAAAGCCTTAGTCACTAATTTGAGATGTTGTTTTGTTACTTTTGTTTGGTTTAACTTTCATATCCAACTCATTTTAACCTGACCCAAATTGTGCCCACCCTACCAAAAGTTTCTGTATTTGTCTATGCACTTAATGGGAAACCGAACAGGACCCTTGACCCTTCTCAAGAAGACACATATGGAATCCTAATAAGCTATTAAAATTACCGGTTTTAATTAGACTCACTTACGGTCACTAATTTATTTTATGACAAGTACCTCTATAAGAAATCCTACCTTACAGCGCGGAATTCAAAGGTAGTTTAAAGAATTCACTCGACTAGATAGACTAAGCTGATAAATCAAACCTAGACGGACTCCTTACAAAGAACTAAATCTAGCAGTTTTAACCAACCAAGATCTATCACCTTACAGCTATTTAGATTAGCAGCAAACTTAAGTCTACTTGATTAATTATTATTGTTCCTATGGTATTATTGCAAATCAACCATAAACTAGTCAAAAACACACAGTAGATGACCTAACAGAATCCTATATTATGACAGACAATCATCAAGGAAACTATGAAACAATAAAATTCACCAAACAAACTTAAGCACACATATGCATCGAACGAAAAAATCAACAAACCTGTTACTTAGTCATAAACCATAACAAAAACAAAATCCAAACCAAATTTCAAAATCAACAAAAGTTCATCGTAACCTAGAAGGTCTAAGGGTTTAGCCAACAACCATACTCAAGAACAAAAGAAAATAACTTGGTTCAAATAATGAATTTATAAAGATAATAATAAATTCAAACCAATAATATTAATGATGTTTGGTTGAGTAGGTGTTGAACCCATACGCTCTCCGCTCTCAAACCAACGCGCTTTTCTCTCTCTCTCTCTTTTTGTGGCAGCCCTCAATTCGTTCGTTCGTCTCCGTAGGGTTCTTTTTTTTCTGTTTCAAAATCAGCCGACCATTCCCAAGTAATAATAATTGAGGCCCATCTAATGTATCCTTTGTTGTTTACATGAGCATCCTTAACTAAAAAAAAGGCCCATGTTCAAATATGTTAAACAAGCCCATCTTCTATTTGTTGATATCTTTATTCTAGTGCACGTATTATACTATGTGGTGCAAATTGAGCTCAATGTCACGTGCATTTATTTGTATGGGATCAAATCAACTGCATCACAAATTCAAAACATGAAATCAACATTTATATTAAATCATTATATTTAGTGATGCTTTTATTTTATATATTACGAAGCATACATTTTAAATTCTAACTAATTAAACTGTATTAACTTAAAAGAAAACCGATAGATATATAAAATGTTTAAAGGTTTACACGTTGGTCGCAAGTTTAGTATAAGTACTCTATTTCAGCTCATATCTCTTATAGAACCTTAAAATCCCACATATGAACCAAATAAAATAATATTCAATAAAACCTGGCTCAAATGTACTTAAAAGCGTAAGAAATATTTCTATAATAATATGTATTACTTAGCTCATATCAGTTGTCTTTTGAAAAGATAGATTTTATTGTATGAGCATAATCCCTTGAAATTAATAAATTATTAGAATTTAAATTGTTTAATTCCAAAAATCGAATAACGATTTTTTATAATGTATGATTAAGAAATATAAAATATGTTTAGATAAAAATGATAAAAACATCTCCTTTGATAAACTTAGTTATGATTGATTTGATTTAATATAACTTGATTAATTAGATCTATAAAAATTTGGATAATTGAAGTTTGATTGAATTGAAATATTTTGATTAGGTTGCAAAATAGGGTTTAATAGGATAAGTTTGGAAATTTTTAAGCTTGATGAATATGATTGAATTGAGAACACACATGGCGTGGGTGATTAAGATTTCCATAGTTGTAGCAATTACAGGTAGCAGGGTATAAAATTTGAGCAAACGTCGTAGCATGGGGTTTAGAATTAGACGACATAGGCTATTGTAGAACGTCTTGTGGTACATGAAAAGTATTAACAAAATAACTAAACGGTTGCATTGGGTACAAAACGATATGCGGATTGAATTGAATAGTGATAGAGGCAAGTGAAGCATAACAAGTGTATTTCGTCGTAAAGTTTCTTGTTTGAGACGCTAAGATTTTGTTGAGATTGATTGATAACTTGATTGACTGCATATAGTTGATGTTTTAGTGTAAGGCCCTGTTACCGGTGCTTTACTTTTCATGTCGGATTTACTCATAAACGCAGTTCTACAAATCAGAGTTAATTAAAACTTTCGCGGAAACGTAACTTCAATCATTTGATACAAGATATACAAACTTTTCTTTAAAACCAGAATATAAAACATCATATTTATAAAATCATTTCTTCAATCATCAGATGCCAGCCGTTCAATCCATGTCATGTGACATCCTCATGCTAACTCTTAAGTCTGATCACTTGCGTGCATACTAAAAGTCAGCTACGCTGAGTGAGTTCTATTTAATCAAGCAACTTATCATACACCCACTACTTGCATTTATATACGTGTCCGAAGACACATAGTCGTCTAACTAACCCGCTCACCTCTCCACTAACATCTTATTTACTCCTACAGCTTAGCCACTTGATTACGGAAGCACAACGAGGCTTGCCCTCCCACGTACTTACGTATTGCCACTTATTTAACGAAGGCACGTTGAGGCTTACTCTCCCACGTACTTTCGTCATGCCACTTAATAACGAAGGCACGCATAGGCTTACCCTACCACGCGCTCACGTTATGCCACTTTAATAACGAAATCACGCATAGGCTTAACCTACCATGTACTATCGTCATGCAACTAGCACCCTTACTAGACCCTTATCCACTTCTATCACACTCTACTTCTACTTGTCTATAACACGCTTCCTTCCAATTCGTTATTGACATAATAAGCAAGTCACATCATAGCATTCATACACACTAATAACCATTTGGCAATCACTATCCTTGGCTATACGTGCAATATCCGAAGATCGTTCACACACCGCCAATCATTCATAAATAACTCCAATATAATAACTAAATTGTAAATCATCTATAACAAACACTTAACACTTAAGGTAAGTGTATTCACACTTCACATCAAGTATGCACACAGCCCCGAAAACATAACAAGGAAATGGGGCTAGAAACTCACTTGAATACGGTTACGTTCGTCATTAATGGTTACCCCTTTCTTGAGCTGTGCACGCCTAACTGTTTAATGAACACAATATTAAATACTACTCTAGCCATTCTCATTGTTTACTTAATTATTCTTAAGTGTCTAAGCCGGTTTTACTTCATTGAATCTTTACCGGTTAGTTAATCGTTACTCGTTAACCTTTAAATGTATCTTTTATAAATTACCAAAGTCTAGGGGCTTCTCTGTAATTAAAGCATTCTATCTTAAGTCCAGGGACCACTTCTGTCATTACTTTAAAGTCGAATTCTTTATTCAGAACACGGCCTGATTCGTTATCTGAACAGAGGGTGAATAACGAATAATCTGATTCGTTATCTTAACGTAACGAATTGGTGAATAGTGAGTCTCTTGATTCGTTATCTTAACATAAAGAACTGGATAAGTAACGAATCACTTGATTCGTCATATTAACATAACAAACTGGCTTTCCATAACGAACTGACTTTAACGAATGATCATCACGAACTGCTTAATGAATTGAAGCTAGTTCGTTACTCTTCCTTAGCGAATCAACTTAACGAATTACCGTTAATTCGTTAACTCTCCGCTAATGAATTAGGGTTAGGTCAGAGAATGTCAGAGACATTCTCTCACATTCGTTACCTCGTAATCAGAACTCCATCGCCGCCTTTCCGGCGCCGTCATCGCCGGAAAACCGGGATCTCGCCAGAAAAGCGAGATCTCGCTAATTTCACCGTTTTCGTCCCGTTCGATCCAGATCTGAGCTATGGTGACCCCTAAGCTCATCTTTTGACTGGTTTATACCCGATTCCATCCAGATGTCGTGACTTTAACGGTTTAAGGTGTCGGCTCGTCGTTTCGCGACTAGATCTAATGGGTTTGAATCAACACAATATCATATTATCAATACCTCGGGTTGGGATCGATTCTTCTTCTTGGTTTCGGCTAGAGAGAGAAAGTAGGATGAGAGAGAGCTAAGTGTGTGTGTTTTGGATGGTGTATGGAATATGTGAAAAATGAATGGATTAATGGGTGATTATGGTTTATATACTATGGGTCATGGGCTTGAGCCCATGGTCTATCTTCCTTCCTTTCTAATCCAAGTCCATTACCCATATTACTTAACCCAACACAAGCCCGACTCATAATAACTCATACTTTATTTTATTATTTCTCTACTAACCCGAGTAAACTTTCCCACCAATATCAAATAATATAATTAATATTATTTTAGAAATTTCGGGATGTTACATTTAGGCTTGCGTTTTATTGTTGCCGTTACCAGAATGAGTAGGGGTAAATGAAATTGAATTTATTAGCGAAGAAGTTAATGAACAAGATTGAATTGATTGTATTTATGCTTTGAAAATTGAGTTTATATTTTAGAGATCGCAGGAGCTATCTCCTTGACTAAACATGCGGGCATGAGGCGGTTAAAGAGAATAAATAACTGATGATGTTTGATGTTGAAAAAATATTCTATGATTAATAAAGATGTGTTTTAATGAGAAGATTGAATAATAGTGTAAATTTCATATGAGTTATTGCGTAAAACGAAACTTAAATCATGTGTTATGCTGATGTTTATTCATAACTTAAGGATGAGTTAGAATTCAAATTGAAAATCAATGAGTTAATTTGATGAGTGAATAAGTTTTGTCAAAGTTGGACATGTTTTAAGAAATTACAATTTGAAATTAATTACTTGAATATGTCTAATAGTTTATGTATATGATGTCATGAGTATTAAATTGTGCTAAATTATTTAAATTTATTGAAGTATTTATATTATAATAATGTGATAAGATGAATATGTGAAAACCGATTTCAATGAGTGTAAATTGTTTTGGTTAGCTCGTGATAACCGAGTCTTGATGAATGAAGGGTTTGTATCCAATCAGGTGAATAAAAAAATGTTTTGAGTGTATAAATAAATCGAATTAATAGATCTTGATTCAAAAAGTGATTTAATAAGTAACTAACTGAGTAACTGAATAATATAATAATAGAATAATTAAACAATTAAAACAAATCATAAATCGTTTGGTATAAAATCCAATAAACAAACAAATAAACAAATAACGAATATTTTTCGATGTGTTGGGTTTCCCATGAGCTTTCAATGGAATTTTGTTTCCTCAACTTATTAGCACACCAAAACCAAAACAAATGTGTGAGTTGGCCTCCCATGAGCATTACATGGCAATTTGAATGACCCAACTTAATTAACGAATTTAACGAATCAATTAAGTTTGTCGGCCCATGAGAGTTACATGGCGATTTAACCGACCAAACTAAGTAACGAATAAATGAACTCAAGCATAAGTAGTTGAAACATCTCGTATGTCACCACTAATGATAATGTTCCAACAAAATATCGCAAATATAACAAATTGTGCAAATGTACAGTTGGCGTGTCTATAGCGTCCCATGGGTTTTACACCCGACTAGACATTTAAAAACAATAAAGCACAATAAAGGGTGTAACTGTTTAGCCGGTTACGTTAAACGCTTAAAGTGTCGGTCGCATGACAATTCCTACAATGACGGGAAATCATGTCACACTCCCTAGTTTTAAGTGAAAAAGAGCAAAAACCAGTGTTTTAAAAACCGGTTCAAACCGGCCGGTTGAACTGGTTAAACCAGATTTCGCACCTTAGGCCGGTATTTTGAGTCCGGTATTTATGACCGGTTTGCTAGAACATCGTACCGGCGGTTTTTGTCTAAAATACCTATTTTTACCGGGAAACCGGTTTTAAGCCCGATAAATTTTTGAAATTTGCGGCCCATATTTTTTCAAGAATACTTTTAACCCAACAATTAATATTCAAACTTTTAAACTTTATGAATATTTTTTAAAAATTGATTGCTTTTGCATTATTATTCTAATATGGATTAACTTTAGAATTATTTTTTGTTATAAGAATCATTTAGTTTTTGGTTATTTTTGGATTGAAGTTACATTGATAAGAAATTATAAGGTAAACTATTCAACCGGTTGAACCTCCCGGTATAACCCGGTTCAACCGGTTGTACCATTTTTAGCTCAATCCGGTACAAGTAAAATACCGGTTTTTAAAACATTGGCAAAAACAAAGCTAGGAAATTCTCAAGGAAATTTCGGACAATAAAAGGCAATCTAATAAAAATATTTTGAGGTTGAGGCACAGCCTCAGAGTTATATAAAATATTTTAAGAATGAGACATAGTCTCGAAGCAATAAAATATTTTGAAGGTAAAGCATAGCTTCGGAGTTGTGTGTGCATAACAATAAAATAAACAATTAACTAAGCAGTTAAATAATTACGTAATCTAACACGATAATTACGTAAGCTGTAAACAATCAAATAGAACACATCAGGTAAACAAATAAGCATGTATGGGGCTCCTAAGCATGTTACTAAGGCACCACTAACAACATATCTTAAACCTTCGGCTCTGATCTCAATCTGTCACACCCCAACCTACGGTGGAAATGCCGGGGCGTGAACTGATTGCCCACAGCTTACAAGGTACTATCATGCAAATTGATAAACGACAATATCTATTTAATTGATTTAAATAAAATAATTACAGTTAAGTACATCAAGTATAAAAAAATTCCAACAATGATCAATTAAGTTTGTATCCTAAAAGGGCATCTCTATGTGATTTTCATCTTGTTAAACAACCAAGCTGATAACCTGCAAATTAGTATAAAATATATTTTTGTCAACAACACATGTTGAGTGAGTAAAGCACCAGTATATATAGTAAATAAAGAAAGATGCAAACTGTTCATGTGAGAATAAACAATTAAACCATAGCATATAAACAATCCATTCCCTACTCGATTCTAAAATGTTTGGCAATTCATAAGCATTCTTAAACGGGTGACAACGTGAGGTTTGTACATCTTTTGAACTCAAAACCAGTGTTCAGGTCAAAATGAGCAGCTTTTAATTACTGATCAAAAAGTAGAATCACCTTTTTGTGTTTTTTTTTCCTGTAACTTTATTTAACTACAAATATTCTAAAAATGATAAAAAAATCTATAATATCCAAATGATAATCTAATTATTGAAATAAAAACAATTGAAAATGCTTGGTAATTAATATGAACCACCATTTGTTTATGATCGATGCAAATTCATTTGGGATACCGACACTTGACTTATTTGTTTGTTTATTGGAATTTATACAATATACATGTCCATCGGGCGGGTCCACTGCTAAGTCATTCGTTTGGGATACCGACACTTGACTTATCAAGCATTCGAACATTATACTTTTCATAAACTCGGATCCGGTTCTCGGCCCACCATTGTTCTGCTTGCTTCTCTCTGAACCGTTTTCGGCTGCAAATCGAGTAGGTTTTTAGATTAAATCAGGATTTTAATAGACGTGTTGGTCGAGTAACAGTTCTAAACGAGTTTCAAAATTGTTCAATACTTTTAAAAGGAGATATTTGATGTGCGAAACGGTCTATTAAAAATATAACCTAACCTAGACACTCTAGTTTTAAATTTATAAACCTAGACTCTCCTAATGCTAGACCACTAGACAGGCAAGTGTACCTATCAACTGTAGTAAAGCCTAATGAAATCCGGATATCGAACCCAAAGGACACTAGTGACACCTAAACTAGACTATGACTAATAACTTAAATAAATTGATTTAATTGTTTTTTTTATGTTTTTTAATTATTAAATATAAACTAAATAATACTTACTCTAAAACTAGAAACAGACAAATCGGTTTAGAACTCAAATAGGGGAAATAACGACCTAGGCAAGGAATCCTACTAGTCAACTCGTAAACTCTCGGAATTGGATTTATGATTGGTACCGTATTCTAAAAATATAAAACTTAAGGAATAACTTAAGTATGCTAGATCACCTTCCAGTCTCACCAACAATACCTAAGAACCCTAAATATCATGTAGGCTTAACGGTTTAATGGTTCGATTTACTTCCCGGTCTCACCTTACCTAGCTATGCTAAGGTACCCAAAGACTAAATTACCTCCCGGTCTCTCTAATCACAAAACACCCTAAGGCGTAAAGGGAAATTGTTATTGAATTCGGTTATAACTCGGATATGTAAAAATCTAAAGGAATCTAGGGTAACTCACTCCCGTGCAATTACTACCCAAACCCGCAAAAGACCAAAACAAATGACACTTAATAACCCCCCGCTCTCTCAAGTGACAGAATATAAGGTATCTCTAAACTCTCAATTACCGTTCCTATGGAATACGTTAACAATAAATCATAAACTAGTTGTATACACACAGTAAACAACCTAATATGCATCCATACATGAAAGACATTCACAAAGATGCATATAGAACAAAAACTGATTATAAATTAATACCAAATACGCATATGCATCACAACCAAATACAATAAAAACTTTACCAAAGCATGAACCAATCAATAATAATCCAAAACCAAAAATAAAACAAGTCAAAAAAGTAATCATCCAAACCTAGGCAGTATAAAAGTTTAGCCAATCATAATAATTGATGAAACAAAGATAAAACAAATATTTCGGTTCATCGAAAAAGAAATAAATATAATTCACCTACTAGGGTGCTTAATTAATTGAGGTGCCTGGTAGCTTAAATTAATTCTCCAGCCTGCTTGCTTGTTTCTTTCACCGTTGAATTATTTGAGGTGCGTGCGTGCTTTTTTTCTTTTCTTTCTTGATTGATCGCACCAACAGGGCGGCCCCCTGCCTTGCCTCGTCACCAATTCAACTCCTACTCCTTTCTTTTACCAGCAGTAGGGTAAAACAAAACCCTTTCGCCTTTCGTGACCAATTGTTGGGCTTCAAAACCCACAACTAAAATAGATCTTTAATTTATTAAGCCCATAAATATTATGATTACTTCCTATAAAACGAAATAAAATATAAATATGAATTAATGAAGTCGGCTACATTGAATTCCATAATTTAAACATAAAAGCCGAGGCTAATAATTCACGTCATACTGGTTCATTTAAATTAAGTAACAAAGTAATTATTTTAATTAATATTAAACTAGGGGTACCATAATAATAAAACGTAATATAGTTTTGGAATTTGAATGGATGTATCTTATTTAAATTATATATTACGTTTTAGCCTTATGTCTCTTGTACCCATAGAAATCCACATTTGAACCAAATACGAGTATATTATCTAATAAAAACAACCTTAAAGTTACTCAAAAGTGTAGAAAACACGTATAATATTTATATATAATTTAGCGCATATCAATATTCCACTTACACCTTTTTTAATAACAAAAAGCGCTCAAGTTTCAATATTGTTCCATTTTACAAAAGAAAATTTATAAACTTTTACTTTTATTCTTAAATAAAATGACCTGAATGAAACATACATGCAACTTTGTTAGCATTTATTGATTATTTCTTCAAGTTTAACTTGAAGCAAAAGTAATTGTGAAAAAAGAAAAGTTACCAAACAATAACAAAGTTTCAGAATTGTTCCATTTAAGTCAACTTGAAAAAGATAATCACTAAACGGTAATTAAATTTCTTATAATTCCATTTAAGTCACTTAAATAATTAAACGTTTATAACAATGGGACAATATATGAAACTTGAGTGGTTTTTATAGCTAAAATAAGTACGAACAGAACTTGATTATACCTACCTAAACCATATTACAAAATAATAATCTAACTCTTAATAACTACCTAAACCATATGCGTGCACTTGTAGAGAATACAAGCTGGAAGAGGCATACCTGAAGCTGTTGGTGCACATTGTGTGGCCGTCGCTTGGCGAATAGTTTAGAATGTTTATGTTGTATGCTGTACACCTAGGTAGTGGTTCACGCTAAAAGTGATCCATTTGAAAGAGCATTTTCAAATGGATACTCATTCGATCGAATGAGTTTCTGATTCGATCGAATGAGTCTGCCATTCGATCGAATAGGACTCATTCGATCGAATGAGTCCTGACCGAATGGCAGCGGGTATAAATACCAGCTTTCAGGCGTGAACAGGTAAGAGTTTAAGGATTTGCGTGCCCGGAGCCCAGGTGCTGTCCGGATGAGGGGGGAGGCCATGCTCGACCTCCCCCTGCCATAGATCGTGATTTCAGTGTTTAAACAAGCATGTAATCTTTCGTTTTTATCAATGAAATCGTTTGTTTCGTGTTTGTTTCTATCCGTCTTTGGTTATCAAACCTTCCGTCTCGAACGCGCTCGGATCGTCTCGGTCCCGGCTGAACCAACAATTGGTATCAGAGCCACGGTTACCGCTAGAAGGGTCTAACAACCGATCTAGCAAGCCGAGCTCTTGATATTATGCATTCTGGACGTTAAACTGTTGGTGTGTTCTTCGTGTTCTTCGCTTTTTCTGGGCTGGCGATGAAGGAGTCGAATCTGCCATTCGATCGAATAGGCCTATTCGATTGGCTGATTCGATCGAATCAGATTGTATTCGATCGAACTGGTCTTCCCGCTCAAAAGTGTCAAATTCAAACGCCAGTTTTCCCGCCTATTCGATTGGCTGATTCGATCGAATTAGATTGTATTCGATCGAACTGGTTTTCCCGCTCAAAGTGTCAAATTCAAATAGCTGATCGAACCAAGTTCTTCATTCGATCGAATCAGATTGTATTCGATCGAACTGGTTTTCCCGCTCAAAGTGTCAAATTCAAATAGCTGATCGAACCAGTTCTTCATCCGATCGAATCTGTTCTTCATTCGACCGAATGAGCCCTATTCGATCGAACATGTTCCAGACCAAAAAAAAAAAAAAAAAAAAAAAAAGTCTGGAACGCCCGCTTACACGAAAATTTGCCCAAGCCATTTTTATCAGTCGGGAAGTCTTCTGAAAAAGTTTGGCAAAAATAAAATTTTTTTCGACAAAATTTCCGGGAAATTTTCGGTTAATTTTCGGGTCAGTGATGAAGATTTTTCTGGACATCCTATACAAGTTGATTACATTCCAGAAAAAGTTTGGTGACAGTGAAATTTTCACTGATATTTGCCGGCAATGTCAGAGCGTTTAAATGTTTAATGGTTAAAGCGGCAAATTGGGGCAATGAACAAGGCACAATCACCTGAAGGAATTATCGTTTACAAGTTTAATGGATAACCCCTTGTTCATTGAGCTTCTACAGTGGTGATTGTTATAAGAACACAGAAGAACAGAGAAAAGTGATTACTGATGAGTTAATATGTGGGGTAGTCAGGAGCATCTGACTATTTATGGGCCAACCAAGTTTAATTTATTTTCCGCATTCTGAAGATTCTGCAATGGAGATTAAGGAGGATCAAGCAAAAGAGTCAAATGTTCCTCAATCATCTCCAAGTTCAACAATTCCTGCAGAAGCTGCTACTGTTGAAGAAGTCAACGAAGTACTGTCAAAAGCAACTTTTGCATCTTTTCTGGAGGGAATTCTGTTGAAGAATGGTGATTCGCAATCACGAAGTTAATGATGTGTCTTTGTCTCCGATGATGAATCTGCATACAAACTAATCTGTTTAGGGGGAGTAGCTGTGGATCGGAAGCCTCATCAAAGATTGCCCAATACATTATTAAGTCAGCGGAAGACGATATGAGCTTACACGTCTATATATTGGGATACACGCCAACGTCTGAGGGGGAATTTCTATAGTTGGTTGTTTTTAAACAGATTGTTTTGTCTGAAGATGTCAGCAATGGAGAACACTTTGCATCATTAACTGAGAGTTCAGTCTAAGGGGGAATCTGCTGCAATGATGGTATTCTACCACGTGATTATCAAGCCAGAGCAGAGATTGACTGAAGATTGCAAGAGGTGTTTACAGCAATTCGCAAGCAACGTCCAAGGGGGAATATGTTGGTGCATGTTTTGTGGCCGTCGCTTGGCAAATAGTTTAGAATGTTTATGTTGTATGCTGTACACCTAGATAGTAGTCCACGCCGAAAGTCATCCATTCGAAAGAGCATTTTCAAATGGATACTCATTCGATCGAACCAGTCTCTGATTCGATCGAATGAGTCTGCTATTCGATCGAATAGGACTCATTCGATCGAATGAGTCCTGATCGAATAGCAGTGGGTATAAATACCCAGCTTTCAGGCGTGGTTTGTTAAGGATTTGCGTGCCCGGAGCCCAGGTGCTGTCCGGATGAGGGGGGAGGCCATGCTCGACCTCCCCCTGCCATAGATCGTGATTTCAGTGTTTAAACAAGCATGTAATCTTTCGTTTTTATCAATGAAATCGTTTGTTTCGTGTTTGTTTCTATCCGTCTTTGGTTATCAAACCTTCCGTCTCGAACGCGCTCGGATCGTCTCGGTCCCGGCTGAACCAACAATTGGTATCAGAGCCACGGTTACCGCTAGAAGGGTCTAACAACCGATCTAGCAAGCCGAGCTCTTGATATTATGCGTTCTGGACGTTAAACTGTTGGTGTGTTCTTCGTGTTCTTCGCTTTTTCTGGGCTGGCGATGAAGGAGTCGAATCTGCCATTCGATCGAATAGGCCTATTCGATTGGCTGATTCGATCGAATCAGATTGTATTCGATCGAACTGGTCTTCCCGCTCAAAAGTGTCAAATTCAAACGCCAGTTTTCCCGCCTATTCGATTGGCTGATTCGATCGAATTAGATTGTATTCGATCGAACTGGTTTTCCCGCTCAAAGTGTCAAATTCAAATAGCTGATCGAACCAAGTTCTTCATTCGATCGAATCAGATTGTATTCGATCGAACTGGTTTTCCCGCTCAAAGTGTCAAATTCAAATAGCTGATCGAACCAGTTCTTCATCCGATCGAATCTGTTCTTCATTCGACCGAATGAGCCCTATTCGATCGAACATGTTCCAGACCAAAAAAAAAAAAAAAAAAAAAAAAGTCTGGAACGCCCGCTTACACGAAAATTTGCCCAAGCCATTTTTATCAGTCGGGAAGTCTTCTGAAAAAGTTTGGCAAAAATAAAATTTTTTTCGACAAAATTTCCGGGAAATTTTCGGTTAATTTTCGGGTCAGTGATGAAGATTTTTCTGGACATCCTATACAAGTTGATTACATTCCAGAAAAAGTTTGGTGACAGTGAAATTTTCACTGATATTTGCCGGCAATGTCAGAGCGTTTAAATGTTTAATGGTTAAAGCGGCAAATTGGGGCAATGAACAAGGCACAATCACCTGAAGGAATTATCGTTTACAAGTTTAATGGATAACCCCTTGTTCATTGAGCTTCTACAGTGGTGATTGTTATAAGAACACAGAAGAACAGAGAAAAGTGATTACTGATGAGTTAATATGTGGGGTAGTCAGGAGCATCTGACTATTTATGGGCCAACCAAGTTTAATTTATTTTCCGCATTCTGAAGATTCTGCAATGGAGATTAAGGAGGATCAAGCAAAAGAGTCAAATGTTCCTCAATCATCTCCAAGTTCAACAATTCCTGCAGAAGCTGCTACTGTTGAAGAAGTCAACGAAGTACTGTCAAAAGCAACTTCTGCATCTTTTCTGGAGGGAATTCTGTTGAAGAATGGTGATTCGCAATCACGAAGTTAATGATGTGTCTTTGTCTCCGATGATGAATCTGCATACAAACTAATCTGTTTAGGGGGAGTAGCTGTGGATCGGAAGCCTCATCAAAGATTGCCCAATACATTATTAAGTCAGCGGAAGAAGATATGAGCTTACACGTCTATATATTGGGATACACGCCAACGTCTGAGGGGGAATTTCTATAGTTGGTTGTTTTTAAACAGATTGTTTTGTCTGAAGATGTCAGCAATGGAGAACACTTTGCATCATTAACTGAGAGTTCAGTCTAAGGGGGAATCTGCTGCAATGATGGTATTCTACCACGTGATTATCAAGCCAGAGCAGAGATTGACTGAAGATTGCAAGAGGTGTTTACAGCAATTCGCAAGCAACGTCCAAGGGGGAATATGTTGGTGCATGTTTTGTGGCCGTCGCTTGGCAAATAGTTTAGAATGTTTATGTTGTATGCTGTACACCTAGATAGTAGTCCACGCCGAAAGTCATCCATTCGAAAGAGCATTTTCAAATGGATACTCATTCGATCGAACCAGTCTCTGATTCGATCGAATGAGTCTGCTATTCGATCGAATAGGACTCATTCGATCGAATGAGTCCTGATCGAATAGCAGTGGGTATAAATACCCAGCTTTCAGGCGTGGTTTGTTAAGGATTTGCGTGCCCGGAGCCCAGGTGCTGTCCGGATGAGGGGGGAGGCCATGCTCGACCTCCCCCTGCCATAGATCGTGATTTCAGTGTTTAACAAGCATGTAATCTTTCGTTTTTATCAATGAAATCGTTTGTTTCGTGTTTGTTTCTATCCGTCTTTGGTTTTCAAACCTTCCGTCTCGAACCGGCTCGGATCGTCTCGGTCCCGGCTGAACCAACAGAAGCGAACCCGTTTAAGATCTTTAATGCCTCCAGGTAAAGATGTGAGAGTAATATAAACACCGGGTTCATCCTGCTCAACCCATTCACCAACACCCTTCTGAGATTCACTATTGTTGTTTCTGCTACTGTTTCTTGCCGCTGCTGACTGGACTGGTTTGTTTTAGGTTGAGCTGTGGATATTAATGGGCTGTTTGAATCGTTGGAATCTGGTTCTTCTTATGGCATTCTAGAACCGGGTTGAGTGACTTGACTATTGAAGAAACACCGATCCAATCCCCTCAACGGGTCCTGGATCTAATGAGTCAACCGCGTAGGATACAATAACAACCAAAATGATACGAGCACAACTTCCCAAAGTCCAGTGACCGGAACCTGCAAAACAGACACCATGAGCTCGTTACGGGAAGGACAAGAGGGGGGGGGGGGGGTCTTCCCGTAACCACCCTCCGGCGTGAGAATAAGTATTGTCCTGACTTAAAGAAAGTACTAGAGTATTGAGAGTAAATACTTGAGTGTGAATGTGTACCTCATGCAGATGAAGAGGGTATTTATAGACGAAGGATGTGGGAATTGTGATTGGGCCAGCTGTCCCATTCTAGAAGATCTTCAAAAGCCGTCTAAACGTGTGTCCTTATATGATAGGTTGCGCTATACGTCCCATGTGCATGGGTATAACAACCTGGACACGCGTCATTCTATGATAGGTAGAGTTGATCCCTGGCCATGTGCACAGTCATAACCAACTGGCCAGGTGTCCTATATTCATTGGTCGACGGGTCACGTATTCTTCAAGTAACGATCGTGGTTATTCTTCTAGAAGGTAGTAAGTTATTTACAGCTGTCCTGTTGGCATTGCCTTCCGGTCACTTGGCGGATAGATGTGCTATCATGCGGATGACGTCTGAGGGTGCCTGGATGCTTCCGCGTGTTATGTAAGGGTGTTCTTCCTCTATTATGTTATGCGGGTGATTCATATGTTCCGTAGGTGGTATATGAGAGATTCCTTTCCTACCTGCGGGTGATACTTAAGGGTATTTGGGTCTTTTTTGGTACCCTACCTCTATAAGTCCCCCAGTCCAGTGTTTCTTCCACGTGAAGTTTTTATGCAGGTGAAATTTTGTACTTAAGATAAATTTGGGGGTTTTTGAATTTTGCACACTAGAGAAATATCTTTTGTTGGAACTGTGGATAATCATGAAAAAGGACAAGTTGACCACTCGCAGGCGCGTGGGCAGGTGATAGGACGTTTATTCCGGTTGTCACTGTACCCGACTATGCACCTTTTTCTCTTCGTGCAAGTAGTGCGGGCACTAGCTCCACGTATACGGAAGAGGGTCCGGCACCCAATAAGCAGCGGACGCAGCGTCCACGGACGCAAAGAGTCAGCCTTTCTGCCTACAAGAAGGGGTTTTCTGGTAAGTCGATGCTTCAGCTGTACTTTTCTCTTTCAAGTTTTCTCTAACTCTGAAATCCAAGGCACATTTTGTTATAAGAGGATGCCATTTGGTTTAAAGAACGCAGCGGCTACATATTAGCGGTTGATGGATAAGGCATTCAAGGAAAAAATTGGTCGGAACTTGGAAGTTTACATGGATGATCTTGTAATTAAAAGCATTGAGAAAGATCAAATGCAGAGAGACATCGAAGAAACATTTGAAACTTTGAGAAGTATCAATATGAAGCTAAATCCAGCCAAATGTTCCTTCGGGATGGAAGAAGGGAAATTTATTGGAGTAATTGTTACAGGCGAGGGTTTTATGGCTAATCCGGATAAAGTCCAGGCAGTAGCCCGCATGCCTTCCTTTTCATCCCTCAAAGAAGTGCAGACACTCAATGGAAGATTAGTTGCACTAAACAGATTTCTGGCAAATCATGCAGCTAAGTCTTATCCGTTCGTGTCAACTATGAAAAATCGCCTCAAGAAGGCACATTTAAAATGAATCGCGGAAGCTGAAAAAGCATTCCTGGAGGTCAAACAGTGCTTAATGGAACTGCCTACCTTAACAGCACCATATGCGGGTGAACCTTTGACACTATATCTGTCAGCAACATACAACGTCATTGGGGCCGTACTGCTGACGGACAGAAAGAACGTCCAAATACCAATTTACTATGTCAGTAAGACGTTGACCAACCCGGAAACCAGGTATTCAATGCTCGAAAAATTGGTTATGGCGTTGGTCTATGCTGCCAGGCGACTCCGCCGATACTTTCAATGTCATATCATTAACGTCCTAACCGGATATAAACTCAAGAATGTGTTAAGAAAACCGGAATTGTCTGGGCGATTGGAAAAATGGGCCATTGAGCTGGGTGAACACAGGATTGAATACAAGCCCAGACAAGCAATTAAAGGACAAGTGCTAGCGGACTTCGTCACAGAGGTTCCGCGGCACAAAGAAAAAGAATGCTTAGTCGTACAACAACCTCAAGTACCTCCGGAACAAGAACAAATATGGTCGTTGTTCACGGACGGAGCATCCAGTAGCGAGGGATCTGGTGCAGGCCTCAGGCTAGTCAATCCCGAAGGCCATGAGTTTACTTACGCCATCAAGTTAGACTTCAAAAGTACTAACAATGAGGCGAAGTATGAAGCTTTTCTGGCAGGTCTACGGATATCCATAAAGCTTGGGGTAAAGCACTTGGAAGCGCGGGTGGATTCCATGCTAATAGCAGGGCAGATTAATGGGACTTACGAAGCAAAAACGATGTAATGGCTTCGTATCTGTCGCAGGCAAAGGATTTGATCATTCAGTTCTCCTCGTTCAAAATTGTTCACATCAAAAGAAGCGAGAACAAATCGGCGGACGCCCTTAGCAAATTGGCTTCAACAAATTTCGAGCATTTTGCTAAGGACATTCGTATTGAAGTTTTGGATCTCCGGTCCGTCCCGCAACACCAAGTTTTGGTAATTCAAACCGGAGTAGAGTCTTGGATGACAACAATCATAGCTTACCTGTCATCAGGAGCTCTACCGGAAGGAAAGAGCGCAGCGTGGAAGACAAAGCACAAAGCCTTGAACTATCAGATGAATGACGGTATTTTGTACCGACGTTCCTTCCTCGACCCACTACTTAGATGCGTAGAGGCCGAAGACACGAACTACTTAATCAGAGAAGTTCATGAAGGTATCTGTGGTCTTCACGCAGGTCCAAGAATGGTAGTTGCAAAGTTAAAGAATGTCGGATACTATTGGCCAGGAATGCATCTGGACGCTGTGCAGGAAGTCAAGAAATGCGATTCTTGTCAGCGTCATGCTCCCAACACACTGCGGCCAAAGAACGAACTCGTTCTAGTCACTTTCGCATGGCCGTTCCAGAAATGGGCTATTGATATCATGGGACCTTTTCTTGAAGCCCCGAGACGCGTCAAGTGTCTATTAGTGGCCATCGATTACTTCGCGAAGTGGGTGGAAGCCAAACCAGTCGCATCCATAACGGCAACAAGTGTCAAGAAATTCCTGTGGGAATTCATAATTTGCCGGTTTGGTCTTCCACTAGAACACGTAAGTGACAACGGTACTCAATTCGCAGACAATGGGCTACAAGAATGGTTGAAAGAACTTCATGTCTCTCAAATTTTCACATATGTAGCCCATCCGAAAGCGAATGGTCAGGTTGAGCGAACCAACCGGACGATTAAAGACGTTATCAAAGCTAGGTTAGGCACTAAACCAACCGGCTGGGTTGATGAATTCCCCCATGTACTATGGGCCTTCCGCACTCAGAAGAATTCAAGCAATTCTGAAACATCGTTCAGCTTAACCTACGGCAGTGAGGCCATGATCCCGGCCGAAATAGGGGTCCCATCTGCATGAACTCTATTGATTGATGACAATGACAAAGAGTTACGGATGAACCTCGACCTTCTTGAAGAAATAAGGGGATTGGCATCCATCCGCGAGCATAACTACAAACGCCAACTGCAGAAGTATTATGACTCGCGGGTCAAAAAATGCATGTTCGATACGGGAGACTTTGTATTCCGCAGTAATGAAGCTTCCGGCCAAGAGCCTCCGGGCATGTTGGCCCCAACTTGAGAGGGCCCTTACAAGATTAAACAAGTATTATCTAAAGGTGCTTACAAGTTAGGGGAGTTGGATGGGACTGAGATCCCTAGAACCTGGAACATAGCACAGTTGAAGAAATGCTACATCTAGCAAGTCATGTTTTTATTTTTTATTGTAGGCCTGCGTGCAAAGTAGATTAATGAAAGAAGTGTAATGTCATCTCTTGTAATTTCGTTCGGCTTAGGCCTTGTTTATGAAAGATTGTTAGTTTCATATTTTAGTGTTATGTAATACACGTGTTCTGGTCCGCGTACCAGAAGGATTCATATGATCGGGTAGCAAGAATGGCGTAATCCGTTATTGACAAAAAGAAGATCCTACAAGCACTTATATTATGGAAATAAGACAAAGTGTATCGGATAAAACATACTTCATATTAATTTACAAATGAGATTACAAAAAGATTACAAGGAAGATAGATCTACAAAAAAGATTACAAGAGATATAAAACTATGCTGCTTCATCTTCCGCGTCTTCATCTTCCACATCCTCTTGATCGGCGTTGACAGTTCCAAGAAGCTCCTTCAGCTGTTCAACCCCGTCCTCTTTATCCGCAAGATCGACAATTTGAATTTCGATTGAAAACTTTAAACTGTCGAACGTCTAAGTTTTTTCGTCAAGGATCTTAGCAGTATCCCGACCTTGCAAAACAAATTCCTCTGGAAGTCTTCCATCTTCTGCAACTTTAAAACCTTCCTGGAAACCTATTTGACGATCGGCTTGAGAAAATGCGTTCAAAAGTATGGCAAGGCAGTTTCCGAGTTCATCGCCTTTTCGAATATGAGCGATGACCAGTTGAAATAAGTGTAAGTAAATGTTTCGCACATACTTAGGAACATAACCAAATCCAGAGTAACAAATTACCTGGGTAACTCCTTCCGCCAGCAACCATCTTTTGTCCGCCTTGGTCCGAACAAGTTCCATTTTTTGCCCAGCACACTCCAAGGCTTGCTCCATGTTCTTGGCAGCAAGGGAGGCAAGGCGTTCATCTTTGGCGGCTGACTCAGCCTTCAAAGATTTAATAAGCTCCTCACGCTCATCCATTTGTTGTTGGAAAGCAGTTTTTGCTACCTCAGCAACAGATCAACGAGCTTTCTCCGCCTCTAATGTCGTTCTGGCATCCACCAACTGGCGTTCGGCGGTATCGGCAGCCAGACGATTGTCTTTGGCTTCCTGCTCCACCTGGTTTTCCCTAACCTCCATATCCTCCCACTCTTCATTCATGCCTAGCCAATCTCGACATAACTCTTGAAGAGTGGAAATAGTGTTGGCTAGGCTGTAAGAGTAGGAGTTCAATAAATCCTGGCGCGGACGCCTGCATTGACGCTCCCTCTCTCCTGAGGGAAGACTCCCTTGCAGATATTCTTCGCAAATGTCCACGTCGGAAAAGGTTGAGTCCTGGCGTAGAGACCAACACAAACGATGCATCGAGGAATCCTCCTCATGAAGAGGCGAGGTCGCTTGTGGTCCACGACCGTACGCACTAACCCCCACTTGATCCCTAAAACGGTAGGAAAGATGGAAGGGTGAAGAAACAATGGGGTCTCCGGGGTTCCCATACTTCTTACCTCCAGAAGGAGGGGTATCCACGATAACAACCGGTTCCTGCATACCCGTTGGCGGAGACGTCGGTGGTGTGGCAGGCGGTGTTGATCCCCTTGGACCAGAAGGACCCTCGAAAGATTCCTTCAGGAATTCTGCAAAAACAAATATAATCATATCAGCACCATACTTTAAAAAAACGAATAAACAATTATTAATAAAGCCACCTAAAGAATCATCAGGAGGGACAATTTGTTTAAGACGAGTAGCTAGCCTCGTCTTCTAGGGCTTCTGAGCACCGGCATGTTTAGTGGAGGGCATCTTCCGCTTGCCAGCTACCTTCGAAGCACCCGCATCAATGACCGGATGACAACTGTCATCGATAACATCATCTGTAGATCGATGTTCATCTCCGGCAAAGACGTCAGCATTATCGTCATCCGCCACCTTAATGGTGACCGAAACCTGTTTTTGCTTCCGGGTCAGACCTACAATCGAATGTAGGGCATTTAAAGTGTCAGTGGTTCCAACTGATATTCCTTCTTCTCGGGATAATGATTCTCCACTAGACGAGAGAAGTATTATCACCCCGCTAGAAGTAGCAACAGTAATTGGACGTGGTTGCAAAATTCCCTTACCTTTTTAAACAAGATCCTCACCTTTAGCATACATCACCTCGGAAACTACGGGTTCCGGGCGGAGCTTAACAGGAAACAAAAATTTGGTGCGGGTCCTTTCAAGAATGGGCCAGTCCTTTGGGTTAATAAGATGACGCACCATTAGACCTTCTTCATGGTCTAGCAGTGTGTTGAAGACAGAACCCTCACTTGCATAAACAAAAGCAGCAGTCAGAATTTTGGCGGAACCATTAAAAAGCAAAAGTTAAACTTACTTTTGTTGGGTTTTTCATAATATGGCTCCAAGTCAGGAAACGGCCATAAACGGCTCATCTTTGCAGCCACTAGCGCTCCCTCATGTATCGCACGCATGGGGGCAGGCGTGTGAGTCAACGTATTGAACCACCTTTGGTTCACCTCTGTAATAGCATGGACTACAGGAAGCCCGTCTTCCGCCTTACGATATGTCATCTCGAAGGGGATGACATCTTCCCGAACCCAAAAGAACTTGGGTTTCCATTCATGGAGACTCCGATTCCACTCGCTACCAATGGGTCCCTTCCCGGTGGTAGACCAACTATACCACCCGCCTCGGTTTGTATTCTTGTAAAAAACGGCGTACCGACTAACGGTAGGCTCCATTTCTCGAGCCCGACAGCAGAATTCAAAATGACGAATCCTCAACATCCCAAAAGGATGAATCTGCGACAGATGAATCCCATAAGCCGTCAATACGGACTGGATAAACTACGTCATAGGAAGCCGGAAGTTCCCGGTAGTAAAAAGGTCCGCACATACGGCCATCTTTTCTGCCGGAGGGTTAGTAGCGACGGACCCATCCGCCAGATATTCAGGTTCCCATTCAGATGCTAGACCGTAAATGTTGACGATATCTTCATAATTCCTCTTCTTCCAGTGAAGAACGACGTTCTCTATCGAAACATCCTTCTTTTTATCCTTATCCATCTTAATCAAAGGCAGAATTGGATTATATGAGTAATTGGAAATTTTAGATCTGAAATCGAAAAGTAAATAGCAGAGTGAAAGATAAGAACGAATGGAAAGAGGGGATGCCTTATTTATACACTTCTCAATTAATGCGATTGGTCAGACGCCAGTGGAGAGAGAAAATATAACCCAATGGGAAGCTGACACGCCAGGCGGGAAAGACGAAAAAGCAAAAGTAAACTGTCAACAGGCGTCATATACGTCCCATCAGTTACATTGCGATGTTTCTCTTTCCGCCACGTCAGTACTCTCACCCCACTAGCAAATATTCAAAATTGATTAGTTCAAAAAATATCTCATGAGATATTATAATAATGCGAAGCAATAAAGAATTCGCAAGAAGACAAAAAGATTTCTATTCATTAATGATAAAGATATTTACAAGGTACGGAAAAGAAAATTATAAGTCTACAATCTAATCTAAGGGTCTTGGGTGGATACATCCTCCGGAGACGATGGCGGATTGTCTTCAATCCCTTCTCCAGATATTCTTTCAGCTACTACACTCCGTCACTAGCCGCTGCAAATGTTGGAAGCATGTTCTACAGGGAGAATGTCAAGTTATCATACTTGTTAAAACGCGCATCGTACACCTGAGCAACATATCGTCCATGCAGCGGATGCTCTTCGAAAGAGAGACCAGCTTGGGCATAACCCGTTCCTTCGTTAAATCCCAAGGCACGATCGGCGTTCGTTGAAGCAGCAAGCAAAAAAGCTAGGCTGTCTCTTAGTTATGTGCCTTCCTTAATGTGCTTAATGACCTACAAAAAAAAAACAGATTCATTAGAAACTAGTAAAACATGTAAATATGGGTAATCGCGGAAGAGTGGGATAACATACCACGTTAAGACCTCTCCAGCAGCCAACGTCGTTCTTCCTCTACCCGCTCCGCCCTTAACTGAAGGTCGTTATGCTCAGCAGATATTTTCTGCTTTTCAACCAAGTGTTCCGGCGCACGAGCCTTCGCTTCATCCCGAGCTTGCAAAAGAGAGCCATAGGCGGCTTGCATGTCATTAGCTCTCTTTTCGTTGAGCTCCGCCCGCTCCTTTTGCACTTTGGAATCCGCCTCGAGCCCTTGGATAAGGACACCTTGGCGAGCCACTTGTTCTTCAAGTGCTGAATTGGCATCAAGTGCTTTAGCCAGGTCATCCTTTTTCTTTTGTGTTTCGGCTCGGACAGCTTGAAGAAGGGTATTTTTCTTCTTACAGGCTTCTTCCCATTGACAGGAAGTAGCCGTATGCCTATCCTTCTCATTGTTTAGAGCAATTTCAACATCCGACTGCTTCCACTTGGCAGTATTGGCAGCTTGACGTTGCTCTTGAGCCTCCCTCTTCGCTTCCTCAGAAGCTTGAGTAAGCTCACCCCATCGCTCTCCCATCGAATGCCACTCGCGTAAAATTTCCTACCCACAGGTCATATTGTTGGCCAAGGACGAGGAATAATCATGATAAAGAGCTTGGTGAGGACGTTCGCGCTGATGGATTCGTTCCGCCGTCGGGACACATTTGTTAAAGAATGATACACATGTGTCCGGATCAGTGAATCGAGATCCCTTCGCGATATCCTAGTTCGGGATAAATTTCTCATTATCCTCTCCGGGATTGGATTTCCCATAATAATCAAAATTAGTTGGTTGGGGACGCTCCACACCTACAACGTTTGTTGGAGAACGGGAAGGAGTTGTCAACAAACTGGACGGATTGGGCGGTGGTGATTATTGCGTTTTTAACGCTTCCCCACCTTCCACGGGATCTTTTCCCGCAGAGCTGGAAACGTTTCCAGTCTCGAACAAATACGCAAAATAATCTTTAACGACTGGCGGTGGAAGCGGGCACTCCTGATGCTCCTCAGATGTAGGAGTTGGCGGTTTGACTTCCTTCTCGGGCGGAGGAGAGGGAAGTTTCTGGATTATGGGAGTTGGAGATGGTAGTTTATCTTTCCCCTCTAACGGAGTGACTGGTTTCTTGAAAATACCAGCATCAACATCCACTAAATCTACAAATAACAAAGTTGGATTTTAGAGTCAGAGAAAACTTGAAAGGGAAAAGTACAGCTGAAGCATCGACTTACCAGAAAACCCCTTCATGCGGGCAGAAAGGCTGACTCTGCATCCGCTGTTTCTTGGGTGCCGGACCATCCTCCGTATACACGGAGCTAGCGCCCGCATTTCTTGCACGAAGAGACTCAAAGTTTCTCTTCCGCTCCAGATCTGCCAACAGATGTGACACAAATGATATTTCAGAAGCACTATCAGAACTTCCATCTTCTTGGGTTGTAGAATCATCACTTGAAGAGAGAATGATGATTACCCCATCAGAAGAAAGGATGTTAAGAGAACGAGGATTTAAGGTGTACACCTGACTGAAAGATCGCCACCGAAGTTGCAGGCTCAGCTGGCACATTGGTAGCAAAGAGAAACCGACTCTGCGTCCTCATCAGAACAGGCGTCTCTTTTTCTTCGCGAATACGTTTCGCTGTGCAGCCTCGGTTCTTGAAAAGGGCATTCAGCATGGGCCATTCACCTGAAAAACACATAAACGGTCGAATAAGTTGATTACTAAAGAAAGAAAAAGAGAGGAAAGGGAGAAATAACTTACATTCGTTCACTCCCATAAAAAACAGGCTCTAAATTGGGATATTTCCACAGGCGGCTCATTCCCGCCCACACCAGAGCCTCTTCCAGTAGAATCTGCATGGGAGATGGTTCCACAACCAGGGTGCGGGACCATTCTTGTTGCTCGTGAGGAGCTGTAATAACCTCCAGAAGTGTTCCGCCAGCAGGACGGCAAACCATGGCGACTGGAACAACGTCTTCTGAAATCCAGAAGAACTTGTGGTGCCAATCTTTGGAACCTCCCTTAGGTAGAGTACCAATAATCCTACCCTCTCTGGGGTAACACTTAAACCACCCGCAACGATTGGCTATATGGTAAAACACCAGGAAGTGGTCAACACGAGGTAACATTCTCTTTGCCGTACACAAGAATTCAAAATGGCGAATTTGCATAACGACAAGGGGATGTAACTGGGATAAATGGACCCCATAGGCACTCAATACCTTCATAACAAATTTTGTCATCGGAAATCAGAAATTTCCATACTCAAAGTAGTCAGATATACGGCCATCTTGCCAATCAGAGGAAAGCTCGCCACAGGTCCGGCAGTAGGGAACTCGGGTCCCCACTTCGGTGGGATTCCATAAATACGAAGCAACGCTTCGTATTCAAAGACATCCCATCTAATATCCACAGTATCAATGGTTGGTACTGGAGGTCCTGCACTACTAGCCATTGATTCGTTTGTAAATGGTAAGCAACTATAAATCGTGACGAAAATCAAAGATATCGGTTAGAAAAATCGATAGAAAACAAAGAAAATTCAAGGAAATCAATGGTGAGTAAACCTCGAAAAGAAGATAGTCTCCACTATTTATACCCATCGCAATTAATGCGATGGGATATGAACAGCGGAGAGGGAAACTCATTATCCAATAAACAAACGCCACGTCACGCGGGAAATTCGAAAAAGAGAAAAAGGTGCACAGTCGGGTACAGTGATAGCCCGCATAAACGTCCTATCACCTGCCCACGCGCCTTCGAGTGGTCAACTTGTCCTTTTTCATGATAATCCACAGTTCCAACATAAGATATTTTTACTGGTGTGCAAAATTCAAAAACCCCCAAATTTCACCCGCATAAAAACTTCACGCGGAAGAAACACTGGACTGGGGGGACTTCTAGAGGCAGGTTACCAAAAAAGACCCAAATACCCTTAAGTATCACCCGCGGGTAAGAAAGGAATCTCTCATATACCACCCGCGGAACATATGGATCACCCGCATAACATAATAGAGAAAGCATCCAGGCACCCTTAGACGTCATCCGCATGATAACACATCTATCCACCAAGTGACCGGAAGGCAATGCCAACAGGACAGCTGTAAATAACTAACTACCTTTTAGAAGAATAACCACGATCGTTACTTGAAGAATACGTGACCCGTCGACCAATGATAATAGGACACCTGGCCAGTTTGTTATGACCGTGCACATGGCCAGGGGTCAACTCATCCTATCATAGAATGACGCAAGTCCAGGTTGTTATACCCATGCACATGGGACGTATAGCTCAACCTATCATATAAGGACACGCGTTTAGACGGTTATTGAAGATATTCTAGAATGGGACAACTGGCCCAATCACAATTCCCACATCCTTCGGCTATAAATACCTCTTCATCTGCATGAGGTACACATTCACACTCAAGTATTACTCTCAATACTCTAGTACTTTCTTTACATCAGGACAATACTTATTCTCACGCCGGAGGGTGGTTATGGGAAGACCCCCCCTCTTGTCCTTCCCGTAACGAGCTCACTGTGTCTGTTTTGCAGGTTCCGGTCACTGGACTTTGGGAAGTTGTGCTCGTATCGGGTTGGTTGTTATTGTATCCTACCCGATTGACTCATTAGATACAGGAACCTTTGAGGGGATTGGATCGGTGTTTATTCATTGGCGCCATCCATTTTGGTGTAAGAACTGCACAAGTTTTTTTTGGTTTTTTGGTTTGTACTATATGAGTGAGCTTCCTGAAGGGCCCACCGGAACTCTTGTACCTGTTTCATGTGTTACCGATACTGAAACACCCGTAGGTTTTTCCTCGAGTGTCTTCGCACGAATCACTGCTCCTGGTAATTCTGCTACAGGCGATCTGGGACATGCCACCATCCCAGCAGGTCCTACTCCGACGGACCTAGGGCATGTCACAGCGCCAGGAGGCTCCAGATCCGACAATCCCGGGTGGATTACGAAAGAAACTCATCGGACACATTCAGAGTTAGGTCTGGAGGACTATTCTGACAAGTCTGAACAAGGAGGAACTTATCATCATGGTTCCAGAGGTAGGGGACCCTTGTCTCCGGACGAGTGGTTCCGTATCCAACAAGAAAAGGTAGTAGCAGAGTATGAGCGACGGGTACGTGAAGAACGACTCCAGGCTCGGACACTTAATTATGAAGAATCTCCTAGGAGATCCCTCTCCCCTCCTCCGTCCTCATATAGTCATGCACGTACCATCTTACCTTGACGAGTATGACAGTTATGACCCGTCGTACCGTGCAGGTGATATCAGTTACTACACTTGTGATAGCCGCCTTCAACTACATGAAGGAACTAGCCGTCCACAGGCGGCAGTTCGCCAGGTGGGTTATCACAGTATTGCTGAGGAAGACTTTTCTAAGCCATATCGTCCGGCTGCTTTCGTTGAAAAGTCGAAGTTCATCGTAAAGATTGCAACTGCCCCATTCCCGGTCAACGCTAAGATCCCAACATCCGTGGGGAAATATGACGGGATGACTGATCCCAGTGATCACCTACTGAGTTTTGTGGTAGTTGGAGGAGTCAGCGGTTGGACTCTTCCATGCTGGTGCCACATGTTCGCACTAACCTTTACTGGGGCAGCGCGGGAGTGGTTCGAGAAGCTGCCGGATGGACAGATAAAAAGCTGGGATGATTTTGTTGCAAAATTTTCACAACACTTTAGCCATCAAAAAAACACACCAGCGACCCATCCGAAATATTGGACGTTGTTAGACGGAACAATGAGTCTATCGAAGACTTCATTACCCGTTTTAACAACGAAAGCCTCAATATCGTTGGCGTAAGCGAAGATATGTTGCGGGGAGCATTCCGCAAAAATGTGAAAAGTGATGAATTGATTATGACGCTGATTAGAAAATATGGTATGCCCACGTCTTGGAATGATATTATGACGGTGACAAAGTTGTACGCCAGAACTCAAAAGACATTGGCAACAATCAATCAGAAACATAATTTAAAAGTCGAATTCCAGAATCCGCGGATGAACAGACAGGCAAAAGTAACCATTTGGTCCCGACTCCAGCCATCCGCGGAAGTGTCTAAGTCATTTGATGCCAGATCTTTGATTGGCAATAAAAACAAAGATGGACCCTCAAGTCGAGGCCCCAACAACTGGACTCCATTTTCTAAGACCCCTGCCGAAATCCTCACTACGAAGAATGTGAATTTCAGGAAACCACAGCCACTCACAAGGAGGTCGTTCCTTGATGCCAAGAAACACTGTTCGTTTCATGACGACATCGGTCACAACACGAACGAGTGTACAGCTTTGAAAAAAGAAATTGAGGCGGCTGTGAAGTCAGGGAAACTCGAACATTTGGTCAAAGGTGTAAAACCAGGGACTGGTAAAGCTCCCGCAAGAGATAACCAAGGCCCGCCCAAAAAGCAAGTCAAGGATTTAATCGTTCATATGATCCATGGCGGACACAAGGTTGGGGGAAAGAGAAGAGAGTCCGATGAGGAAGAATGGAAGAATGAGCTTGTGATTTTTCCATGAATCAAAGGAGGTCTTTGTAATAAGAATCCCTTGATTATCACCGCCCTCTTTGGTCATTATCGCTAGCAATACGTTTTCTTCGATACCGGTAGTACGTCGGATATAATGTAAGATCAATGCTTCGAACAACTAGATGAGGACGATAAGGAGAGATTGAAACCCATTCATGCTCCTGAATCGGGATTTGGAGGCGAAGTAATGCACCCGCGAGGGGTGATTTCCTTTCCAGTCACTCTAAGTGACGGAACTCATTCAAGAACCGAGGAGGTCGAATTTTTAGTTTTACCAGCAACATCGAATCATGAAATTATCTTGGGGGGAGAAGCGATCGGTGATTTCAATGTCCACCCTTCCATAGCACATAGTGCAGTTGATGTTCCAACTCTCACTGGTGTGGCTATCTGTAGGTTCCTAGCAGGATCTACACGGAAGTATCTCGTACTACGTAGGTGCGGAATCCCTACGTAAGACGATACGAGCGTTAGATGCGATATACGTTAAAACCAAGCACAAATACACGTTACAATACTCAAAAGACACGTTTATTGCAACCCTTCAACACGTGATGTTTAATCACAATTACACGTACCGGAATCCTCTCCCTATACAAGCCGTAACATAGGTATATAAATACTTCGATAACTTCGCCTAACAGACTAGGCGAAGTTGTCAATAACTTCGCTTGTCCACAAGTTCTCTTATATCAGGCGAACTTGTGAGACAACCTATACAAACCAAAACAAAACACACTAACACGATTACAGACACTAGATACTGAACTACAGACATAATGCACCAACAGACTCCCCCCTTGGCAGTAGCTTCATATCTCTATCTTCAATCACTTGTCTTGTACTCCCAAAAATCTCGAGTCACTCGTTTTCAAGCATGAACACCTTCTCTGACACAAACGGAAACTACTCTCTGATATTTCTTGGCTTCATCTTTCCATGCAGGAATATAGAATATCTTTTTTCGTCTAGCACCTGCAAGTCAGCTTGAGACAGATTTACCAAGTGCATAGGGTCATATACTCTTAGCACCTCTTGTTCATCTTCATCCTCCATAACCGCTTCAGCAGTTTGACTGTCGACATACCACCATTTCAGATTCTTTAAGACATCATTGGGCATTTGTTTCATCGGCACTTCTTTTAAACACCGGATAGGCTTATACTTCATTACCATCCAAGGTTTGCTATCAACTCTCATTCCTCTGTCTATATCTTCAACAAGCTTCCCTTTCTGCGGCTTTAACAACTCGAACTTTCTCTCTTTTATACTTTCTTTCCACGCGATCTTCCCAATAATCCTAGCCATATTATCATCACTCCTGTTTATCAACCCCAACTTTGCCAAATCCTTACCTCACATTCAGGTAAGGTATTTAACGATCTCAACAACCTCTTAAAGTACTGAATCCCATCAAAGCGTTTAATCACAAATAGCCTCAACTGCTCATCATAAACCAGCATATAATACCCTTTTTCGATTCAGCATACCCTTTGATATTATAACTCTTTTTAAACATAGTTGGAACCGCTGGCTTCTTTGTCTTTACGAACCATTGAGCGTAGCCTTCTTTCCATCTCGGCTGCTCTTCCCATTCAGTCTCATCACTTCCCATATCTTGACCCACATTTGACTTATCAACATCTGGAATATCATGTTCTACATTATCCTCCATAATCTCTCCCTCTTCAATATCACTGTCAATCACAATCTCGGCACCTATCTTCTCAATCTCTTCAACCGGTAACACATCGTTGTCACCTACAATATCGTCATCTAACATCTCCTCATCATCCACTACCACCACATCATCACCCCCTAATCCACCTGCTGCACCAGCTGACTCCCCCTGAGATGTGGAAGTCCCAAGAGTTTTTTCAGTTCTTGGCAACTCACCACTTGCAGCTCGTTCTAATTTGGGTCAGCTAATTTCCACACTTCCATCTTCTCGAACTGGGCTAACTCTTCTTGCATGGCTTCGACCCACGAGCTGTCCTTTAGAGCCATTTGATAGTTCTTTGGTTCAATCTGGCTGATGAAGCAGGTGTATAAGCATTCATTAATGATACCCGTTTCTTTAATGCTTGCGTAAACCCAAGTTTGCTCATTCAAGCTTCGTCTAGTTTGTACACCGTCAGACAGATCACCTATCACGTTCTCCAAAGGGTGATTTTTGTGAACTCCAATAGTCGGAACCGTACTAACTTCCAGATTGTTTTCCAAGTTCGAAGAGAGTTCATTAATGGGTGATTGTTGTTGAGAGTGAAATGGGTTGTAAAATTCTTCCTCGGTAGTGGCAGCAGGAGTATCAACAGCACTTGACGAGGAAGGTTGACTTTCATCGTATCTCGGACGTTGCACAATATTTTCTTCCTCATCATACAGAATCTGTGTAGCATTTTTCTCATCGACTTCTGCAAAATCCAAATAAGGCATATTAAAAGATTTGAACAGTTTATCATAGTCGAAAGCTTCAGTGAGTCGCATGCTAGGCTTTGGTGATTTGTAACTTTTAATGTCCGTGTTACATACCACCTCAACCTTGCTGTTCGATAAATTAAAGACTCTTCTGTTGGGTGTACCAACAACATATCCGACTAAAATACCTTCGTCGGCTTTCTCACCAAATTTTGAGTTTGTCTTTAATATCGTACATGGGGACCCGAATGGTTCGAGACCATTCAAGTTTGGCTTTCTACTATGCATAAGTTCATAACAAGTTTTATTCAATCTTTTAACAGTTAAAACACGATTAAGGATATAACAGGCTGTGGCAACGGCTTCAGCCCAGAACACCACGGGAAGTTTAGCATCAGCCAGCATGGTTCTGGCTCCTTCAATTAGCGTTCTATTCTTTCTCTCAGCCACCCCATTTTGTTGCGGAGTGTACGGGGCGCTGTACTGATGGTCTATCCCTTTTTGTAAGCAGAACATCTCCATCTGGTAGTTCTTGAACTCTGTCCCATTATCACTCCTGATGTACTTAACCTTTCTCCCAACAATGTTTTCAACCTTGGTAATCAAGTTAATCACCAACTGAACCTTCTCATCTTTTGCCTTCAGAAAATATACCCAAGAGTATTGAGAGTAATCATCGGTTACTACCAAGCAGTATGAAGTTCCACCTAGACTCTTTACATTCACGGGACCAAAGAGATCCATGTGAAGCAGGTCTAGTGTACTGACGATTGAGTTAACCTTCTTGGAGTGATGAGGTTTCTTGTGTTGCTTTCCCTTCTTGCACGACAAGCATTGATCTTCAAAGTTAAAATTCTTCAAGGGAACACCCAACACCAGGCCATTCTTGACAATGTAATTCATTTTGTGAAGATGTATATGCCCCATTCTTCGATGCCATAATACTGACTCAGATTCAGTTGCCTTGGACAAAAGACATGATTCTTCGGTTGTCATCTCAGTTGACCTCATATCCATTACATACGTGTTCTTTTCTCTTGGAGCTCTCATCACCACCCATGCCTCTGGTATCTTGAAACCAGGATAAAGGACGATTGCCTCGTTTTTAGTAAAATGCACCGTATAGTCTTTATCACAAATCTGAGATACACTCAACAAGTTATGCTTCAATTCTTCAACAAAGTTCACCTTCTCTAACTTCATTTTACCATTTGTCACAATTCCAATACCAGTAATTCTACCGCCACTTTCTCCAGCAAAACTTACCCTACCTCCTTGAACAGGTTTCCATTCGTGTAACAAATTCTTGTTACCAGCCATGTGCCGGGAACAGCCACTATCCACAACCCACAGATTGTTTACAGTCCTGTTCAACTGTTCCTGCACAGATAAAGAAAAGATTAAAATCTGGGGACCCAAGACCTATTGGTCTTGGGTCGATTAAATCTGTTAAACGGCATCCCATACTTTGGTTGTCCAACGTCAGTTTGAGAATGATTTCTGTAAGTCCTAAAAAGAAACCTTCTTGAGGATTGACTATGAGTCCTACCAAACCTTAGTGAATTAACCGAATTATGATGGTAGGTTTGGTTGTTAACTGGAAATAACTGAGATTGATATCTTTGAAATCTTGGTTTAGTCCAATGTCTGAACTTTGGTGAGTTAGCATTCTTACCATTATAGTAATTACTATTCGTTTTATTCTCAGTTTTCGGAGTCCTCATACCTCTGAACCTTTGATTTAGAGGACAATCAGCAATCATGTGTCCTATTTGATTGCATCTGAAACAACTCCTGTGTTCAACTTTCGTCTCAACCGTTGTTTCAGATGTTGAGGTTGCATTACTATTCGTTTGTCTAACATATGTTGGGACAAACGGGTTTAGGGGAGAGTCCTTTTCAGTTGGCTTATATTTCTCCCCACGTTTTTGTAACACTACCTCTTCTTTTATCTCACTAGATTCGGATGTCTTGACCGAATTTGATGAGACAGAGCTAGGAACAGAAATCTTAACATTCGAAACAGGCTTACTCGTTTCGTTTTTACTCACTTCAGGTTCTTTAATCGAAACTTTGACAGGAAGTGTCTGACTAATCTCAACATCAACAGATTTCTGATTACTAGGATCATACGTATAGTTATGGTTATATGGTGGCGGAACTTCAGAAAATCCAATTCCCCCTTTGTTAACTGGGGAACGTTGAACACTTACGATGTGATCAAGCATTGCTGAGGAATTTCTAAACTGTTCAATTTTTTTGTTTAATTCCACCACTTTTACCTGGTAATCAGCTATCTGTTTATCCCTTTCAGCAATTAGTTTGGTTTTTTCCTCTAACACTTCATAACTAAGATCAATTACTTGTATTTTATCAGCTAGACTGGCTTTAAGACTTCTGATATCTTTATCACTAGCTTTTATTTTTACCAAGTAACTGTTTTCTCTAGTTTTAGTGTAATGATGATCTTCTTTTAACGTTTTAAATTGAGCGTCCAAACTGACAAACTGATCAGTTAGTGTTTTCAATTGTTCAGACAGATTTTCACATTGCATACAATGAGGTTAAGAACTTACCTCAGAGAGCTGATCGTTCACTTCTGCCATATAAGCTTGATTTTCTCCCGTCTCTTTCTCACTTCCTGCAATTTCGATTTTCACCAAATTTGCCTGTTCCAAGACTTCCTCAACCTGTAGATTCCAGTTGTACCCACCATTGTGTCTAGATACCATAGCCCTATTCTCACTACCTCCCCCATTCTATTATGCAGGCCTGTTCTAACTACGTTCGACTCTCTCATTTGTACATTCCTTGGCAAAGTGACCATTTTGTTGACAGTTGTAACATCTAACCTTTGATTTGTCAAAACCTGGTCTTTCGCCAACAAACTTTCTTCCCGTTTTCTTCATGAATCTTTTAACCCGTCTTACTATCATAGCCATCTGCCACTGCAGGTCCATGTCTTCTAGATCATCAGCATCAATTTGATCATGTCTTCATCCAAAGTTGCGGGATCAACTATTTTACCTTTGATGTAATTCTCATAAGATGCAATGAAAGATGCATAGAGAGCAAACTGCTGTTTAGCTGATTTAACACTCATGGGCATATGTGAGTAGTCGTTGGTTGGTACATTTGATGAAAAGTTACCAGTTGTGGCTTGAGGTTTTGAAGAATTACTTCCTGCAGCTACGAAACATACATCACCATCCATGTTGAGAGTCACATGACCATCATGAGTTGAATTTGAGTTTGAGTCTCCTTTTGAGTAATAAGCAGAGGATTCTGACTTTGAACTTGAACTTGAATTAACTTTCGCACCATACGTTCCCGGATCCTGAACCTGATCAGTTGGTGTCTCTTTCCGAACCATGTTAAGTTCAAAAGTTCGTAATTTATTGACTGCTGTTTCTAAATCAATATTGGCAAACTCTATATCTTCTTTCATCAAAACCGTGTACATTTCCCATTTCGGTGGAAGAGCATCAAGAAGTTTTTCTACAATCTCTTATACTTTATAGTCAATTGAGTAATTTCTAAGTTCGGTCATCAGGTGATAATATCTTGTGATGATATCATCAACTGATTCATTTTTCAAATATTTGAACACCGAGAATTGGGTTTTGAGTAGCTTAATTTTGAATGCACGTATCCCCATATTACCTTCATATCGATTTTCTAGCGCTTCCCATAGCTCTCTAGCGGTTTTGTATTTCCTGAAGGTGTGAAGAATCTCTTGTGGAAGAGCCATGGTGATTGCCGCATGAGCTTTACTCTCTGCCTCATACATTTTCCTCTCCTCCTCATCCATCTTACTGTACCTCTTTATTTGATCACGACCTTCAAAAAAGGATGTTGGTGGAATGTATCCGTCTTGTATGCACACCCATATCTTAGCATCTTGATATTTAACATACTGTTCGAACCGATCTTTCCAAGCAACGAAATCGGTACCCTTAAGCATTTTCGGAGCCTTAGTTGCTGAAACCGGCTTCAACTTCCATTTTCACCAGTTCCGTGATGTTTATCGAAGTCATCGCTGAAAGAAACACGACTTGAACACACACACAATTTTTTTTTTTTTTTAATTTGAACAGTGACCAGTAAGCGAAGTTATGCTTAACTTCGCTTAAGCTTAACTTCGCTTGATTCCTTAACTTCGCTGAAACTCTTAACTTCGCTTGCTACTTAACTTCGCTTGATGACAACTTAGCTTAAACTTATAACTTCGCCTAAAACCTACGAACAGTGACGGCAACTTCGCCTGATGAACACAAGGTTTTTGCAGGTTTTAATTTGACGTATTGCGACGTATGCGAAGGTGTAATAGGTAATATTTGATAGTGGGAGATGGGTAGGGCACGAAAACTCGGTATTTCAACGTAAACTCGTCCCCCGAATAGTCGAACGGAACGATTTCTACACTCGTGTGATAATCCCGAACCACACAATCACGAGCAAATGCTCTGATACCAATTGTAGGTTCCTAGCCGGATCTACACGGAAGTATCTTGTACTACGTAGGTGCGGAATCCCTACGTAAGACGATACGAGCGTTAGATGCGATATACGTTAAAACCAAGCACAGATACACGTTACAATACTCAAAAGACACGTTGTACTACAACCCTTCAACACGTGATGTTTAATCACAATTACACGTACTGGAATCCTCTCCCTATACAAGCCGTAACATAGGTATATAAATACTTCGACAACTTTGCCTAACAGACTAGGCGAAGTTGTCAATAACTTCGCTTGTCCACAAGTTCGCTTATATCAGGAGAACTTGTGAGACAACCTATACAAACCAAAACAAAACACACTAACACGATTACAGACACTAGATACTGAACTACAGACATAATGCACCAACACTATCATTCATATCAATCACCACTACTTCGCAACAGAAAAAGAAAAGTACAGCTGAAGCATCGACTTACCAGAAAACCCCTTCATGCAGGCAGAAAGGCTGACTCTTTTTCTTTGTGCTGCGGAACCTCTATGACGAAGTCCGTCAGCACTTGTCCTTTAATTGCTGGCCTGGGCTTGTATTCAATCGCGTGTTCACCCAGCTCAATGACCCATTTCGCCAATCGCCCAGACAATTCTATTTTGCTTAACACGTTCTTGAGTTTATATCCAGTTAGGACGTTAATGGGATGACCTTGAAAGTATCGGAGGAGTCGCCTGGCAGCATAGACCAACGCCAGAACCAATTTTTCGAGCATTGAATACCTGGTTTCCGGGTCGGTCAACGTCCTACTGACATAGTAAATTAGTATTTAGACGTTCTTTCTGTCCGTTAGTAGTACGGTCCCAATGGCGATGCCAGTTGCTGACAGATATAGTGTCAAAGGTTCACCCTATATGGTGCTGTTAAGGTAGGTAGTTCATTAAGCACTGTTTGACCTCCAGGAATGCTTTTTCAGCTTCCACAGTCCATTTTAAATGTGCCATCTTGAGGAGATTTCTCAGAGTTGACACGAACGGATAAGACTTAGCTGCATGATTTGCCAGAAATCTGTTTAGTGCAACTAATCTTCCATTGAGCGTCTGCACTTCTTTGAGGGACGAAGGGGAAGGCATGCGGGCTACTGCCTGGACTTTATATGGATTGGCCTTAAAACCCGCGCCTGTAACAATTACTCCAAGAAATTTCCCTTCTTCCATCCCGAAGGAACATTTGGCTGGATTTAGCTTCATATTGATACTTCTCGAAGTTTCAAATGTTTCTTCGATGTCTCTCAGCATTTGATCTTCCTCAATGCTTTTGATTACGAGATCATCCATGTAAACTTCCAAGTTCCGACCAATTTGTTCCTTGAATGCCTCATCCATCAACCACTGATATGTAGCCCCTGCGTTCTTTAAACCAAATGGCATCATCTTATAACAAAATGTGCCTTGGTCTTTTCGGAACGCTGTCGTATCTTCATCACCCGCGGCCATGCGGATTTGATGATAGCCTTTGCAGGCATCTAAGAAGCACTTAAATTTGAATGGAGCTACAATGTCAACTTTGAGGTCGATTTCCGGCAAAGGATAGCAGTCTTTAGGACACGCCTTGTTCAGATCCTTGAAATCTATGCACATCCGCCATGTCCCGTTACTTTTAGTAACAATGACCGGATTGGCGACCCAAGTCTGGCATTGGATTGGATGGATAATTCTATCATGTAAGAGGTCCTGAACTTGTTCGTTCCTTGCTTTCGTTTGTTCTGGTGCCATCTTATGCTTCTTCTGCACAACTGGAGTAAACGCTGAGTCATGTCCGCAATCTTTCGGGGGACCCCGGTCATGTCCGCGAGTTGCCACGCAAAGATGTCAACATTCTTTGTAAGCAACTGTTTCAAAAATGTTCTCACTATCTCTAAAATAGCGGGTCCAATTGTTACAGTTTGCTCTGGGAACTTCTTGTTCAATATCCGTTTCTCAGGTTCAGTCCGCCGAGTTTGCTTCGGAACTTTGCTTGGCTTGGAGCTTTCTGTTGCGAAGCAGTGGCGATTGATATGAATGATATGTTGGAATTACGTATGCCCGAGACACATATTTATATTAATGTGGCTAACTGTGTTTAATCCAAGTCGGGTCATACCCAATAACAAGCTAGACAACACCAAATGTATTCTTTTAATGATTTGATCATTTAAACGAATACCGAACACTACGTGTTTAGAAAATTGGTTTTCTAAACAAACACACTTGAGGATTTAAATAAATTATCTGGATAATTTGTTTATATAAATTAATTATTTAATTGGTTAAATAATTACGTAAATGTATGTGCATTTTATAAAAATGAGTTTTATAAAATAAATGGAGATGGAGATGTTTTAATTGTTAAAACAAAACAAAAAAAAAAAAAAAATAAAAATAAATAACATCAAAACCGGCCACCCATGTGGGGTGGTGGTTTTACCCAATAAAATCCCTTGTCTCCATGTGATGAATTTATTATTTATCTCCACATCCAAGACATGCAAAAGTAATCTTTCATTTTGAATTTTCAAGTGTGTTGAATCAAGTTACAATCTCTCTCTCTTTCTCTCTAAAACCCACGGCCAAAGTGGGCAGATTTTAGGGGTTTTGTTGAGCTTGTTCAAGTGTTCTAATCCTAGCAATTAATTGGTGTTGTTGCTACAAAGCTTGGGGTATACTAGCTTGAGGGTTTCTACCTTGCAACCTTGCCATTTCGAGTCATCATCTTCTTCATTCACCTACATCTTCTTCTAAAGGTAGAAAAGGTATATTTACATTTGTGAGCATATTGTTCTTGTAATATTGATCCTTGTTCATTGGGTTTTGATTTTAACATAATGGTATGTTCATAACAAGATTTAAAATCTAAGCTTCCGTTGCGTTTTCTAGTTAAATGTGGTTAACTTGACTTTGATAAACTTGTATAAAACCCAACAATGGCATCAAGAGCCGGTTACAAGGACTTATGCTCCTTGCATGTTCATAGATTTCGGGTTTTTCATGGGTGAAAAGGGGTCCGAAATTTTGGTGGATTTTACCCCTCATGGTTTTGTAAGATCTTGACATGCATGCAAAGATCTTAGGAAACCATTACTAACATTTGGATGTTGAAAATATCAAAATTGCAAAAATTTTGGGGGGGGGGGGGTTGAGCCGTAGCCTTCTTTGGGGGGGGGGGGGGCTGCCCTTTTTATTTGATTTATTTAGGCATTGGTTGCTTAGGTTGCATGCTTAGAACATTTGGTATGTTTGATTGTGTCATAACCGAAACCTAGACCTTGGATGTGTTGATTGTTGTTTGTGTATGTTGATTATGTTTATTATTCAATATGGTTGTAATAATTCATAATCTTAGGCTTGTGTAATTTATTTATTCATAAATTGGTTTGTAATAAATAGATTAGTTGCATTTCTTTTTTTTAGAAAAATATGTATTAGGATACATTTTGTAAAAATTGAAGATGCAAGAATTGGTGGATTTGGGCCTTGGACCGAAATTTTGGGCTTGTTGGGCCTCAACGGCCCATCATGGGATTCAAGCCCATTAGGCCCATAAATTTCACTCTTGGGCCCAAGAAGACTTTTGGAAGTTTGGAGCCCATTTACAAGCCCAACAAGAACACAACAACTTTGAAAGGATACTTGAAGCATTTGGATGCAAGATCAAGTGGGAGTCAACATTCCATCCTTGTGTCATGTTTTGTCCCTTAGGTGTGACTTATGACCTATACTTGTTTCGGCTAACAAGTATGGTCAAACTTAGCGGTTCTCGGTTATGACTATATTTTGCATGTATGCTTGGTTGTTTGTTTTACTTTATGTAATGTGTGGTTGATAGATATTAGGATATCCAAACCGTCACATAGGAACGACAACAAGCATAAAACGGGTTCTAATATATATATTTGGTAATATCGCGTCAATTAGTTTAATTAAATGGATTTATTAAAACTAAGCGATTACTCACATATAATAAAATTGGTTTTATTATAACTAGAACCTTGAAAATTGGTTTTCAAAATCGCCATATTACTAAATGCATGTTAGGATATGGCATAATGTTTTTCAAACTAGAATATTGGAAAACTTAAAAACCTTTTTTCATAATTACCAAGGAAACAAGTCTAACACCATCCTTTTGTAAGACACTTAACGTATTAGGAAACTTTAAATGGGATAAAGGTCACCTAACCATTTTAGAGCAAACTAATATACTTAAGGTAATATTAACATATTTGTGGGATAAAGGTCACCTAACCACTTGTATGTTAATCTTACATGTTTTTACAAGTAGGACGACTTGAATTGGAAACCATGTGATAAAGGTCACCTAAGCATGGGGTCCAATGGTGTTGATGGGATAAACATGCCAACACGAAATAAGGATTTCGAATGGTCCCATACCTCTAGAAGTTGCAAAGGGTTGCAATCGTCAAGGTTGACTACCTTGTTAAATCAAATAACGGGATAAAGGTCACCTAACCGAAATTTGATTTATCGTTGGATTCTAGAATTTAATTATTATTTTAAAATTTGGAATAAAAGGGTATTAATAATTAAATTGTTTATAATACTAAATAAAACTTTGTTAAAATTTTGTAGATGGCCGCTAACAATGCAAACACCTCTACCCATAACACCCGTAACCTATCCTTAAGAACCATCCTTGAAAAGGATCGTCTAAACCATAATAACTTTATGGATTGGTATCGCAACTTGAGAATAGTTCTCAAGCAAGAAGAGATATCATATGTCTTAGACGATCCCATTCCCGACGAGCCTAACGTGGAAGATGAGGAGGCTTATTACGATTGGGTCAAGTACACCAAAGATTCGGTGCAAGCCTCTTGCCTCATGTTGGGAACTATGATTCCCGAAATCCAAAAGGATTTCGAGCATCATGGGGCATACGACATGATAACTCAATTGAAGGAAATGTTCCTTCAACAAGCTAGAGCGGAACGTTTCGAAACGGTTCGAGCGTTTCATGCATGTCGTATGGAGGAAACCCAAAGCGTCTCATCTTATGTCCTAAAGATGAAAAGCTACATTGAAAAACTTCGTAGGTTGAATTGTCCCGTCTCTAATGAGTTGGCTACGGATTTGATCCTCAACTCTTTGACCAAAAGGTTTGAAACCTTTGTCATGAACTATAACATGAATGGGTGGGACAAAAGCATTGGAGAGCTTCACGCAATGCTAAGAACGGCCGAAGCGGGAATGGGTAAAAGGGTTTTACCCGTTCTAACAATCAATGAAGGCAAAAAGGGACATAACTCCAAACCCAAAGCAAGTGTTGCTAAGGGCAAGGGCCACGTCCAAGGAAAGGGAAAGAGGAAAGCCATTACGCCCTACAAACCGAAGGAAAAGAAGCAAAAGGTTGCGACGCAAGATCCATGCTTTGAGTGTGGAGAGATAGGTCATTGGAAAAGAAATTGTCCGACCTATCTCAAAGCGTTAAAAGATAAGAGGGATGCGGAGCAAACCTCAGGTATTATCTTTACTATATATGTTGAACTAAATGTTATTTCTTCAAATACATGGGTACTTGATACCGGATGTGGAACTCACATTTGCAATTTGTTGCAGGGGTTCAAAAGAAGTAAACAACTCAACAAAGGGGACATTAGTCTCTTTATGGGCAATGGAGCAAGAGTTGAAGTCCAAGCTCAAGGAGACTACATGTTAAAGCTTCCAAGTGGTTTGGAAGTAATTTTGAAAAATGTTTTGTATGCTCCTAAGTTAAGGAGAAACATTATTTCCGTGTCCCTTTTAAAACAATGTGGCTTTGATCTTAAGTTTATTGATTATGATATTCATGTTTTGATGAATGGCATATTTTATTTTAAAGCTATACCCATGAATGGTATATATGAAATAGATCAAAGTGGTATGTCACATAGTAGTTCAATGTATAATGTCAACACCAAGAAACTCAAGAAAGACTTGGGTGATTCCTATCTTTGGCATTGTCGCCTTGGACATATAAGCAAGAATCGCATGCAAACTCTTCGCAAGAGTGGTATTCTAGAAACCAATGAGTTTGATTCATTTGATGTATGTGAATCTTGTTTACAAGGCAAAATGACAAAGCAACCCTTTAATAAGACTTTTGAAAGGTCAAAAGAATTATTGGGTATCATACATTCGGATGTATGTGGTCCTTTTAGACCAATGACTAGGAATGGTGAAAGATACTTCATTACCTTTATTGACGATTATAGTCGATATGGTTATGTGTACTTAATGAAACACAAAGATGAAGCTTTTGAAATGTTCAAAGACTTCAAAACTGAAGTAGAAAGACAACTTAAGACAACAATCAAAGTACTTCGTAGTGATAGAGGAGGTGAATACCTAAGTGGTGTTTTTCAAGATCATCTTAAGAGTTGTGGAATTATTTCACAACTTACTCCACCTGGAACACCACAACATAATGGTGTGTCTGAAAGGAGAAATCGTACCCTATTAGATATGGTTCGATCGATGATGGCTAGAAGCACTTTACCTCTATCATTTTGGGGCTATGCTTTACTTTCCGCTGTTCGCATATTGAATATGGCTCCAACCAAGAAAGTGGAGAAGACACCTTTTGAAATATGGCATGGAAAGGCTCCATCGCTATCATTCTTAAAAGTTTGGGGTTGTGAAACTTATGTAAAGCAATACACCCCAAACAAATTAGAAGTCCGATCCACTAAGTGTATCTTTATTGGTTACCCTAAAGATGATATAGGATATTACTTTTACGATCCTAGTGAGCAAAATGTTATTATTGCTCGAAAGGGTAAGTTCTTGGAAACTAAGTTCCTTAAGGAAGGAACTAATAGTAGAACAGTGAAATTTGATGAGGATCAAGAATCACAAGATGATACACAATTGGTTGATACTAGCACTCAACAAGAGGTTGTTGAAAGTGATCAAGTGGTTGATCAAAACACACAAAACGTTCGCAGATCTGGTAGAGCTAGCAATCCACCCGAAAGATATGGATTTTTTGTAGAAGGTTGCTACGTGGTAGATTCGGATGAACCAACCACATACCGTGATGCAATGTCCAAGAATGATTGTGACAAATGGCTTGAAGCCATGAACGTTGAGATGCAATCCATGTATGACAACCAAGTTTGGGAATTGGTTGAACCACCACTTAACACCAAAGCTGTTGGAAGTAAGTGGGTTTTCAAAAGAAAAACTGATATGCATGGAAACTTGGATACTTATAAAGCAAGACTTGTAGCTAAAGGTTTCACTCAAACTCAAGGGGTTGATTATGATGAAACTTTTTCGCCTGTGGCAATGCTAAAGTCTATTAGGATATTATTTGCCATAGCTGCACATTATGATTATGAAATTTGGCAAATGGATGTCAAGACCGCTTTCCTAAATGGATATCTTGAGGAAGATGTCTATATGGTTCAGCCTGAAGGTTTTGTCGATCCGAAACATCCTAATCAAGTATGCAAGTTAAAGAAATCAATCTATGGATTGAAACAAGCATCTAGAACTTGGAATCATCGTTTTGATGAAGAAATCAAAAATTTTGGATTCATCAAGAACGCTGATGAGGCTTGTGTGTATAAAAAGGCTAGTGGGAGTATAATTACCTTCTTAGTATTGTATGTCGATGACATTCTACTATTTGGAAATGACATTCCAACCATGGAAAGCGTTAAGGCTTGGCTTGGAAGTAGATTTTCCATCAAGGATCTTGGTGAAGCTGCCTATATTTTGGGAATAAAGATCTATAGGGATAGGTCAAGGCGCTTGATAGGTTTGAACCAAAGTACATACATTGATAAAATCTTGAAAAGGTTCAAGATGGAAAACTCCAAGAAAGGTTTTGTACCTATTCAAAGAGGGACCATATTGAGTTCAGCTCAATGTCCAAGCTCAAAGGGTGAGCAAGACATGATGAAACAAATCCCATATGCTTCTGCTATAGGATCCATCATGTATGCGATGATATGTACTAGACCGGATGTGTCATGCGCTTTGAGCATGACAAGCAGATACCAACAGAATCCAGGAGACAGTCATTGGATGGCTGTTAAGAGCATATTGAAATACCTTAGGAGAACTAAGGATATGTTTCTGATATATGGATCTGGTGAGGAGGAACTCGCTATAAAAGGTTACACAGATGCGAGCTTCCAAACTGATCGAGATGATTCTCGATCACAATCTGGGTATGTGTTCACTCTTAATGGAGGAGCTGTCTCTTGGAAGAGCTCAAAACAGGAAGTGGTAGCATTGTCCACTACAGAATCAGAATACATCGCCGCTTCATTGGCAGCTCAAGAAGCTGCATGGTTGAAGAAATTCATTACTGATCTAGGGGTGGTCTCTTCCATTCAAGACCCCCTAGAAATCTTTTGTGACAACGAGGGTGCGATTGCACAAATCAAGGAACCTCGTTCGCACCAAAAGACAAGGCACATAGAGCGGAGATTCAACTACATAAGGGATGAAGTTGAAAAGGGAAAGATATGTATTCGCAAAGTTGGAACTGATCAAAATCTTGCGGATCCATTCACGAAGCTCCTAGAAAGACCTAAACATGAGCGTCATGCGAGTGGCTTAGGACTTCGATATTCTAGTAATTGGATTTGATCTATTTTGTATTAAAGTTTAAAAGACTTTTGTAATTTAACTCTTTTATATGATTATGGAATCTTGAGTTAAATTCTAATTTTGCATGTTTAATCCATGAATAAGTTATCTTATTCTAAAAGTCCGTAGTCGATCACATTTGTGGGAACAAATATGAAGCAAGACTATTATGAACTAGGTTTGGTGGATATTCATAAGAAATGAATATGGAGCATAGGTTTGCTGCCAAAGTTCATAGATATTTGTGGGATACAAATATTGGACTGACCCGCTCTCAATATTACTACATGGAGTCGATTGACTTGATCATTAGTAATCTTGAGTAAAGGAGAATTTCATATTATCCTTAGACCTGAGATGTATATTGGGTCTTGATTTTCACCGAGTATTACACTTTGACTCTCCCCTTCGCTATTCGTAAAAGATGGTACATAAGGATGAGCTCGGGTGGAGTATAAAGTGATAGTGAGAGGCGTATACAGTCAAGACGGAATTTGTTCCTCTTATGTGTTGAGAGTTTAGATGTCTAAGGCCTGATAAAGTTGAATTGTAAAGAGAATGATCACCTATGTCTCTTAGATCCAACATGACATCTAGTAACAAAGGGATATAATGATAGATTCACCTAAATCATATCAAGTAAGGGACTTGAAGGGATGATGTTATTGAATGGCACTTCGTCAAACACATTAGGGGTGGTGAACTGTTGTTAGGCGGTATTCACCACTTGCATTAATTTTCTATGTATCTCGTACAAGTGGGAGATTGTTGGAATTACGTATGCCCGAGACACATATTTATATTAATGTGGCTAACTGTGTTTAATCCAAGTCGGGTCATACCCAATAACAAGCTAGACAACACCAAATGTATTCTTTTAATGATTTGATCATTTAAACGAATACCGAACACTACGTGTTTAGAAAATTGGTTTTCTAAACAAACACACTTGAGGATTTAAATAAATTATCTGGATAATTTGTTTATATAAATTAATTATTTAATTGGTTAAATAATTACGTAAATGTATGTGCATTTTATAAAAATGAGTTTTATAAAATAAATGGAGATGGAGATGTTTTAATTGTTAAAACAAAACAAAAAAAAAATAAAAAATAAAAAATAAATAACATCAAAACCGGCCACCCATGTGGGGTGGTGGTTTTACCCAATAAAATCCCTTGTCTCCATGTGATGAATTTATTATTTATCTCCACATCCAAGACATGCAAAAGTAATCTTTCATTTTGAATTTTCAAGTGTGTTGAATCAAGTTACAATCTCTCTCTCTTTCTCTCTAAAACCCACGGCCAAAGTGGGCAGATTTTAGGGGTTTTGTTGAGCTTGTTCAAGTGTTCTAATCCTAGCAATTAATTGGTGTTGTTGCTACAAAGCTTGGGGTATACTAGCTTGAGGGTTTCTACCTTGCAACCTTGCCATTTCGAGTCATCATCTTCTTCATTCACCTACATCTTCTTCTAAAGGTAGAAAAGGTATATTTACATTTGTGAGCATATTGTTCTTGTAATATTGATCCTTGTTCATTGGGTTTTGATTTTAACATAATGGTATGTTCATAACAAGATTTAAAATCTAAGCTTCCGTTGCGTTTTCTAGTTAAATGTGGTTAACTTGACTTTGATAAACTTGTATAAAACCCAACATGATAGCCACAACAGTGCGAGTCGGAACTCCAACTGCACTGTGTGCTATGGAAGGATGGGCATTGAAATCACCGATCGCTTCTCGCCCCAAGATAATGTCATGATTCGATGTTGCTGGTAAAACTAAAAATTCGACCTCCTCAGTTCTTGAATGAGTTCCGTCACTTAGAGTGACTGGAAAGGAAATCACCCCTCGCGGATGCATTACCTCGCCTCCAAATCCTGATACAGGAGCATGAATGGGTTTCAATATCTCCTTATCGTCCTCATCTAGCTATTCGAAGCATTTCTCATACATTATATCCGACGTACTACCGGTGTCGAAGAAAACGTATTGCAAGCGATAATGACCAAAGAGAGCGGTGATAATCAAGGGATTCTTATTACAAGGACCTCCTTTGATTTGTGGAAAAATCACAGGCTCTTTCTTCCATTCTTCCTCATCGTACTCTCTTCTCTTTCGCCCAACCTTGTGTCTGCCATGGATCATATGAGCGTTTAAATCCTTGACTTGCTTTTTGGGCGGGCCTTGGTTATCTCTTGCGGGAGCTTTACCAGTCCCTGGTTTTGCACCTTTGACCAAATGTCCCAGTTTCCCTGACTTCACAGCCGCCTCAATTTGTTTTTTCAAAGTTGTACACTCGTTCGTGTTGTGACCGATGTCGTCATGAAACGAACAGTGTTTCTTGGCATCAAGGAACGACTTCCTTGTGAGTGACTGTGGTTTCCTGAAATTCACATTCTCCGTAGTGAGGATTTCGGCAAGGGTCTTAGAAAGTGGAGTCCAATTGTTGGGGTCTCAACTTGAGGGTCCCGCTTTGTTTTTATTGCCAATCTGATCGATGTCGAAAGGTCAATCAAAAACACAAATAAAATTACATTTACTAGCTAGGGCAAGTAAGGTGTCGAATCCACAGGGAATCAGTGGAAAGTGCAAGTGGAACTCAAATTTTATAATAAAAATAATTAAAGTGGACAGACGATGTCAAGCGGTTTAGTTGATTAGTTTGTAAACAATAATATAAAAATAACCAAACTCCAGGCTTCGGGTTTTACAACAAGTCAAGGAATTGATAAACTTCTTTGGACGGTTTCTTATAAAATATGTAAATCAAAAGACTTAACGATTGACTGTGTTGATCGTCAGAACTGAATCCGAAGCAATTGACATGGCTTAATGAAATTCTACTTGATTATCGGTTTTACTTGTTGAAACACAAAATCAATAATATGGTTAACGATAAACGGGTCAATGACGAAAGAACTTAATCCTAATTGTTGATGACCAATCAATTAACTGACAAAAGATTAAGTAATCAATTAATAAAAACCGTTTAAGCACAAAAGCAAACACAAAGAATTGATCAACCGAATGATTGATCAATTAAAAATCCAAAGTTAAAGTATAGAATAACAAAACCTAACATGCAACTCAACCCTACACCCGGAGATGGTTATGAAGCCTTTAGCCTTACATCTTGATCTTCATGCTCTTGATTATGATGTTGATGATGTAAGATAGCCTCCAAGAAGTCCCAAAACTGATTATTATTGAATACCTTCGACTTTAGGGTTTTAGGGCTTTAAATATAGATGAAAATCACCCAAAAACCCATTTTCCGTCAGACCAGACCGTAAGCTACGGTCTGGCCACCATAGCTTACGGTCAGACCGTAAGCTACGGTCTGTTGACTCTGCCTTACGGTCTACCAGACTATATATTGTTTTCTTCGTAAAATCTTAATTTCAACTCCGTTTTCCTACCCGTTTGCGGCCACGTCTTCGTATTTCAATACTCTATCATCTCATAGATCATTACTTTCATTTCCACTCCATCATGAATGCTCCAAATTAGCTTCTTTAAGCTCCGTTAAGCTCCGCACACCTGTAACCACAAACACACTCAAAGTAATCGTCTTCACAATATATAACTAATCAAAACACACGAATTTACACACTTAATACACATATTTTACCCACACATCACAATCAAAGATCTAGCATCAAATGACTAAAACGCTTATGCAGACGGCTGGAGTCGGGACCAAATGGTTCCTTTTGCCTTTATGTTCGGCCGCGGATTCTGGAATTCGACTTTTAAATTATGTTTCTGATTGTTGGTTGCCAATGTCTTTTGAGTTCTGGCGAACAACTTTGTCGCAGTCAAAATATCATTCCAAGACGTGGTCATACCATCTTTTCCAGTCAGCGTCATAATCAATTCATCACTTTTCACATTTTTACGGAATGCTCCCCGCAACATATCTTCGCTTACGCCACCGATATTGAGGCTTTCGTTGTTAAAACGGGTAATGAAGTCTTTGATAGAAACATTGTTCCGTCTAACAACGTTCAATATTTTGGATGGGTCGCGGGTGTGTTTTCTTTGCTGGCTAAAGTGTTGTAAAAATTTTGCAACAAAATCATCCCAGCTTTTTATTAGTCCATCCGGCAGCTTCTCGAACCACTCCCGCGCTGCCCCAGTAAAGGTTAGTGCGAGCATGTGGCCCCAGTATGGAAGAGTCCAATCGCTGACTCCTCCAACTGCCACAAAATTCAGCAGGTGATCACTGGGATCAGTTATCCCGTCATATTTCCCCACGGGTGTTGTGATCTTAGCGTTGACCGGGAATGGGGCAGTTGCAATCTTTGCGATGAACTTCGACTTTTCAGCGAAAGTGGTCGGACGATATGGCTTAGAAAAGTCTTCCTCAGCATCACTATGAGAACCAGCCTGTGGACGGCTAGTTCCCTCATGTAGGTGAAGGCGGCTATCACAAGTGTAGTAACTGATATCATACGGACGGTACGACGGGTCATAACTGTCATACTCGTCAAGGTAAGATGGTATGTGCATGACCATACGAGGACGGTCCCTCAATCTTCGAACTTCTCTAAGATCTCTTTCCGCCTGAATACTATGGTGAATCTGACTTCTCCGTACTGCTGGAGGAGGGGGACAGGGATCTCCTAGGAGATTCTTCATAATTAAGAGTTCCAGCCTGGAGTCGCTCTTCGCGTACCAGTCGCTCATACTCTGCCACTACCTTTTCTTGTTGGATACGGAACCACTCGTCCGGAGACAAGGGTCCCCTACCTCTGGAACCATGATGATGAGTTCCTCCTTGCTCAGACACGTCAGAATCGTCCTCCAGACCTAACTCTGAATGAGTTCGACGAGTTTCTTTCGTAAATTGCCCGGGATTGCCAGATCTGGAGCCTCCTGGCGCTGTGACATGCCCTAGGTCCGTCGGAGGAGGACCTGCTGGGATCGTGGTATGTCCCAGATCGCCTGGAGCATAATTACCAGGAGCAGTGTAGGTTCCCTGGACGGATCACACGAGATATCCCGATATACACAGGTGCGGAATCCCTGTGTAGATCGTTACGGACGTAGAACACAAACACACGAACACACGAATACGATACGAACAAACACACGTTATATTAATAACTCAACACGTGATATAATCACAGTTACAGACTCTCGACCTCACGTCACTTGACTCACAAACAATAACTGACTTACACGAACAACTTGAACCACTTTTAAACAATAAGCCGTAACCTATATAAATACACGACAACTTCGCCTCAGGCGAAGTTGTCCATAACTTCGCTTGGTTAACAAGTTCGCCTAAGCGAACTTGTCAACAACTTCGCTTGGTTAACAAGTTCGCCTAAGCGAACTTGTCAACAACTTCGCTTTAAACAAACAAATACATAAACAATATTACAGACTCGATTACAGACATTAGACATATGAACTACTGACATTTATGCACCAACAGACTCCCCCTTGGCAGTAGCTTCATATCTTGATCTTTCAGCTCTTGTCTCGTAATCCTGTAACTTCAAGCGTGCACTCCTTCTCTAACGCACACCGACACAACCCTTTGATATTTCCTTGCTTCATCCTTCCAAGCAAGATATAAAAGATTTTCTTCTCGTTAAGCACCTTCAGATCAGCTTGCGATAAGTTAACAAGATGCATCGGATCGTAAACTCTAAGAATCTCTTGTTCATCCTCATCTTCCATCACTGCCTCCGCTGTCTCACAATCAACGAACCACCACTTTAGGTCTTTGAGCACATCCTTGGGCATAAGCTTCATCGGTACTTCTTTAAGGCACCGGATTGGTTTATACTTCATAACCATCCAAGGCTTTCCATCAGCTCTCAAACCTCTATCCTTGTCTTCAACAAGTTTCCCTTTCTGTGGTTTCAACAGCTCAAACTTCTTTTCCTTTATGCTCTCTTTCCATACGATTTTCCCTATGACTCTAGCCATATTATCATCACTTCGATTGATCAACCCCAATCTGGCTAAGTCTTTAACCTCACATTCAGGTAGTGTGTTTAACGATCTCAACATTCTTCTAAGGTACTGAACTCCATCATATCGTTTAATCACGAAGAGCCGCAACTGCTCATCATAAATCCAGCATATAATCCCTTTCTTTGCTTCAGCATAGCCCTTAATATTGTAACTCTTTTTGAACATTGTAGGGATTGCCGGTTTCTTCGTTTTGACGAACCATTGAGCATATCCTTCCTTCCACCTTGGCTGCTCTTCCTATTCAGTATCTTCAACTGCCGTCTGACCACCCATATCGGCTTTCTCAACCTCTGGAATGTCATGTTCGACATTTTCCTCTACTATATCGCCTTCCTCAATCTCATTCTCAATCTCAATCTGCTCACCGATCTTCTCAATCACATCACTCGGCAGCACATCTTCATCAAATAACACATCGTCACTGAACATATCATCGTCAAGTTCCCTCAACGCATCAATCACGTCATCATCACCACCAGCCGCGTCGGCAGACTCCCCCTCAGCTGTGGAAGTACCAAGAGCTTGAGAAGTTCTTGGCAGCTCACCACCTGCATCTTTCGATGCATTGGGATCATCGTCTCTGTCGTTTCTCTTCTTCGTCATGAGCTCGTCGCCTTTACAGCTCATCTCCCCCTGAGATGCCAAGAACTCCTTCAAGGCATCTATAATTTTCCCATGCTCAACCAGGAGGGATGACTGTAGTTGATTTGCTTCTACTAGGCGTTGAATAGTCTTAGATTGCTCTGCCACGATCCGCTCTAGTGAAGCTATTCTCTCTGAGTCTGAAGTAGGCGTAGGCGAGACATCAGAAGCAGGCGTAACCGTAGGTGGTACCATACCTGATAACCCTGCAGTAGTGACGACCGTTGACTCTACAAATCGTGCAGCAACCACCGACTGAGTAAGCGTTGGAGGTGGTAGAGACACAATCTCCGGAGTCGTCATCTGGATGGTAGTGGTAGATGGAATGCCAGCAGATGATGTAGCCACCACAGGAACATCCGCAGTGCTTATACTTGTAACCTGTACAGAAGTAGGAATGATAGACATACCAGACAGTGCAGCCGCAGCGAAACGTACCCTTCTTGAAGTCTCTCCAGCTCCCATACCAGCACCTGTCCTTTCCCGTCTTGATCGTCTTATCAGCTTATGTATATCTTCTTCTTCTTCTGACTCATCATCATCCTCCGTTCTCTTTCTCTTCCCAAAAGTTCTCTCTCGAGACACCATCAACCGTCTCCCCTCATCCATGATCTCATCCAAATCTGAGTCAGCCATCGACGTAGCTGCTCTAGTAACACTCACACCCGAACCTTGTGCAGCAGAGACCTGCACCTCTTCATGTGTATCAACTTGATCCATATCGAAATAACCTTGACCTCCAAAGACAGCATCAAGGATAACTTCGCCTAGGCGAAGTTATTCACAACTTCGCCTGTTTAACAACATCGCCTATATTTACAAAATCAAACCTTATAATTTGAACATTTTTCAATTAACTCTTTAAAACTTCCCTTTAAGAAATAAATGACATGATCAATTCTAAGTAACTAGTTAAAAAATCATAAAACCATCTAAGTACAAAAACTTTAAAAATTTAAAGTATAAGGGATCAAATTTCAGTCTAGTTAGGGACTACCACGTTTTAGAAAAGATCCGAACAGGAATCATACTAACTACGTGACTGTCCTATAGATCCGTGTTTAGCTGTATTATGACATATAGAGACAAGTTGTAAGCAGGTATAACTTAAAGTGGTTTTCATCGTGACTGTGATACGAGTTAGGTTCGATTAAGCCTCAAAATTTAAGTGGGCAATAACTCAGAGATTTTGATGCCTCCTATCTATTCTCAAAGCGTATTTGGCTTTCCCCAAGTCACCCTGAATTGACTTCGACCCTTAGTGTCTGATTAAGTTTGTAATTACTCTTCATCTGGTTCCCATTCTCTTTCTTACTCCATGATTAAGAAGTCTTGATATGTTGAACTCTAAAATGTTTCAATAACTCATAAGTTTTTTTTTTTTTTTTTTTTTTTTTTTTTTTTTTTTTTTTATGATAAACTTACATAGACTTCAGAGTAGTAAATAACTGCAAGTCCCGAATTTGGATCACTGCAGTTTCTTGAAACGCTATCTTCACGGGAATCAGAACACTTACGGGCTCGTGTATGACTGGGTAATCACTTTTCTGCCTATCATTCGGAAAGATATATATGAAGACATGCATAACTCTTAAGGAGTTTCCACGTAAAATCAAGTAAATTTAGTTTGTATCACATCTACTTTTACGCACCATTAAAAAGTTACCATGACATACAATAACTGTTCTAAAGCCTTTTAAGCCTAATAACTTCACTAGTTAAGCACACAGAATTAGTATAACTATCATTTTCCAAGGTTGGATCAATTTTCTGTTAAACATAGCAAATGAACTTGTTACGAAGTAGTAGACTTGAAAAATAATTTCATTTCCCCTTTTTTTTTAAAAATTTAACATTAATCGCCCCGACCAAAACAAAGTCTTCAGGTAAACGGCTATCCCGAAGATCCAATGGATCAGCTGGACCTACCACATACTAGTATGTGTCCTTATAACTAAGTATGATCGACTAACTTTTCAGCGAAAGAATGAAAACTCATCATAAACCGCCCCGGTCACAATCAGTAATCTGGTTAATGGCTATCCTCAAAATCTACAAGTAGAAAATGAGGACCAAAACATATCCGAAGACATGTCCTTCAAACTGTGGTAACCGACATACTTTTAAGCGATAGTGACCCCTTTTTTTTTTTTTTAAATATTACAAGAAAAGCATGGTTACTCGGGATTGATCATCCCATTTAGCTCAATAAGGTTTTGAAATCTTGTTTTATCAAACGCTTTAGTATAAAGATCAACGAAATTATCAAGCGTATCCACCTTTTCAAGCACTATCAGTTTCTTCTCAGCACAATCCCGTATGAAATGATGACGTATGTCAATATGTTTAGTTTTACTATGTTTCACGGGATTGTTAGTTACTGAGATAGCAGCTGTGTTATCAATGCAAATAGGAGTAAGTAAGAAATTCAGACCATAGTCGCGCAACTGTTGTTGTATCCAAAGAACCTGAGAGCAGCAGTTGGATGCTGCTGTGTATTCTGCCTCACAGGTTGAAATTGCGACTGAAGTCTGCTTCTTGCATTGCCACGACACCAATCTGCCACCAAGAAACTAACATCCTCCAGTTGTAGACTTCCGACTCTGATTGCACCCTCCATAATCAGAGTCTGTGTAGGCGACTAGCTCCAAGTCTCCTCCTCTCGGGTACCACAACCCCAGCTTCGGTTTGCCCTTGAGATACCGCAAGATCCTCTTCACACCTTTCATGTGAGATTCCTTTGGGTTTGCCTGAAACGAGCACAAAGACAAACAGCAAACATTATATCAGGCCTAGAAGCAGTTAAGTACATTAAAGAACCTATAATAGCCCGATACTGAGTTGGGTCCACATCTGCATCACCGTCTGACTCAGCACCCAATTTGTGATTGACGCAGATTGGAGTGTCGAATGGAGTGCTGTCCTCCATCTTGAATCGTTTGAGCACATCATGGACATACTTGGCCTGGTGAATGAACATCCCATCCTTCTTTTGATCAACCTGCAATCCTAGAAAGAAAGTTAGTTCACCCATAGCACTCATTTCAAACCTTTTCTTCATGACGTCCTCAAAATCTTGACACATGGAGACTTTTGATGCAGCAAATATAATGTCATCCACGTAGACTTGCACCAGCAGGAAGTCGCTTCCATCTCTTTTGAAGAACAACGTGCAATTAATTTTCCCTCTTTCAAAACCATTTTCGAGCAAGTAATCTGATAAAGTTGAATACCAGGCACGAGGTGCCTGATGTAATCCATATAACGCCTTGCTCAATTTGTACACGTGATCTGGAAAGTCTGGGTCAGGAAAACCCGGAGGTTGCTCAACATACACTACCTCATCAACTTTCCCATTCAAAAACGCACTCTTCACATCTAGCTGAAATACCCTCATCTTTTCATAAGCAGCAAATGCCAAAAACAATCTTATGGCTTCCAACCTGGCGACAGGAGCGAACACTTCATTATAATCAATCCCCTCTTGTTGATTAAAACCTTTAACGACTAGCCTCGCCTTATTCCTTATAATGATCCCCTTATCATCTCTCTTGCACTTAAACACCCATTTTGTGCCTATAGCATGCACATTCTTTGGTTTTTCAACCAAAGTCCAAACTTCCATCTTCTCGAATTGAGCCAACTCTTCTTGCATGGCTTCGACCCACGAGCTATCCTTTAAAGCCATTTGATAATTCTTCGGTTCAATCTGGCTTATAAAGCAGGTGTACAGGCATTCATTGATTATTCCTGTTTCCTTAATGCTTGTATAAACACAGGTGTGCTCATTCAAGATACTTCTAGTTTGTACACCGGAGGACACATCACCAATCACATTCTCCAAAGGGTGATCTTTATGAATTCTCGTGGTTGGTACAGAACCGACATGCAAATTGTCTTCCAAGTTAGAAGAGAGCTCGTCAATGGTTGTTTCATGCTGAGAGTGAAATGGATTGAAAAATTCTTCTTCAGTCGAGGCAGCAGGGGTACCGATAGTGTTTGATGAGGAAGGTTGACATTTATCAATCAGCTGTCTTTGTAATAGAATGTCTTCCTCATCAAGGATCATCTTCGTTGCAACTCTCTCTTCTTCTTCAGCAATATCCAAAAACGGTACGTTAAAAGACTTGAAGAGTTTAACATAGTCGAAAAACTCAGCAGGTCCGTTGCTTGGTTTTGGCGGTTGGTAACTTGTGATGTCGGTGTTACACACCACCTCAACCTTGCTGGTCGATGTATTGAAGACACGTCTGTTAGGAGTCCCAACAACATAACCGACTAAGATTCCTTCATCGGCTACTTCACCAAATTTAGAATTTGTCTTCAAAATCGAACAAGGGGACCCGAATGGTTCAAGACCACTCAAATTGGGCTTTCTCCCATGCATAAGCTCGTAACACGTTTTATTAAGCCTCTTAACCGTTAAGACTCTATTCAGGACATAACAGGCTGTAGCAACAGCTTCAGCCCAGAACACCACAGGAAGCCTCGAGTCAGCCAGCATTGTTCTGGCTCCTTCTATTAACGTTCTATTCTTCCTTTCAGCCACTCCATTCTGTTGCGGTGTATACGGAGCGCTGTATTGGTGTTCAATCCCTCTCTGAAGGCAGAAGATCTTCATCTCAAAATTCTTGAACTCCGTTCCATTGTCACTCCTGATGAACTTAACTGTTTTACCCATGACGTTCTCAACTTTGGTAATCAAATTCTTCACCATTTGAGCCGTCTAATCTTTTGATTTCAGAAAATATACCCACGAATATCGCGAGTAGTCATCAGTGATCACCAAGCAGTAAGAAGTACCTCCTAGACTTTTTGCATATACGGGACCGAAGAGATCCATGTGAAGCAATTCTAGAGTACTGGCAATAGAGTTGACCTTCTTGGTGAGATGGGATTTCTTGTGTTGCTTTCCCTTCTTGCATGCTATACATTTGTCTTCAAAGTTAAAACTTTTCAAGGGAACGCCCATCACAAGTCCATTCCTGACAATGTGGTTCATCTTTCGAAGATGAATGTGCCCCATCCTCCTGTGCCACAGTTCGGATTCCGATTCGCTTGCTTTCGTCATTAAACATGATTCTTCCTTGGCCATTTCAGTAGACCTCATATCCATCACATAAGTATTTGTATCACGTGGAGCTTTCATCACTATCCACTCGTCTGGTATCTGAAAACCAGGCTTCAACACGATCGCCTCATTCTTCGTGAAATGAACAGTGTACTCCTTATCACACATCTGCGACACACTCAGCAGATTGTGCTTCAACTCTTCTACAAAGTTCACATTCTCAAGAGTCATTTTTCCATTGTACACCGTTCCTCTTCCAGTAATTTTGCCTCCACTTTCACCGGCAAAGCTAACTCTCGCTCCTTGAACAGGTTTTAAATCGTGTAACAAGGATTTGTTACCCGTCATGTGCCGGGAACAGCCGCTATCTACAATCCAAAGACTGTGGGCAGCCCTGTTCAACTGTCCCTGCACAATAAAGCAAAGGATTAGAATATAGGGACCCAAGACCAATTGGTCTTGGATCTATACATCCCGAACTTTGGCTTTTCACAGTTAGTATTCGCATAATTTCTGTAAGCCCTATTAGGAAACCACCTTGGAGATTGAGTGTGGGACCTTCCAAACCTAAGTGAATTGAAAGAATTATATCTTGTGGTTTGGTTATTTGCATTGTAAAACTGAGGTTTGTTTCTGTGAAAACCTGAATTAGTTACATTTCGAAATTTTGAATGGTTTTCATTTTTAATAGTATTAGTCTTATTCTCAGTTTTATTAGGCGTCACACCTCTGAATCGCGGCTTCAGAGGGCAATCTGCAACAAGATGTCCTAATTTATTACACCTAAAACAACACCTATGCTCCACTTTCTTTTCAAAAGTTGTTTTGAATCTCGAGGCTGTGTTACCGGCCGTTCGTTTCACATAAGGTGGGACGTACGGGTTTAGTGGAGTACTTTTCTTATTAGTTTTATCTTTTTATCCACCATTGGGTAACACTTTCTCCTCTTTTGTCTTACCTGATTCGGACGACTTCTCCGAATCTGATGAGACTGGACTTGCAACAGAAATTTTCACACTTGAAACAGGCGAACTTGTTTCGCCTTTACTAACAATTGGTTCTTTACTCGAAACCTTGATTGGAACTGTCTGAGAAACTTCAAAATCAACAGATTTCTAAACACTAGGGTTATAAGTATAATTGTGGTTATAAGGTGGTGGAACCTCGTGATAACCAATTCCTCCATTCTTCGCAGAGGTACCTTGATCACTAACAAGGTGATCAAGAATAGCTGAGGAATTTCTGAACTGCTCAAGTTTTCGGTTCAGTTCCACCACTTTCACCTGGTGGTCAGCAATCTGTTTTTCTCGTTCAGCAATAAGTTTGGTCTTTTCTTCCAAAACCTCATAACTTAGATCTATCACTTCAATTTTTTCAGCAAGTTTTGTTATTAAGCTTTTAACATCTTTTTCACACGCTTTTATTTTAATTTTATAACTGTTCTCTCTTGCTTTCATAAAGTGATGATCTTCTTTAAGAGTTTTAAATTCAGCATCTAAACGAACATACTGATCAGTTATGGTAGCAAGTTGCTCAGACAAGTTCTCACATTTAGTACATATAGGTTTAGAACATACCTCGGAGGACTGGTCCTTGAGATCTGTCATGAAAGCTTTTTCCTCTCCAGTAGCTTTCACTTCTCCGGTGACCTTCTCACATTCTTCATTCTCAACCTTAGCCATATTTGCCTGCTCAAAAGTTTCATCCGAATGCAGGTTCCAGTTGTATTCACCTGCTTCTCTAGACATCATGACACTGAAATCTTTACTACTCCCATTGTACTGTGCAGACCTGCCTTGACCACGTTTAACTCTCTCGTTTCTGCACTATTTAGCAAAGTGGCCGTTTTGTTGACAGTTATAGCACCTCACCTTAGTCTTGTCGAACCCAGGCCTGCCACCAACAAACTTTCTCCCTGTCTTCCTCATAAACCTCTTCACCCTCCTCACAATCATGGCCATCTGCCATTGTAGATCCATCTCTTCCATATCATCAGCATCTATTTGGTCATAGTCTTCATCCAGCATCGCTGGATCAACAATCTTCCCTTGGATATAGTTCTCATATGAAGCAATAAACGAAGCATAGAGGCCAAACTGCTCTTCAGCAGATTTGACACTCATTGGCATCTTAGAGTAGTTATTGCTCGAAGAACTTGAAGAGCCACTACCCTGGCTTGCTGTCTGTTTAGTACCACTTGATCCACCGGCTACAAAGCAAACATCCCCATTTGAGTTTACTGACACATGCCCCTCCTGTGAAGACTTGGCACCCGACTCGCCCTTCGAGTAGTAGGCGGCAGAATCAGTCTTTGAACTTGAATTGGAGTTTACTTTAGCACCGTACATGCCTGGATCTTGAACCTGATCCATAGATGTTTCTTTTCTTACCATATTAAGCTCAAAAGTTCTGAGCTTGTTGACAGTGGTTTCAAGATCATAAGTAGGGAAGTCCTTGTCTTCCCTCATCAGTACAGTATACATCTCCCATTTTGGTGGGAGGGCATCGAGAAGCTTCTCAACTATTTCTTCTTCTCGGTAGGAAATAGAATAGTTGCTCAGCTCAGTCATTAGATGATAATATCGGGTGATAATATCATCTAGAGATTCGTTCTTCAAAAATTTGAAGACGGAAAACTGAGTTTTGAGCAATTTGATTTTTGAAGCTCGAATTCCTACATTCCCTTCAAATCTGTTCTCAAGAGCTTCCCAAAGCTCTCTAGCTGATGTGTATTTTCTGAATGTATGGAGGATCTCCTGTGGAAGAGCCATTGTGATTGCAGCATGGGCCTTGCTCTCGGCCTCATACATCTTCTTCTCTTCCTCTTCCATCTTACTGTACTTTTTGATCTGGTCCCTACCTTCGTACTCCATTACAGGTGGAATATAGCCATCTTGGATGCACACCCACATTTTCGCATCCTGGTACTTTACATATTGGATGAACCGATCCTTCCATGCGACAAAATCGGCTCCCTTCAGCAACCTTGGGGCCTTTGTAGCTGACCCCGCTTCAACTTCCATCTTTACAAGCTCCGAGATGTTGATCGACGATATCCTTCTTGAAGAGAAGAAACCTGAAAAATAAAATAAATTTTTTTTTAATAAAGTACTGTAGGCGAAGTTAAGAATAACTTCGCTTAAGTAATAACTTCGCTGGATCTTTCTTAAATTCGCGTGACTGGGCGAAGTTGAGAATAACTTCGCTTAGGGTGAGCGAACTTAGGAAGTAGGCGAACTTGAAGAGAACTTCGCTGAGTAAGGCGAACTTGAAAAAGTAGGCGAAGTTGTGAATAACTTCGCCTCTCCTTATATCTTCGCCGAAACCCTACGTATCCTGACGGTAACTTCGCCTGATGAACAACACAGTTTCTGCAGATCTGTAAAACGGATTTTAACGAGGTTTTTGACGGTTTAAAGGCTTGAACACACTGGTAGGAGGTTAGAATGAGCAAAAACACCGAAAACAAGTCCCGCAAAAAGTCGAAACGGGACGAAATCTACACCCGCGTGAATATCCTGAACCACACAATCGAGCAAACGCTCTGATACCAATTGTAGGTTCCCTGGACGGATCACACGAGATATCCCGATATACACAGGTGCGGAATCCCTGTGTAGATCGTTACGGACGTAGAACACAAACACACGAACATACGAATACGATACGAACAAACACACGTTATATTAATAACTCAACACGTGATATAATCACAGTTACAGACTCTCGACCTCACGTCACTTGACTCACAAACAATAACTGACTTACACGAACAACTTGAACCACTTTTAAACAATAAACCGTAACCTATATAAATACACGACAACTTCGCCTCAGGCGAAGTTGTCCATAACTTCGCTTGGTTAACAAGTTTGCCTATGCGAACTTGTCAACAACTTCGCTTGGTTAACAAGTTCGCCTAAGCGAACTTGTCAACAACTTCGCTTTAAACAAACAAATACATAAACAATATTACAGACTCGATTACAGACATTAGACATATGAACTACTGACATTTATGCACCAACAAGCAGTGATACGTGCGAAGACACTCGAGGCAAAACATACGGGTGTTTCAGTATCGGTAACACGTGAAACAGGTATAGGAGTTCCCGTCGGCCCTTCAGGAAGCTTACTCATATCGTACGAACCAAAAAACCAACGAAAACTTGTGCAGTTCTAACACCAAAACGGATGGTGCCAAAGAAGAAACACCGATCCAATCCCCCTCAACGGCTCCTGGATCTAATGAGTCAACTGGGTAGAATACAATAACAACTAACACGATACGAGCACAACTTCCCAAAGTCCAGTGATCGGAACCTGCAAAACAGACACCGTGAGCTCGTTACGGGAAGGACAAAAGGGGGGTCTTCCCGTAACCACCCTCCGGCGTGAGAATAAGTATTGTCCTGGCGTAAAGAAAGTACTAGAGTATTGAGAGTAAATACTTGAGTGTGAATGTGTACCTCATGCAGATGAAGAGGGTATTTATAGCCGAAGGATGTGGGAATTGTGATTAGGCCAGCTGTCCCATTCTAGAAGATATTCAATAACCGTCTAAACGCGTGTCCTTATATGATAGGTTGAGCTATACGTCCCATGCGCATGGGTATAACAACCTGGACACGGGTCATTCTATGATAGGACGAGTTGATCCCTGGCCATGTGCACGGTCATAACAAACTGGCCAGGTGTCCTATATTCATTGATCGACGGGTCACGTATTCTTCAAGTAACGATCGTGGTTATTCTTCTAGAAAGTAGTTAGTTATTTACAGCTGTCCTGTTGGCATTGCCTTCCGGTCACTTGGCGGATAGATGTGCTATCATGCGGATGACGTCTGAGGGTGCCTGGATGTTTCCGCGTGTGATGTAAGGGTGTTCTTCCTTTATTATGTTATGCGAATGATCCATATGTTCCGCGGGTGGTATATGAGAGATTCCTTTCTTACCCGCAAGTGATACTTATGGGTATTTGGGTCTTTTTTTGTACCCTACCTCTATAGCTATATATGTTAAGACCTCCCCATTGAGAGCTTCCATTAGGAATCGGTGACACACGGCTGCTATTAAACTCGAGTTTCTTGTTACGTTTTGAAGTCCGGTTTTCGATCGATGAAAATCTAGCAAGACGAGGGCGGACACTAGTATTTGATTTATTATCATTTTCGTTTAGATCGTTCGCACTTTCTTTTTTACTCACTAACAATGCCACGTCAGCATCTACAGGTTTGTTCAACTTGTTATAACATGTATCACAAACACGATACGGTTTGTTCGGGTTTAACGCCATGGATGCTCTTAATGACTTCTTGCTACTACATGAATGACAGAAAACGAGTCCGCAGTTATAACAATTATGTCGTTTACGTTTGAAATTAAACGGTAGCCGACATCCAGAACACATACAGCTGCAGTAAAATTAGTACCACAAGCTATACTTTTCACTTGTTTGTCTTTTAGTGATTCCACTAAAGTTGGAATATTCCTATCACTGATATATCCATGACCAAGTCTACCGTTAGCACCTTTACCCCATGTATAAACTTCGGTCCTCGATGTCAAAACCACAACATGAAACGCCCCACACGCGATCTCCTCGACAAAATTCTTTAACTCAACACGAGTCGGGGTTTTACCATCAACTTGAGGATTCCCGAGTTGACCATAGACTAGACTTCCCATTGTGTAGACATGACCTAAAGTTGTAAGTGCAATCGTCATACTATGTCCACAGCTAACTTGACAAAAATTCGGGTCAACGAGTGCAGCAACGCAAGTGGGGAAGAGTTTAGTTTCTTTATCACCATGACCGAGCCGATACTTATCACTATCACCCCATGTAAACAATTTTCCCGAAGAACAGTTACTTGAATTCGAATTCCCGACCATAACTTCCACAACGGCTCTAACAATTCTAAGTCCTTTTAGTGATTCGCGAGGCTTCGAAATGCTTTCTCGGTCTCCATGTCCTAAAACACCAAACGTCCCGTCATCGAAGGTGAATAACTGGCCCGCAGAGGTCACGACAGCAGTATGAAATGGTCCGCATGAGATGAAGCTGACATGGATACCTTCTAACGGGCCGTTGACCCGTTTAGGAACCCAATGGCTGACTTCATTTCCGTGCCCAAGAATACCAAACTGGCCAGCTCCACATGTGTAGAGATCACCCGAGAGTGTAACCGCACATGTGTGATACTCGCCACACGCTACAAACTCGATATTGGTGTTAACTAGTGAATCGATAAGTTTTGGGTGTGAAACGTTTGAATCGACTCCGTGCCCGAGTCGGCCACCAGATTCCTCGCCCCAAGAAAAGATCTCACCTTTTTTGGTTACTAATGAGGCGTGTCTTGCTCCGCAAGCAATGTTTTGAACATCAAGTGCAACTGCGGATTCTAAAGGTTTCAGGAATAGCGAGTCGATTTTAGAATGGGGTTCACTGTCTGTGGTGATTTCGCCCCAAAGGAAAACGTCACCTAACGCATCCCCGTCATCGTGACCAGAACCTTGACTTGATGAGCTAAAAGCACTTGATAAGCTGACTCGAAAGGCGTCCACACCTTTTACTGCTCCCTTATTTTGGTGACTATCTGAGCCTCGGGAAGATAACGAATGGACAGAATTAGTGGTGGAATCTGAAGGGAAGAAACCGCCACCTTTTGGAGGAATGCTGTAATAAAAGCTCATGTCTGAAACGTTTTTAGGAGGGCTTCCGTATGGTCTTGGAAGAGGGAGCTGATCACTTGTGTCCTGCATGCGAAAAACATTACACGTATTAACCAATAAACCAGCCGAACATTCGTCATTTCGTTTATGTTCATTTATTTAATTAAAAAACGAACATGAACATGAACGAAGTTTTTTGTTTACTTAGTTAAACAAACAAACATGAGCGTATGGCGCATTCGTTCATTTATGTTTGTGAATGTTCATTTAGGTTTGTTCATAAACGTTGATTTATATATTCACTTAATAATTTAGGCTCATTGTAGTCTAGTTAATGAAATTAAGATATCACGCAATACAATTTAGTAAAGTTTTATTAATGTTTAGGTTCAATAAATGGATGTTCAGCTTACTTTTAATTGGTATTGGCTCAGTTATGTTTGTTTGTTTACGCTTGTGAACCGTTCATTTATATTACTACTGAACGAGCATAAATGAAAGAGCATAAACGAACCACATTCGTTTGATAGTTCGTGTTCGATCATTTGTTCGGTTTAGCTCAAATGAATGAATGCAACATGCTTTGTTTGTGTTTGTTTGGTTTTGTTTTAAGTGTTGGTTCGTTTATTTGGTTAAAATTAAATAAACAAACACAAACATCCTCCGTTTGTGTTCTTTTGGTTTATTTACAAGCCTAATTATAATAATACTCCAACTCTTTGGGTGACTGTGGACATGTTTCCCTTTAAGATAACTTTTATTTTTAAAATTTACCTTTTTGATATGTTAATATTAAATATAAAATGGATCAAAACTGCAAGCTCCGATGGGCAGAACTATATATGAAGGGATAAACATATATATATGCTTATCGTGTATGAAGGTTCAAATATAATATCCAAAGTATATCAAGCAAAGAAGAAAATATGTACCTTGTATGAACCATCACCACTACCAAATGGAGAATGCAAAGGTGAGCTTCTGCGTGTATAGGTCCGGGGGCTATTAGCCTCAGACGGGATTCCATCACTCCTTGATCCCGTTCTCCAATTTTTTTGATTTCCACGTGATATTAGTGCTTTAAGACCACTAAACCATATCTCTGCTTCATCTTTATCCTTGCAGATCTAGAAAAATAACAGCTCACCAAGCTTAACACTATTAATAGGGTAATAAAAGTAAAATATTCCTAATGTGTATTGTAACTTTTTCATACACACTTGTTGTGCAAACTGTTGTATAAAACTGAGAGAAAAGTGAATGAAGATTTGCATATGATAAAAACAGAAAATACT